>NC_134981.1:43552022-43860496 GCF_965638725.1 Aptenodytes patagonicus
ATTGAGCCCAAGGTCAATGTTTTAAAAATAAACCTCCCAAGCGGAATATAACCAATCACTGTGGACCACAGCAAACTGCAAAAACCAACACCAATCTCTAACATGTACAGCAAAAAAACGAGCACGATGCAGATTAGACAAATCAATATTGAGAACAGAGAAACCAACATTGTGACCCACAACTGTTAACAGATATAAATTCCTTAATGTGCTCTGGTTAATCTGTTATTATCTCAAACCCTTCGTGCCCCACGTTGGGTGCTGAAAAGGATTGTCGAGGTTTAACCTCAGTCGGCAACTGAGTACCACACAGCTGCTCGCTCACTCCTCCCCCCCGCCCCCGGGTGAGATGGGGGAGAGATTCAGAAGAATAGAAGTGAGAAAAAGTCGTGGGTTGAGATAAAAACAGTTTAATAATTGAAATAAAATAATAACAACAACAACAATAATAATATAATAATAACAATACACAAAGCAAGTGATGCACAGTACAATTGCTCACCACCCGCCGACCGATGCCCAGCCAGTCCCCGAGCAGCGGCCCCCCCGGCCAGCTTTCCCCAGTTTATGTACTGAGCATGACGTCCCATGGTATGGAATATCCCTTTGGCCAGTTTGGGTCAGCTGTCCTGGCTGTGCCCCCTCCCAGCTTCTTGTGCACCTCCAGCCTTCTCAGTTGGTAGAGCATGGGAAGCTGAAAAGTCCTTGGCTAGTGTAAGCATTACCTAGCAACAACTAAAACATCGGTGCATTATCAACTTCGTTCTCCTCCTAAATCCAAAACACAGCACTGTACTAGCTACTAGAAAGAAATTAACTCTATCCCTGCCGAAACCAGGACAACTGGACATGCTAGATCTCCAATATGAACTGGAGTCAAAGGCAGCCAAGTGGTATGCCACAATTGATATCGCTAATGCGTTTTTCTCAGTCCCTTTGGCAGCAGAGTGCAGGCCACAGTTTGCTTTCACTTGGAGGGGCGTCCAGTACACCTGGAACCAACTGCCCCAGGGGTGGAAACACAGCCCCACCATTTGCCATGGACTGATCCAGACTGCACTGGAACAGGGTGATGCCCCTCAGCACCTGCAATACATTGACATCATTATTTTGTGGGACAACACAACAAAGGAAATGTTTGAGAAAGGGAAAAGAATAATCCAGATCTTTATTAAAGCTGGTTTTGCAATAAAACAAAGCAAGGTCAAGGGACCTGCACAGGAGATCCAGTTATTGGGAATAAAATGGCAAGATGGGCATCATCATATCCCAATGGATGTGATCAGTAAAATAACAGCCGTGCCTCCACTAGCTAACAGAGATGTAACCCAAGCTTTCCTAGGCATTGTGGGTTTCTGGAGAATGCATATTCTAGGTTACAGTCAATTTGTGAGTCCTGTCTATCAAGTGACCTGAAAGAAGAACTGAGGAGTGACAAGCCTTTGATGAGATCAAACAGGAGACAGTTTGTGCAATAGCCCTTGTTCCAGTCGGACAGGACCAGCTGTGCAAAATGTGCTCTATACCACAGCTGGGGAGCAGGCCCCCACCTGGAGTCTCTGGCAGAAAACACCTGGAGAGACCCAAGGTCGACCTCTAGGTTTTTGGAGCTGGAGGTATAGAGGATCCAAGGCCCACAACACCCCAACTGAAAGGAGATACTAGCAGCATATGAGAAGGTTCATACTCACTTCAGGAGTAGTTGGTACAGATGCACAGTTTGCAGAAGTGAAAGCCCTCTAGCTGGCTCTAGAGATTGCCAAATGAGAAAAATGGCCAGTGCTCTACCTCTGTACTGACTCATGGATAGTGGCAAATGCCCTGTGGGGGTGGCTACAGCACTGGAAGTAGACCAATTGGCAGTGTAGAGGTAAAGTCATCCGGGCTGCTGCATTGTTTCATTGCTGCCTGAGTTCAGAACCTTGTTGTAAAGGTACGTCACGTAGATGCTCACATGCCCAAGAGCCATGTCACTGAAGAACATTGAAACAACGAGCAGGTAGACCAGGCTGCCAGAATTGAGGTGGCTGAGGTGGACCTGGATGGGGAATGTAAGGGCGAATTTTTCATAGCTTGGTGGGCCCATGTAACACCAGGACATCTAGGGGGAAATGCAGTATACAGATGGGCTCATGATCGAGGGGTGGACTTGATCACCAATGCCATCTCACAGATTATCCATGAATGTGATACATGCACCATAATGAAGCGACCTAAGTGGGTAAAGCCTCTCTGGTATGGAGGTCAATGGCTGAGATATCAATCTGGGGAGGCCTGGCAGATTGATTATACCACACTGCCATGTACACACCAAGGCAAACACCACATGCTTACTATGGTGGAGGTGAGTACCAGATCGCTAGAAACATACCCTGTAACCGATAACATTGCCCAAAACATCATGCTGGGCCTTGAAAAACAAGTTATGTGGTAACACAGTACCCCAGAAAGAATTGAGTCAGACAACAGAACTCATTTCTGAAAAAAACCTCATAGACTCCTGGGCCAAGGAACATGGTATTGACTGGGTGTATCACATCCCCTATCATGCACCGGCCTCTGGAAAGACTGAAGAATACAATGGACTGTTTATAACTATACTGAGAGCTATGGGCACCAGGACATTCAAGCACTGGGATGCAAATTTAGCAGACGCTACTTGGCTGGTTAACACCAGAGGAACTGCTAACCAACCTGCCCCTGCTGAAGCACAACCCCTATGTACTGTAGAAGGAGATAAGGTACCCATAGTGCGTGTAGGGAACCAGCTGGGAAAGACAGCATGAGCTGCTCCTCCTTTGGGAAAAGGCAAAACCATTCATAGGATTGCTTTTACTCAAGGAGCTAGGTGCACTTGGTGGGTAACACGGAAGGATGGGGAAATCTGGTATGTACCTCAAGGAGATTTAACCTCAGGGGAAAATAGCCCATGATCAAGTTGTATGTTATAGGAAGTAATACAACAGGACCCACTCAAACCAATGGAGGATGAGCCTTGTAAGAAGCTGGGCAAGTGCAGCAGTGACCCGACTTGAGCTGGCTTTGGTGCCCAGTAACTCCACGCAACACACCACCTCTCCTGTCCTGAGTGACCACCATAACAGATGGAGCCCAAAGTCATGGACTAAATGAACTCAATGGACATTTGATGGACAGTTGATGGGGATGGCCCATAGACTAAGGGAATGATATTGGTGTATATATTAAAGGACGGGAAGGGGATTGGTGGTTGATGAGGGTGTATTAGATAGTATAAGACCTGAGCATGAAGCAAATGGTATGGAATAAGGGGTGGAGATTGTACTGGGTCTGGCTGGGATGGAGTTAATTTCCTTCATAGTAGCCCATATGGTGCTGTGTTTTGTATTTGTGACCAAAACAGTGTTGATAACACACCAGTGTTTTGGCTATTGCTGAGCAGTGCTTGCACAGTGCCAAGGCTTTCTCTGTTTCTCACTCTGCCCCACCAATAAGTTGGGGGTGGGTAAGAGGTTGGGAGGGGACACAACTGGGACAGCTGACCCGAATTCAACAAAGGGATATTCCATACCATATGACATCATGCTCAGCAATAAAACTGGGAGGAGGGGAGTCTTTCCAAAGTAGCCATTGTTTAGAGACTGTCTGGGCATCAGTCTGCTTGTGGGAGGTGGTGAGTGATTGCCTTTGCATCACTTGGTTTTTTTCCCCTCTTTTTTTTTCTTCACTTATTAAACTGTCTTTATGTTGATTCATGAGGGTTTTTTTGCTTTTGGTCTTCCGATTCTGTCCCCCATCATGCTGGGGTGGGGAGGGAGGGAGCGAGTGGCTGGTGGGTGCTTAGTTGCTGGCCAGGGTCAACCTACCACAAAAGCCAAAGCCTGTTGAAAGACTGATTACTCAGAATATCCCTGAGCATTCAGTTTCACCTTTAGTCTTTCAATAGAATTAAAAATTAAGAACAATAGAAGTAACACATAGGCAAAGCATGCCAATCTGTTATGTTACTGTAATTTTTCTTTATTCTTGCAATCCAAATTCTGTCAGTACGGCTGTGCTTTTGTATCATATTACAGACCTTGGTTATAAATGAGAATCCAAGATAATGTAATTCCCCAACTAGAATGTAATACTGGAAGGGACTGCCTGTGTGATCAATTTCAGCTTTCTCATAGCCACAAACAACAGGCAGTAGTTATCAAATCCAGAACAGTCTTCAAATATGCATATAAATAGAGGGGGACAAGGCAGCCCAGCTGGCTCCTGCTGAGAGACATGAACAGAGAAAGGAATGAATAAGAGAAAGAAAGATCAGAAAACTAAACATAAGGTCACATGACTGAATAAAGAAAATTCACGAGCATAAAAATAACTGAGATGTAAGTCTCACTAATTCATAGAATCATAGAATCATAGAATCATAGAATGGTTTGGGTTGGAAGGGACCTTTAAAGGTCATCTAGTCCAACCCCCCTGCCATGGGCAGGGACATCTTTCACTAGGTCAGGTTGCTCAAAGCCCCGTCCAACATGACCTTGAACACTTCCAGGGATGGGGCATCCACAACTTCTCTGGGCAACCTGTTCCAGTGTCTCACCACCCTCATTGTAAAAAATATCTTCCTTATGTCCAATCTAAATCTACTCTCTTTTAGTTTAAAACCGTTGCCCCTTATCCTGTCCCTACAGGCCTTCATAAAAAGTTTCTCTCCATCTTTCTTAAGTATTGAAAAGCTGCAATAAGGTGTCCCCAGAGCCTTCTCTTCTCCATGCTGAACACCCCCAACACTCTCAGCCTTTCTTCAGAGGAGAGGTGTTCCATCCCCCTGATCATTTCATGGCCCTCCTCTGGACCCACTCCAACAGGTCCATGTTTTGTGCTGGGGACCCCAGAGCTGGACGCAGAACTCCAGGTGGGGTCTCACTAGAGCGGAGTAGAGGGGGAGAATCGACCTGCTGGCCACGCTTCTTTCTATGCAGCCCAGGATACGATTGGCTTTCTGGGCTGCGAGCGCACATTGCTGGCTCACATCCGATTTTTCATCCACCAGTATCCCCATGTTCTTCTCCACAGGGCTGCTCTCAGTCAATTGATGCCTCACTCTCTATCGATACTGGGGATTGCCCTGACCCAGATGCAGGGCCTTGCACTTGGCTTTGTTGAACTTCAAGAGGTTCCCATGGGCCTACTCCTCAAGCCTGTCCAGGTCCCTCTGGATGACATCCCTTCCCTCAAGCATATCAACTGCACCACTCAGCTTAGTGTCATCCACAAACTTGCTGAGGGTGCACTCAATCCCACTATGTCGTTGATGAAGATATTAAATAGCATTGGTCCCAGTACGGACCCTTGAGGGACACCACTTGTTACTGATCTCCATTTGGACATTGAGCCACTGACTGCAACTCTTTGGATGTGGCCATCCAGCCAATTCTTTATCCATCTAACAGTCCATCCATCAAACCCATATCTCTCCAATTTAGTGACAAGGATGTTGTGTGGAACTGTCAGACAATTCCTTCATATATGAAAGAATATATCTGATGAAGTAAACTAAGCAGTGGAAAGATAAAGGGGCAGGAAACTGTAAGATGCTGAGACTGTGATCCTTTAAATTCCATTGGTAAATGGTTATTTGTATGAATCAAACCCATAACTTCAGTGTTCATAACTACTCACTAGTAGCAATAATGGGCAATTAGAGGGTTACAAAACTGGAAATGTCCTGTTGGGGTTCAGAGAGCAGGAAACATATGGGCTTCATTTATACCATGCCCTGGGTATGAAACTACAGTCCAATACCAGTGAGACATTAATAGAGGGCAGACCAGCATTAACTTCCCTTTTATAGCATTGCTTCTCTCTGGAAAGGACAGTGATGTGCAGACCCAGTGTGAGGATGTGACAGAGGTATATTTAAATTATTTGGAAAGGAACCTGTTTACTGCCTGAGGAAACATGACATTGTCATTCCAGTTTGAAGTAAGGATTTGATTCCCTAGGCTTAATTAGAAAATAGACTTCAGCTCATGAATTGCAATAGGAATGTTATTGACTGAAGAATATAAATATGAGATCTGGATAACTCCAAATAATTATCCTGTTCAACTTTAGCTCCTTTGATTGGATGGCCAGTTAATCCTCAGGAGATCAAGGATTATGGAGTATTCTTCTCAGTCCAAGTCTAAAATCCACAGTTTTTATCCCTTCTTCTGGCCAATTATAGAAGAAAATTTGACTGTCCTTGCTAAAAATCTTCTTTTCATCCCTCGGAGTAGCTTCACACTGAATAACTCTTCCCACCCACTCTGTTCCTGTGTTGCTTGGAAACCTCCAGCTTCATTATTTCCCCTTCCTTGAAGTTGCCATCCCATTAAAAACAACAGAGAGCTATGAGAGAAAACACATCAGAAAAACTCTTCATACATTTTTCAGCGACTTTGCATAGGGAAGAAAAATTAGGCCTCCAAAATTTCATTTTTGAATTCAAAGTGTTGACCAAGTCTAGAGGAGACAGATATTTTTTGTTTAAGAGAAACTGGATGGTGCTCATCAGAGGGATGGGAACACAAACATGAAATAAAATCTGTGAGAGGTTTTGAGGGATTTGGTAAAACCAAAAGTTTGTCTGCAGGCAGCAACTTGTAAAAATCTTTTCTTGTGAAATCTTTTCTTCAACTCACATCCGTTAATGAAAGAATTGTACTGCGCACATTTGCAATGCTTATTTTAGAATAAATCCAATGTACATAAAAGATAAAGGAAAGGGGAGAATGAAGAGCTTATCACAGTATCATTGTTTATGGAAAAATAACAGATGAAAAAGTGTATATGCACTATAGCAATAAAGCACCAGTAAGCACTCTGTTTTTTAATTATTATGACAAGCATTTGTTTAGTGCATATCTCTGTATTATGGGGGACTTTGGATGATCCCATGCTGAACTAATCATACGATGCTAAGTTATCAGGATGCTATAGTGATATTTGCTAAGATAACATGAGAGCAACTGAACAAATTCACCAGAGATATAAGCAGCTGTTCAGAGCTGTAAATCAGTTTTCCAGAGCTGTGCCTCATTATATCAGGATTTCATTTTGAAATGAGCAAGTGATTGTAACTCTTGTTGGGATAAATAAGATAAGTAGAAACTTTGCATAAGCTAAATCTGATTTTGAAGCATTGCTCCTGTCTCTTATCTTCTTATAATAGCTGCAGTGCAATCATACTGTTTAAGTGCAAAATAAAATAAAATAAATTTTATTTTAATTAGTTTGGTTTATATCTTTATCCTTACATCAATTTAAAAATAGTTCAATACTGGTATTATATTCACCCAGCATTTGTGTGCCAATTGTTCCCCTATAAGGCACACATCTGGAGTCACAGGGAGTGTTTGCATTGTTTGAGTTTGTGTATGCTATTGCAAAGTAAACATGCAATAATAAATTAGAAATTATTGAGTTGCCATGACAGCTATTTCCCCTTTTCAGCAGCTAGCATGAGATCTGTAACTATTATTATATACCTGGGACACAGTACTGTAGCTTTGTGCAGATTAATATTTAAGTTAGCACTGAACCAGAGCATTACATATTAAGGTAATGTGCTCTCTCTAAGGTAGCCTTTTAGAATACATTAGTTATCTCATCATTAGTTAACAATGCCTTCTACTGTACAGTTCTAATAGCTTAAGGCAATGTTGTAAAAAAGCCTGAATATTTAAGGTTTCTAAGTCTTTACGTTTTACTTGATTATATTTACTTATAAAAACATATGCCTATATATTTAAGAGCTATGAATTGTGTAATATAAACATCATTTGTGTGTATTAAAGTTATTAAAGGTGTATTAAAGATATTAAAGATGTATTAAAGAAAGAGGATTAACTGTAAAAAGGAGAAAGATTAATTTAGCACAGATTATGACATAATAATGAGAAACAGAGGCAATGCTAGTAAATTTATGATTAGTAAGTGAAAATTAATCCATGAATTACCTACACAGTGGTACTCAATAAATTAAATTATCTTCATCGTTTTGCTTTGTTGTGTATTTTATTTATATCAAATAAAATCTTAACTTTTGTGCCTTTTGCCTTTTGATTAGATTTTTTCCAGATCTTGGAACAGCTCAGTTTAATAAAATCAGAACTGCATGATTACTCTGCCAGCTTCAAGTGGCTTCCTTACTTTTATATGAGGGTAGATTTGCATCACATTAACATTTGCTATGGTTGACTACAGAGGTGTACTGAGTTTGGTTGGGATGGAGTTAACTTTCTTCATAGCAGCCCATATGGTGCTGTGTTTTGCATTTGTGACTAAACCAGCCTTGATTGATAACATACTAATGTTTTGGCTATTGCTGAGCAGTGTCTGCACAGCCTCAAGGCCTTTTCTTTTTCCCACTCTGCCCCCTGAGCCTTGCTGGTGGTATGCAAGAGGTTGGGAGGGGACACAACTAAGACAGCTCACCCAAACTGACCAAAGAGATATTCCATGACATATGTCGTCGTGCTCAGCAATAAAAAGCTCAAGGAAAGAAGAAGGAAGGGGGGACATGTGTGGTTATGGCGTTTGTCTTCCCAAGTAACCATTATGCGTGATGGAGCCCTGCTTTCCAGGAAGTGACTAAACATCTGCCTGCTGATGGGAAGCAGTGAATGAATTCCTTATATTGCTTTACTTGTGCACGCAGCTTTGCTTCACTTATGAAACTGTCTTCATAGCAAATTTTTTCACTTTATTCCTGTAGCTTCTTGGCCATGTGACAGACACATTTGGTGATGTGCAGGGGCACAGCTGGCAGGAGCAGGGCGAAGGCTGTCAGCAGAGCTGAAGAGCGAGCGGCTGTGTGTCAGCCGCTCTGTGTGCCTCAGAAAGCCCCAGAGGCTGACATATGGCAGATAGCTCCGAAAGCTGGACTTTCTCAGCCTTCTTGATATCCTTGTTAAGAAAAGGAAGTATGGAGACTGCATGCTTGAGAGGTCTCCAGGTAATGAGTGAAAGTAATTTTGGTACTCAGCAACCCATATAACTCAGGAGTACAACTGTATTTCTTTTTGACATATATGAAGCTGAGGAAGTTGAGGCATCAAAGCCATTCTCCAAAGCCATCCTCCTCCAATTATGCATCTAAAGCTTTTCAGCCCAATCTGTCAGATTATAAAATATTCTCTAGATACTCATTTGCTTATATTTAGTCCTATCCTGCAGCATCTCTTGCCTTTCTGAAGCTTTTCTTTCAACTTGCTAGTGATAATACACTTGATATTATTGACAGTCATAGGCCTAAAGGAAAACATTAAATTGTACATATGTTTACTCCCATTCTTTGTTTACATTATATTTTGAGATCAGAGAATGAATAGGAGGTTTTGTGATGGTTCACTCCATGAAATTTCCCTTTTGTGTACTAGCTAGAAAGGTTCACAATGGGTTGATTTTTCCATCAAGCATAATTAAACCCACACTCTCAGGGGGAAGCAAATTATTTCCTTGAGTCAGATGAGAAGGGTTTCTTGAAAGCAAGACTTTTCAGTCCCTTTATCCTATATTTGAAAGACTGTATTAGAATTTTCTTAGGCCAAACTGGTTTCAAAGCATGTGTGCTCGTTTTGGCTGGGATAGAGTTAATTTTCTTCGTAATAGCTAGTATGGGGCTATGTTTTGGATTTGTGCTGGAAACAGTGTTGATAATAGAGGGATGTTTTTGTTATTGCTGAGCAGTGCTGACACAGCATCAAAGCCTTTTCTAATTCTCACACCACCCCACCAGTGAGTAGGCTGGGGGTGCACAAGAAGCTGGGAGGGGACACAGATGGGACAGCTGACCCCAACTGACCAAAGGGATATTCCATACCATATGACATCATGCTCAGCATATAAAGCTGGGGGAAGAAGAAGGAAGTGGGGGACGTTCAGAGTTATGGCGTTTTGCCTTCCCAAGTAACAGTTACAAGTGATGGAGCCCTGCTTTCCTGGAGATGGCTAAACATCTGCCTGCCAATGGGAAGTAGTGAATGAATTCCTTGCCTGCGCTTGCGTGCACGGCTTTTTCTTTACCTACTAAACCGTCTTTGTCTGAACCCACGAGTTTTCTCACTTTTACTCTTCTGCTTCTCTCCCCCATCCCACTGGGGGCGGGGGGGGGAGTGAGCGAGCGGCTGTGTGGTGCTCAGTTGCCGGCTGAGGTTAAACCACGACAGTCCTTTTTGGCACCCAACGTGGAGCACGAAGGGTTTGAGATAATAACAGATTAACCAGAGCGCATTAAGGAAATTATATCTGTTAACTGTTGTGGGTCACAATATTTATTCATCTGTTCTCGTTACTAGTTTATCTGATCTGCATCATGCTCTTTATTTTCCTGTACATGTTAGAGATTGGTGTTGGTTTTTGCAATTAGCTGTGGTCTGCAGTGATTAGTGATGTTTTGCCTGGGAGGTTTGTTATTAAAACACTAGCTTTGAGCTTAATCTGGTATTTCAGCTTTGTACTGAAGCCATTACTGTACTTCGGGTACCACCTCGTGGAGACAATTAGCAATTATAGTTCTTCCTCTGAGAGGTTTTTTATAGAGGAAATACAGAATGGCAGCATTGCTACTTCTTCTATGATGTTTCCTCCTTCATTACAGTAACTTTTCAGTGTCTTGAACATCCTTGGGTAGTTAAGATACTTCTATTGGTATCTCTTGGGAATATTGTTTCAGTTTTGTCTAAGGTTAGCAAGCAATTTAAGAATATCATCCAGAGTTCTGCCCCAAGGCTGGATAGTTATGAGCGGCAGGGTGTGTGGGATAGCATGGGCAAGTACCTAGGCCAGTGGGCACCCCCAGTGTTTTGGAACTTCACCCCTGAACAAGTGCAGAATCCTGAAAAGTTAGTAGAATATTTGGACAAAGTATGCTGTCACCCTGGCAACTCCAGAGAGATGCAGATCATTGCAACGTGCTGGGGCCTGGCCCATGCCTACCGAGCCCTGTTCAACACCATTCAGTACTCTCAAGGGGAAAAGGAGGTATCCGGATCTGACGACAAAAAGACAGACCCTGCAGCTACTCCAACCCTGGCGACAAGCACTGCAGCTACTCCAACCCCAGCAAGAGGCACTGCAGCTGAACCAGAGAACCAACCCATACAGGTATCAGTTGCGCCTATACACAAGAAGAAACACTGGAACTGAAAGTCAGCTCGTTTAGTAAGGGATGATGAAAAAGCAGGGCCATCATGAGGAGAGAAGGAGAAAGAGGAATAATTCGTAAACGAGATGGAAACCACCCAAGCCCTATCCCTGAGTGAGCTGCGAGATATGCGAAAAGATTTCAGCCGTCGTCCAGGCAAGCATATTGTCACCTGGCTGCTCTGATTCTGGGATAATGGGGCTGGTAGCCTGGAATTAGAAGGTAGGGAAGCCAAGCAGCTGGGATCCCTTTCTAAGGAAGGGGGCACTGACAAAGCAATTGGAAAAGGGACACGAGTCCTCAGCCTTTGGAGGCGACTCTTGTCAAGCGTGAAGGAAAGGTATCCCTTCAAGGAAGATGTCATATGTCACCCAGGCAAGTGGACCACCATGGAGAGAGGTACCCAGTACCTGAGGGAATTAGCCGTGCTGGAGGTGATTTATAAGCAGTTATCCAAAGATCCAGACGAAGTCAAGTGCACACGACCCATGTGGCGGAAGTTTGTACAGAGCGCACCATCGTCAAATGCCAACTCATTGGCACTAATGACCTGGAAAGACGGAGAGGAACAAACAGTGGATGAATTGGCTGGTCAACTCCGGCAATACGAAGAAAGTCTCTCTTCCTCCCTCATCTTGGCTGTGGAGAAACTGTCCCGGGAGGTCCAGCAACTCAAAGAGGATAGGTCCTACTCCTCACCTGTACGGACCAGTATCTCGGCTATTAGAAGTAAGCGTTCTTTTGCTCAAGAGAGAGAATATAAAGGGTACACACCACGGGGCACCCTATGGTTTTATCTACGTGACCACGGAGAGGACATGAGGAAGTGGGATGGGAAACCTACCGCAGCCCTAGGGGCACGGGTACGTGAATTGCAAGGGAAAACAATCACAGAAAGAGGTTCTCCCAGGAAAATTGCTGCTCCAGTTTCCAGCGGGCAGTTCCCCAGACAGAATAGAAGGGCTGATCTCACTTCGAATCTTAATAAAGGGACTTTTGATTTGCATTTAGAAGAAGTGAGTAATGAATACTATGACTAGGACTAGAGGGGCCCGGCCTCCAGCCAGGGGGAGGACGGGGACAACCGGGTTTACTGGACTGTGAGGATGCGATGGCCTGGCACATCAGACCCACAGAAGTATAAGGCTCTGGTAGACACCGGTGCACAGTGTACCCTAATGCCATCAAGCTACAAAGGGGCAGAACCCATCTGTATTTCTGGGGTGACGGGGGGATCCCAACAGCTAACTGCATTGGAAGCCCAAGTGAGTCTAACTGGGAATGAGTGGCAGAAGCACTCCATTGTGACAGGCCCAGAGGCTCCGTGCATCCTTGGCATAGGCTACCTCAGGAGAGGGTATTTCAAGGACCCAAAAGGGTACCGGTGGCCCTTTGGTATAGCTGCCTTGGAGACGGAGGAAATTAAACAGCTGTCCACCTTGCCCGGTCTCTCGAAGGACCCTTCTGTGGTGGGGTTGCTGAAGGTCGAAGACCAACAGGTGCCAATCGCCACCACCACGGTGCACCGGCAGCAATATCGCACCAACCGAGACTCCTTGATTCCTATCCATAAGCTGATTCGTCGACTGGAGAGCCAAGGAGTGATCAGCAAGACTCGTTCACCCTTTAACAGTCCCATATGGCCAGTGCGGAAGTCTAATGGAGAGTGGAGACTAACAGTAGACTATCGTGGCCTGAATGAAGTCACGCCGCCACTGAGTGCTGCTGTGCCAGACATGCTAGAACTTCAATACGAACTGGAGTCAAAGGCAGCCAAGTGGTATTCCACAGTTGATATCGCTAATGCGTTTTTCTCAGTCCCTTTGGCAGCAGAGTGCAGGCCACAGTTTGCTTTCACTTGGAGGGGCGTCCAGTACACCTGGAACCGAGTGCCCCAGGGGTGGAAACACAGCCCTACCATTTGCCATGGACTGATCCAGACTGCACTGGAAGAGGGTGGAGCTCCAGAAAACCTACAACACTTTGATGACATCATCATGTCCCTTTGTAAAAGGGAAGGAAACAGTCCAAATCCTGCTGAAGGCCGGTTTTGCCATAAAACAAAGTAAGGTCAAGGGACCTGCACAGGAGATCCAATTTTTAGGAATAAAATGGCAAGATGGACGTCGTCAGATCCCAATGGATGTGATCAACAAAAGAACAGGCACGTCTCCACCAACTAGCAAAAAGGAAACACAAGCTTTCTTAGGTGTCGTGGGTTTTTGGAGAATGCACATTCCAAATTACAGTCTGATTGTAAACCCTCTCTATCAAGTGACCCGAAAGAAGAACGATTTCAAATGGGGCCCTGAGCAATGACAAGCTTTTGAACAAATTAAAGAGGAGATAGTTCATGCAGTAGCCCTGGGGCCAGTCCGGGCAGGGCAAGAGGTAAAAAATGTGCTCTACACCACAGCTGGGGAGAACGGCCCTACGTGGAGCCTCTGGCAGAAAGCACCTGGGGAGACTCGAGGTTGACCCTTAGGGTTTTGGAGTCGGGGATACAGATGATCCGAGGCCCACTATACTCCAACTGAAAAAGAGATATTGGCAGCCTATGAAGGGGTTCGAGCTGCTTCAGAAGTGATCGGCACTGAAGCACAGCTCCTCCTGGCACCACGACTGCCGGTGCTGGGCTGGATGTTCAGAGGGAGGGTCCCCTGTACACGTCATGCAACTGATGCTACGTGGAGTAAGTGGGTCGCACTGATCACACAACGGGCTCGAATAGGAAACCCCAGTTGTCCAGGAATCCTGGAAGTGATCATGGATTGGCCAGAGGGCAACGATTTTGGAATATCGCCAGAGGAGGAGGTGACGCGTGCTGAGGAGGCTCCAATGTATAATGAACTACCAGAAAATGAGAAGCAATATGCCCTGTTCACTGATGGGTCCTGTCGTCTTGTGGGAAAGCATCGGAGGTGGAAAGCTGCTGTATGGAGTCCTATGCGACAAGTGGCAGAAACGGCTGAAGGAGAAGGTGAATCGAGCCAATTTGCAGAAGTAAAGGCCATCCAGCTGGCTTTAGACATTGCTGACTGAGAAAAGTGGCCAGTGCTCTATATACTGACTCATGGATGGTGGCAAATGCCCTGTGGGGGTGGTTGCAGCAGAGCAAATGGAAGCACAGATGGAAACCCATCTGGGCAGCCGCATTGTGGCAAGATATTGCTGCCCGGGTGGAGAACCTGGTTGTAAAAGTCCGTCACGTAGATGCTCACGTACCCAAGAGTCGGGCCACTGAAGCACATCAAAACAACCAGCAGGTGGATCAGGCTGCTAAGATTGAAGTGGCTCAGGTGGATCTGGACTGGCAACATAAGGGTGAATTATTTATAGCTTGGTGGGCCCATGACACTTCAGGGTGCCATCAAGGAAGAGATGCAACATACAGATGGGCTCGTGATCGAGGGGTGGACTTGACCATGGACACTATTGCACAGGTTATCCATGAATGCGAAACATGCCCTGCAATCAAGCAAGCCAAGCGGTTAAAGCCTCTCTGGTATGGAGGACGATGGTTGAAATATAAACATGGGGAGGCCTGGCAGATTGATTATCTCACACTCCCACAAACCCGCCAAGGCAAGCGCCACGTGCTTACAATGGTGGAGGCAACCACCGGATGGCTGGAAACATATCCCGTGCCCCATGCCACTGCCCAGAACACTATCCTGGGCCTTGAAAAGCAAGTCCTATGGCGACATGGCACCCCAGAAAGAATTGAGTCAGACAACGGGACTCATTTCCGAAACAACCTCATGGACACCTGGGCCAAAGAGCACGGCATTGAGTGGGTGTATCACATCCCCTGTCATGCACCAGCCTCTGGGAAAATTGAATGATACAATGGACTGTTAAAGACTACACTGAGAGCAATGGGTGGCGGGACATTCAAACATTGGGATACACATTTAGCAAAGGCCACCTGGTTAGTCAACACTCGGGGATCTGCCAATCGAGCAGGCCCTGCCCAGTCAGAACTTTTACGTACTGTAGATGGGGATAAAGTCCCTGTAGTGGACATGAAAAAAAATACGTTGGGGAAAACAGTTTGGGTTATTCCTGCCTCGGGCAAAGGCAAACCCATCCATGGGATTGCTTTTGCTCAAGGACCTGGGTGCACTTGGTGGATAATGCGGAAGGATGGGGGAGTCCGATGTGTACCTCAAGGGGATGTGATTTTGGGTGAGAATAGCCAATGAATTAAATTGTATGATGTTAATTGCTATATAATACTGTATATCATCACTTCTGTGGTGGCTATATGCCTTATCAACAGTATCATGGTAAGAATCACCCAGATTAATGAAGAATAACTTCGATGAAACCGAGCAAAGCACAGTGATGATGGAACCAGAACTGACTTCAGCATGGGACAATCCAACACCACATACCATCTCCATTTTTCCTGCCCTGAAAGATTATTAGGACAGATGGAGCCCGAAGTCATGGACTAAATGAACTCAACGGACATTTTAGAGCGATGGCCCATAGACTAAGGGAATGATATCTGTGTGTGTATATATGTCAAAATACAAGTGGTGGTGATTAATTGGAATGTATTGGAAAGTGTGGGACCTGGGCATGACATAGATGGTATAGAACAAGGGGTGGATACTGTCCTGGTTTCAGCAGGGATACAGTTAATTTTCTTCCCAATAGCTTGTATAGTGCTGTGTTTTGGATTTAGGATGAGAATAATGTTGATAACACACTGATGTTTTAGTTGTCGCTAAGTAGTGCTTACACTAGTTGTCACGGAGGCTCACGAAATCAAATTAGGCAGGTGATAGATACAAAAACAAACTTTATTTTAACCAAAGTTGTTAAGTGAAAACTAACTATAAATGAGGCGTCAACACTCCGATAATATCAATAAACCACAGGTTCAGAATGGTGTACAAGGAATTAATACTGCACAGCTGGCTTTCGAAATGAGGATCCAAAATGTGCACAATCACTCACCTATAAGATGAGGGCTCTGAACCTCGAGGAGTTTCATTGGGTGGCGTCCTGACCCAAGGGGAGAGTCTCTGACTGCAGACCCGCTGCTCTGTGGAGGACCGGCTCAACTTGCCCTCCAGCAGGGCTCCTTTTATACCCTAGTCGAATCTGATCTGTGGTCAGTTCTAATTGGCTGAGGGCTTTAACTTTCTTACTCCTCGCCCGAGGTGTATACGTGACGTAATTACTGGCCCAAGGTGTGTACGTGACGTAATTACTGGCCCAAGGTGTGTACGTGACGGTCAGCACTCGCCACCTTAAAGGCGCGAAAGTAAGGGCGTGAAAATTATGGATGCAGCGGTCTTAATGCCCCCAGTCTTTGTCAGGGCGGGTGCACCTGCCACACTAGTCAAGGACTTTTTAGCTTCTCATGCCCTGCCAGAGAGGAGGTGCACAAGAAGCTGGGAGGGGGCGCAGCCAGGACAGCTGACCCAAACTGGCCAAAAGGATATTCCATACCATATGATGTCATGCTCAGTATATAAACTGGGGCAAGTTGGCCGGGGGACAGTGATTGCTGCTCAGGGACTGGCTGGGGATTGGTCAGCAGGTGGTGTGCAATTGCATCACTTATTTTTCCTGGGTTTTGTTCCGCTCTTTCTCTCTCTTGTTGTTTTCCTTTTCATTACAATTTATTACTATTGTTATTAATAATATTATTATTATTTTATTGTATTTCAATTATTAAACTGTTCTTATCTCAACCCGTGGGTTTTCTTACTTTTGCTCTTCTGATTCTCTCCTCCATCCCACCGGCAGCAGGGAGGGTGAGTGAGCGGCTGTGTGGTGCTTGCTTGCCGACTGGGGTTAAACCATGACAACAATGCAAAATCTCTGTGTTTATAAGCTCTCTACTGATGTGACTCAGAGGCTGAAATGAAACATTATAATACTGCTGACTTGAAATACAATATTAAACAGGAGATGGAACAATTTTACTACTGATTGCAGCAAAACACTTTTTCCATTGTCTTACACAGCTCTGCTAGGAGGAAAAAAATGTTGAGAGGCAGGCAGGAAGGCAGATACAGAGAGGAGAACTCCTTCTGAAAATTAGTTTCAAAATCTTTACAAGTGTTCAATAAGGACAATTAATTCCTATTTTTATTTCTCCATATTTTATCTCTCTATGCACAGAAAAATTTTTGGGAAAAAAGTAATATTACTTTCTTAATTGTATGCAAATTTATGCCAACTTTAAGCTCAGAACAAGCTTTTATGGTCAAGTTATAAACTACTGAAATACAAGTTTACATTGCAAATGGTTAGGCACTGTGGTGGGTGTTGTTTGTGGAAGTTTTTATTTTTTTCTTCAATTAAAAACTGGCACAAAGCTTTATGTGTTGGAATATGTATTGTACATGTGACTATTAGAATAAAATTATAGTCTGAGATACTGTGGTGGGTTGATCTCAGCTAGCTACCAGGTGCCCACCAAGCCACTATAACACTCCCACTCCTCAACAGGACAGGGGGAGAAAATATGACAAAAGGCTCATGGATCAAGATAAGGACAGGAAGATCACTTACCAATTATGTTCACGGGCAAAACAGACTCGACTTGGGGAAAATAATTTAATTTATTGCCAATTAATAAGAGAGTAGGATAATGAGAAATAAGAACAAATCTAAAAAAACACCTTCATAGAATCACAGAATCATAGAATCATTAAGGTTGGAAAAGACCTCTAAGATCATCGAGTCCAACTGTCGACCCAACACCACCATGCCCACTAAACCATGTCCCTAAGCGCCTCATCTACTCGTCTTTTAAATACCTCCAGGGATGGGGACTCCACCACTTCCCTGGGCAGCCTGTTCCAATGTTTAACCACTCTTTCAGTAAAGAAATTTTTCCTCACATCCAATCTAAACCTCCCCTGGCGCAACTTGAGGCCATTTCCTCTCGTCCTATCGCTACTTACTTGGGAGAAGAGACCGACACCCACCTCGCTACAACCTCCTTTCAGGTAGTTGTAGAGAGCGATGAGGTCTCCCCTCAGCCTCCTTTTCTCCAGGCTGAACAACCCCAGTTCCCTCAGCTGCTCCTCATAAGACTTGATCTCCAGACCCCTCACCAGCCTCGTTGCCCTTCTCTGGACATGCTCCAGCACCTCAATGTCCTTCTTGTAGTGAGGGGCCCAAAACTGAACACAGTAGTCAAGGTGCGGCCTCACCAGTGCCGAGTGCAGAGGCACGATCACTTCCCTACTCCTGCTGGCCACACTATTTCTGATACAGGCCAGGATGCCATTGGCCTTCTTGGCCGCCTGGGCACACTGCCGGCTCATGTTCAGCCAGCTGTCGACCAGCACCCCCAGGTCCTTTTCCGACAGGCAGCTTTCCAGCCACTCTTCCCCAAGCCTGTAGCGCTGCATGGGGTTGTTGTGACCCAAGTGCAGGACCCGGCACTTGGCCTTGTTGAACCTCATACAATTGGCCTCGGCCCATCAAGCCAGCCTGTCCAGATCCCTCTGCAGAGCTTTTCTACCCTCGAGCAGATCAACACTCCCGCCCAACTTGGTGTCACCTGCAAACTTCCTGAGGGTGCACTCGATCCCCTCATCCAGATCATTGATAAAGATATTGAACAAGACCGGCCCCAATACTGAGCCCTGGGGAACACCGCTTGTGACTGGCCGCCAACTGGATTTAACTCCATTCACCACAACGCTTTGGGCCCAGCCATCCAGCCATTTTTTTACCCAGCGAACAGTACACCCGTCCAAGCCATGAGCAGCCAGTTTCTCCAGGAGGATGCTGTGGGAAACGGTGTCAAAGGCTTTACTAAAGTCCAGGTAAACAACATCCACAGCCTTTCCCTCGTCCACTAAGCGGGTCACCTGGTCATAGAAGGAGATCAGGTTGGTCAAGCAGAACCTGCCTTTCATAAACCCATCCTGACTGGGCCTGGTCACCTGGGTGTCCTGTACGTGCCCCGTGATGGCACTCAAGATGAACTGCTCCATAACCTTCCCCGGCACCGAGGTCAGGCTGACAGGCCTGTAGTTCCCCGGATCCTCCTTCTGGCCCTTCTTGTAGATGGGCGTCACATTTGCTAACCTCCAGGCAACTGGGCCCTCCCCGGTTAGCCAGGACTGCTGATAAAGGATTGAAAGTGGCTTGGTGAGCATTTCCGCCAGCTCCCTCAGTACCCTTGGGTGGATCCCATCTGGCCCCATAGACTTGTGTGTGTCTAAGGGGTGTAGCAGGTCGCTCATCATTTCCCCTTGGATTATGGGGGCTTCATTCTGCTCCCCATCCCTGTCTTGCAGCTCAGGGGGCTGGGTACCCCGAGAACAACTGGTCTTACTATTAAAGCCTGAGGCAAAGAAGGCATTAAGTACCTCAGCCTTCTCCTCAGCCTTTGTCACTATGTTTCCCCCCACATCCAATAAAGGATGGAGATTATCATTAGCCCTCCTTTTGTTGCTAATGTATTTATAGAAACATTTTTTTATTGTCTTTTACCGCAGTAGCCAGATTAAGTTGGGCTAGTTGGGCTTTGGCCCTTCTAATTTTCTCCCTGCATAACCTCACGACATCCTTGTAGTCCTCCTGAGTTGCCTGCCCCTTCTTCCAAAGGTCATACACTCTCCTTTTTTTCCCCAGAGTTCCAGCCAAAGCTCTCTGTTCAGCCAGGCCGGTCTTCTTCCCTCCTGGCTCGTCTTTCGACTCATAGGGACAGCCTGCCCCTGCGCCTTTAAGATTTCCTTCTTGAAGAATGTCCAGCCTTCCTGGACTCCTTTGCCCTTCAGGACTGCCTCCCAAGGGACTCTGTCAACCAGGCCCCTAAACAGGCCAAAGCCTGCCCTCCAGAAGTCCAAGGTGGCAGTTCTGCTAACCACCCTCCTTACTTCTCTGAGAATCAAAAACTCTATCATTTCATGATCACTATGCCCAAGACAGCCTCCAACCACCACATCATCCACAAGTCCTTCTCTGTTCACAAACAACAGGTCCAGCAGGGCTCCTTCCCTTGTTGGCTCACTCACCAGCTGTGTCAGGAAGTTATCTTATCTTCCACACACTCCAGGAACCTCCTAGACTGTTTCTTTGCTGTATTTGCATTTCTATTGCAAACTACCTGTGCTCCCGAATCCCTTACCGCCGCTCCCAGGGCTCTGTAGTCCTTCTTGATAGTCCTCAGACTGCTCCTGGCTGTGTCACTGGTGCCCACATGAAACAGCAGCAGTGGATAATAGTCAGTGGACTGTACGAGGCTTGGTAGCCTCTTGGTGACATAATATTTCTCTCACTTATTCTCAGTCCTCTCTCCCAGCTGCTGTTGCGCAGTTTTTTTTAACCTTTTCTTAATTATGTTATCGCAGAGGCGCTACCAACATTGCCGATTGGCTCAGCTTTGGCCAGCGGCTGGTCTGTCTTGGAGCCGGCTAGTACTGGCTCTGTCTGACATGGGGGCAGCTTCTGGCATCTTCTCACAGAAGCCATGCCTGCAGCCCCCCGATACCAAAACCTTGCCACGTAAACCCAATACAGAAACTCATAGCAAAACTCCACAAAACCGTTAAAAATTAACTAAAATACTATTTGTAAAATGTCCCAAATCGATGCATGTAATGTCTCTTTGTGGTTTTAAAAATTTTAGGAGGATGTTACAGCAGCAGCTCAAGTACTTAGTATGATTTCTCATAAAGCAGTTTGTTACTAAGAAATTTCCTGGCTTTTGACCCAGTTATAAATTTTATAGATTTCCTGTTTCCTTTTACTAAGAGAAAATGACTGACAAAGGGATAGCTCTACGAGAGAATGCATTATAGGTTAGTGGTTACAGTCAATTAATAACAAACCAACCATATCCAAATGTTTTTTAAAAGAATGCACTTGTTACACTTCAGAATTATGTAACATCAGTTATTTATCCAACTTTTACAGACAGTATTAGGGCATCTTGCAGCAGAAAAATCACTCTTACTGGATCAGAATGTAACTTAAGGCTTGGGCAACTTAACGCTTACTAGATATAGACTAGATATAAGGAAGAAATTTTTTACGCTGAGGGTGGTGAAACACTGGCACAGGTTGCCCAGAGAGGTGGTGGATGCCCCATCCCTGGAAACATTCCAGGTCAGGTTGGACAGGGCTCTGAGCAACCTGATCTAGTTGAAGATGTCCCTGCCCATGGCAGGGGGGTTGGACTAGATGACCTTTAAAGGTCCCTTCCAACCCAAACTATTCTATGATTCTATGATTCTATTTTTCGTCATTCCTAGTCATGCCTTATCTATATTTTCTGTCTGGATGTATATAATAACATTATAATTATAACATTATAATTATTATATATATAATAACTGTGGATGGCAACACTGAGACAGTTAACAAGTGAAATCCTTATTATGTATTGAGATAAAGTAAATTTGTAGACATTGGCAGTGAGAATGACCTCTTAAGTAGGAAAATCTCATTCAAACTTGTAATTTGGGGAAATAATTGGGATGGGGGTATGAAGAGGTATAATTTTATCTTATTCATTTAATAAGGCTTAACAGTGGCTTGTTAGATTAATTTCAATCTTGGTATTAAGTATTAGTCGCAAAAATAATGTGCTGCTGCTTAAATACTGAAGTTTGCTACTCAGCTCACCTCTGAATTTTTTTTATCTGGCCATGGAGACTTTTGTGTGCATTCTCATGTCATTGCAGAGAATATAGCTGATATTTAAATCCTAATTAGTTGATATTTCAGAAGCAATCTGAAGAAAGCTTAATTGCTACTTCGAGAGAAGTACTTATTCTTGTACTTGGAAAGCATACTTTGAAAAATAGACACTTCCCCTCAAGAAAAAGGGTTTCCTTTGGATACTAAACTGCTTGCAGCTTGGAAGATGAAAAAATCCTTCCAAAGTTCTTAAATTTCAATTAGCATAGGTCAACAATATAAATTGATTAATGGAATCTCTAATGATAACAAGGACAATAAGACAAATCTTTATGAACACGAATCATTGGTGCTGTGATTCTTCAGAAATTAGCAGTTGTACTGTTAACATTGCTTCCTATTTTCTTAGAAGAGAAGATGGGATTTTGAAAGTATAAAAATTCAGTGAAACTATATAGTAATGTAGGGTGCATAATGTTAGATGAATCATGAAGATTCATGATTCCACACAAACCAAGACAGATTGCACAAACGGACTTTCTCTTTATACTGTTAACTCTTTGAAATACTTTTTAGATAAAGACTACCCTTCTAAAAGTCTTTCTAGATAGACAGATATGAGGGCCAAGACCAAAATTAGGGAACTATATGGAGAATTTAGTGCAGGAAATATTTTGTCGTGGCAAATTATCAAATAAGTTGTAAGGTATGTTATTATAAAAATATGTCTTATGTTGTTCTGAAGAGGGTTATTCATGTAAAATGGACTTTTAATTTATTTAGCTGTTCCAATAGGTTGTACTTAAGATACTGTTAAATAAGGCCCAACACTGGTATATTTTTTCTTTGTTGAATAGTTCAAAAATTCAAAAAAATCCCACATGTATAAAATCACAGAATCACAGAACAATTGAGGTTGGAAAGGACCTCTGGAGATCATCTGGTCCAACCCCCCTGCTCAAGCAGGGCCACCTAGAGCAGGCTGCCCAGGACCGTGTCCAGACGGCTTTTGAATATCTCCACGGATAGAGACTCCACAACCTCCTTGGGCCACCTGTTCCAGTGCTCAGTCACCCTCACAGGAAAAAAGGTGCTTCCCAATGTTCAGACAGAACCTCCTGTGTTTCACTTTGTGCCACTGTCACTGGGCACCACTGAAAAGAGCCTGGCTCCGTCTTCTTTGCACCCTCCCTTCAGGTGTTTATATACACTGATGAGATGCCCCCCTGAGCCTTCTCTTCTCTAGGCTGAACAGTCCATCTCTCTCAGCCTTTCCTCATAGGAGAGATGCTCCAGTCATCTTCATAGGCCTTCATTGGACCTTCCCCAGTATGTCCATGTCTCTCTTGTACTGGGGAGCCCAGAACTGGACACAGGGCTCCAGGTGTGGCCTGTTTTTCTTTAGGCTGCTTTTCAGCATTATATATATGCAGCTCTGAGGTACAGTAGTAGTAGTATAGTAAATCTGAATGAGTAATAGCTTGTTCAAAAAGTTGAAGTATATTTGAAATAAATGTTCCATTTCTAAAGTAAATGTGGACAGGATCCTGAAAGTTTGTTCATTAAAATCTGTTTTACATTTACTAAATCTGTAACAGTCTTTCTGGTTCCCTTCTCCTGTTAATTGCATTGCTGAACACTAAAGCTGTGTTATGCGCAGAATGACTGAGCTTATCCCTACTGAAAAGGAGTTATGTTCGGTATCTAAAGAACAATAAGGGCTTGCTGCCTGTCTGATCAATGCTGGATCTAGTTCACATTCCCAAGCTCCCACTCTCCCACCTACATATGCAGGGGGGTGGAAAAATAGCAAAGATAGGGAGGACAGGTCCTTTACACAGATACGTTGAACTGAGACTTGGCTAATATTCATGTTCAGGCACGTTTATCTTTGGTTTTCTCTGTAATTTCAAAAAAAAACAAAGGGCTTTCAAAGTCCTGTGTAGTTTTGGCCAGCCAGCAACTGTCCATTGCCTACCAAGATCTTGCTGTTGGATGGAGCCAAAGAGAATTTCATAGAGGTTTCTCTTATGTCAAAGATACCTCAATCCTAGTTTTTGTCCTCTGGGTTCAAAATGTCTGGCTTCAAATTACTTTTAAATTGATAGAGTGCAAAGCCAACCTGAAATCTGAGGTCTCATTTCCAGTCGCATCCTGGGCTGCATCAAAAGAAGTGTGGCTAGCAGGTCGAGGGAGGTGATTCTCCCCCTCTGCTCTCATGAGACCCCACCTGGAGTACTGTGTTCAGCTCTGGGGCTCCCAGCATAAGAAAGACATGGACCTGCTCGAACAGGTCCAGAGGAGGGCCACGAAGATGATCAGGGGGCTGGAGCACCTCCCCTATGAGGACAGGCTGAGAAAGTTGGAGTTGTTTAGCCTGGAGAAGAGAAGAGAAGAGAAGAGAAGAGAAAAGAGAAGAGAAAAGAGAAGAGAAGAGAAGAGAAGAGAAGAGAAGAGAAGAGAAGAGAAGAGAAGAGAAGAGAAGAGAAGAGAAGAGAAGAGAAGAGAAGAGAAGAGAAGAGAAGAGAAGAGAAGAGAAGAGAAGAGAAGAGAAGAGAAGAAGGCAAGGCTTCGGGGAGACTTTATAGCGGCCTTCCAGTACTTAAAGGGGGCCTACAGGAAAGATGGGGAGGGACACTTTATCTGTGAGTCTAGTAATAGGACAAGGGGTAATGGTTTTAAACTGAAAGAGGGTAGATTTAGATTAGATATTAGGAAGAAATTCTTTACTGTGAGGGTGGTGAGACACTGGAACAGGTTGCCCAGAGAAGGTGTGAATGCCCCATCCCTGGAAGTGTTCAAGGTCAGGTTGGATGGGGCTTTGAGCAACCTGATCTAATGGCAGATGTCCCTGCCCATGGCAGGGGGATTGGAATTAGATGATCTTTAAGGTCCCTTCCAACCCAAACCATTCTGTGATTCTATGATTCTGTGATTCTATGATTCTATGATTCTATCTTTTACAAATTGTCTTGCTTCTTCTAGAGGAAGGTGCTGTAATTTACAATCTTGGCCTGACAAACACTGAGTAGAGTGGGATGATCACATCTCTATCTCTGCTAGTAATGCCCCTGTGGATGCAGCCCACGATCCGATTTGCCTTTGTTGCTGCAGCGGTGCACTGCTGACTCATGTTCAGCTTGTTGTCCACCAGGACCCCCAGGTCCCTTTCAACAAAGCTGCTCCTAGCCGGTACTGGACTCTTTGGTTACGTCATCCCAGGTGCAGGACTTTGCATTTGTCTTTGTTAAACTTCATCCAGCTACGCTGTTAAAGACAGAGGCAAAGAAGGTATTGAGAGCCTCTGCCTTGTCAACATTATTAGTAACTAGTTTCCCTGCCCTGTTTAGCAATGTCTTCCCTGTGCTTCTGCTTACTGCTCACATACCTGAAGAATCCTTTCTTGTTGTTCTTGACATCTCTGGCCAATTTCAGTTCTAGCTGAGCCTTAGCCTTCCTGACTGCATCTCTGTATGCCCTAGCAAGGTTCTTGTAGTCCTCCATGGCTATTTGGCTGCCTTTCCATAGCCGGTATGCTTCTTTTTTGTTTTTAAGCACAGCCAAAAGGTCATTGTTAAGCCAGGGTGGTCTCTTGTTCTGCCTTCTTCCTTTCCCTTTGTAGGGGATGGACTGTTCTTGTGCTTCCAGGAGGCTGTTCTTGAATAACTCCCAGCACTCACAAGCTCCTTTGCCCTCCATGGATGCTTCCCATGGAATCCCTCACAGCTGGACTCCGAGCATCTTGAAGTTGGCTCTTCGAAAATCCAGGGTCTTTGTCCTGCTACTGGTCTTCAGCGTGCTCAGCAGGATCTTAAACTGTGATCGCTGTATCCAAGGCTACCATTGGTAGTTATGTTGTCAAGTAAGTCTTCTCGGTTTGTGAGCAGTAAATCTAGCAATGCGCTGTTCCTAGTCGGCATGTCCAGCATCTGTAGCAGGAGGCAGTCCTCAATGCATTCCAGGAACCTGATGGATGACTTGTGCACCGCTGTGTTGTTTTCCCAACAAATGTCCAGGTAATTGAAGTCACCCATGAGGACCAGGTTCTGTTGGCCCGAGACTTCCTTGAGTGGCTGAAGTAAGGTT
The DNA here is from genome assembly GCF_965638725.1 of Aptenodytes patagonicus. NCBI lineage: Eukaryota > Metazoa > Chordata > Aves > Sphenisciformes > Spheniscidae > Aptenodytes > Aptenodytes patagonicus. The sequence continues at coordinate 43,577,905 of NC_134981.1, forward strand.
TCATTGGCCTCATCACCCTGATTGGGAGGTCAGTAACAGATAAATAACATAAGATCCCCCTTGGTGACAATCCCTCCAATATTGATCCAAAGGCATTTGATAGAACTTTTGTGGTCTCCATAGCTTACCTCCATACATTCAGATATCTTTTACATAAAGTGCAACTCCACTTCCTCTTCTTTCCTTCCTATCTTTCCAAAAGAGCTTGTATAGCCATCCATTGTGGTCTTCCAGTCATGTGAGTTTTCCTACCAAGTTTCTGTGATTCCTATGACATCATAACTCTCAGACTGGGCACGGAGCTCCAGTTCCTCCTGTTTGTTGCCCAGACTACTTGCATTGGTATACATGTACTTGAGGTGGCTGGACTTAGGGTTCTTGCCTTTGGAGAGGGTTGGGGAGCATTCCTCACTACTCTGGTAGGTGTGCTCATCGACCCTGTTGCTTATGGATATACAGGTGTCACAACTGTGGACCCCACCCCCCAAGTTCCTTAGTTTAAAGTGCGATTCACTAAGTCAGTTAATCTGCTGGCAAAGATTCTCCTGCCTCTTCTAGATCCATGAATCCCATCTCTCCCCAATAGTCTGTATTCATCAAAGAATGTCCCATGATCATATAAACCAAAGCCCTGGTGATGACTCCAGCCACGAAGCCAGGTATTGATCTGCCCGCACCCCTATCCCTGACTGGCAAGACAGAGGAGAAGATCAATTGCACACCTGTCCCTTTCACTTGGGCCCCTAGGGCTCTAAAGTCCTGCCTGATCTTGCCCAGGTTTTGCTTTACCGTGTCATTGGTGCCCACATGGAAAAGAAGTAGGGGATAGTAGTCTGACAGGTCAGTGCCATGTGGCCTATTAAACAGGACTGTTGATGGAGGGTTATGCAGTCATTCTCCCTTTAAGTCAGGAGAATATTGTTCTGTTTTCCTTGTATCTAACGTAAGGTCTTTCCTTTCAAGGTATGAAAGAATATAGTAGGAGACCAGCTGTTCATAATAACATAATCTTTTCTTCTTTCTCTTTCTCTCTCTCTATTTCCAAGCGAATTTTCCTAGTTTGGTCATGAGCTAAATCTTATTGAAGCATCAATAAGTAGAGTTAATGGCTGACTGCACAGCCCATGTGCTGTGACCACAGCTTGTTAGGCCCACCCTTTTTCTCTCAGTGCTTTTTTTCCTCTGCAGTCTGTCTGTATCTACATGTTGGCTCTTCTCTTATATTACATTGCAATCATCTTGCAGTAGAGAACTGTTGAAGTTATGGGATGGAAGTATGGTTGAGTCACCATCCCTGGAGGTATTTAAAAGACATGTAGATGTGGCACTTAGGGACATGGTTTAGTGGGACTTGGCAGTGTTAGGTTTACGGTTGGACTTGATGAGCTTAAAGGTCTTTTCCAACCTAAATGATTCTATGATTCTATGATGTGCACAGCACCCAGCACTAGGGAACACCAGGTGTTGGCTCCATGAGGTATATTATCATTATAAAATTTGGCAACAATTCCAGTTGAGTTTCCTTAACAGCTGTGCAGCTATTAATATGAAAACAGGAACTAGCTCTGAGTTTTAACACACATTGTGTTTGTTTATTCAGGGCTTTTCATCCCAAATCAGCCTTAGGGTCTGAAAATCAATGTCTCCTGTAACGTCTAGTTTTCTAGTTTTCTAGTTCCGCCTAGTTTTCTCCAAAGATTTGATAGGGAGGAAGCGTAATTCTTTGAAGTATCTGAGGAAAAATCTGTTTGTTTCTATGACACAGTCCTTCCCATAACTACTTCTGTGGGAATGCATGATCTAATCTGTTAACTGATTCAAGGGAACATGTTTTTTTTAGGTAGTTGCGTTAATTTGTGTTTGCCATTAACATCATTTTTTGGTCATATTCTTGTTCATTCTCTTTGAACTATGCTCTGTTATTCTTTCTTCATTCAAACACACACAGAGTTCAAGAGTTTCAAGAGTGAATTTATAGCAGCTTTCAAAACTACCATTTAGGATATCTGTTGTAGTTTTACAAAATAAAAATACATTGTTGATACCTGTTTTAAGTAGATCTGTTGTGAGTGTGAAATAAAGGACTCTAATAAGATTTTCTATTGTGATATCTCTATCAAGTGAAGTGAAAGTGCTTCTGTTTAAAGCATTGAGTTTGATCTTGGCTTTGATCTAAAGCTTTTGATCTTGAAAAAAAGATGTGGCAGTAAAACAAAAAGGTTAGGAGAGGGTTTTTTTAAGTGATAAAGTTAAAGGGATACCGCCAAGATTTAGTAGGCACTAATTGGACCTACCTTTATTTACTTATATCTGTTTGCGAAGTACATCTAATTCTATATGAGGGAGGCTTTGCTCAGACACCTGCTTTGATGAGCCTTTTTCTTTTACAAGAGCAGAGATTTTCTTTTGAAGCTTTCAGGGAATTTTCATATATAGCACAGAGCAGAAATTATGCTTAAAAAACTGAAAATACCTTACCGGCATCATTTTAATTAGGCCAGATGGGATGCAATCTGCTTTTTTAATTGTTTCTTTTATTAAATGCTAAACACTGTAAAAGCACTTAAAATCCTAACTTAAGAATTTATAGTATTCAAATTTTCCATGGCTGATATTACTTGCATCTCTCCCATCATAGTGGAGTTTTAATAACCTGTTCAAAGAGAAGCATCTGTTGAAATCCCATTCCTAAATTTAATCACCTGCTTGCAAACTCTGAATAAAGCATTTAAATTGAGGCCTAGGTAATGACCTTGCTGTGCTATAATATGAATAAAAAGCTGGTTTGGTTCTTGCTTTTAAAATACATTTCAAAATCTCCAAGATAATTGATTTGACAGTTGGATTCCTTGGGTGTTAAGAACACACCGGGGAAAATCTTTAAGCACTTAAGCACACTTATTTTCTCTTTTGAACTAACCTCATTAGGCCATTTCTCTGTATATAAAGAGCAGTGAGTGAGAACTTTAATACTAGACACAGGAAAGTACATCTCTAAAAATTGGACTACAAACCTGTGATGATTGTTTGTGTGGGGAGATTAGAAAAAGGGCCATCCCTTAGGCTAGCAGGGATGGAAGGAACTCGGCTCAGCGGCAGTACAGGAAGCAGCTGCGGGGAAAGCTCCCATCGGACAGCACCGGGAGAGGGAGGTTCCCCCGCGGTTGAGGCTCTGAAACCCGGGCACAGCCCCAAGTGCTGTACTGTACCTATGGCCTAGGCTTGCCGTTGAGGGTTGCTAGCAGTCGCCTCGCTGGCGGTATTTTACGCAAGGCGGAGGGGAGGGCACAGAAACCCCGGCGAGGCAGTTCTGGGACTTGCGTGTGAGAAGGACCGGGAGTGGACTGGCTCCTACATCTTTAAGACAGACTCCTTCTCTCCGCTAGGGGGTCGGAGCATGGGTGTGGGGGATTTTGTGGAAGTGTTTCATTTCCTACTGAGGGCTGTGGTGAGTTGGGGTTTCGCGTGGTGCGGTTTTATTTCTGGGTGATGCTGGGGCACAGTTGGGTTGGGGTCTCCGCAGTGTGTCCCGCCCCACCAAGTAAAGCGACTCTGTGGGCGATCCCACCTTAATGTGCGCTTTCTTCCCCGTGTAGCCTTTGCTGCAGGAGGGTGAGTCTTGGAAGGTGTGTCAGCTCATCCAGCAAGTGAGCGGCGAGGTGAGGAGAAAACCTTTTTTTCATAGTTGTTATATGCTTTCTCCCCACTGTTTATTCCCTTCCCCTTGTGTCCTTCTGTCCTTCCTCCCTTACAAATCTCCTCTTTGGGTTTTCCATCTGACCCACCTGCTTTTGCTTTAAACATAATAATTGCTTTTATGTTAGGAATATAAATATTTTTGTGGGAAACAACCAAATGTTATTACCTTATTAAATAATAACTATCTCATTATCTAAAATTGATATTGGTAGTCAAGAAGAACAATTGAGTGAGTGGCTGGGAATAAACTTCTTACTTGAAATAGAAGGTGTAAGGGATAGAGCGCAGAGATTTTTCTCCAGGATTTTTGCAAACTACTTTCTATTTAGCAAAGTGGTCTGACATCAAACACGTTTTCTTTATGCTAAAAAAAATCTTAAGCTGGGAGCTTGTAAGCTTGCTTTACTAAAGAAGAGAAAGTAAAATAATGCTGCATAAAATGAACAACACCACCTCACACTGATCATGCACAAATGACTAACCAGATTACCAAATACTGTGTCAATCTGGACTGGAAAAGTGTTTTCCTATTTCCAATGAAGTAATGGAAAAATATCTTGAGTCTGTTTATAGTTTCTTACTAATGCAGAGTAGCTGCACTGAAGTCACATCTTCTTCCATTAAAAAAAAAAAAAAAGCGTGCTATGGTTTTGAACTCCAGGTTGCAACAAACCAGAGGATCAGAAAAAGTGGCGAAAAGAAAGTGGGATGAAGCCAGTTTCTGAAAGGTAAGGGTTGGTAATATGCATTTATGTAACAGAGGGCAGCACAATCTAAATGCTTTTAGATTATGTCCTTTTAAATGCTAAAGACATTTTTTAGCTTCTTTGACAAGGTGATAGTAAAAGTTACTGATAAAGTTTCAATGTGTCATATATTTGCTATGGAAAGAACTAAATAATCTTTTAAGATGTCTGTAACTTAGGAGAGAAAAATTCTCTACATTTGTGTTTAACAAACATGAACATTCTGAGGAAGATGAGAGCGATTTCATCAGAAAAAGCAATAGTACTTGAGAGCTTTTGACATCATCTGTACCATTATTGGCAATCTTTCAGATACTGTTAACTGAGAAACATTTTTTTTTTGTGGGTATTGGGACAACAGTAGGTACGTACATAGAAACAAATGTTCTGACTATACTGTTGACACTATTCAGAGGGTGAGTTTGAAAGTCTTCCATTTGCTGTGTAAGGCAATTCATGAAAATATGTCTTGATGAATCATTTAAAAACCATTAAAAAATGATGACAGGATTTTAAAAATTAAATACAGTTTAAATTAACTCAAAACATTTTTAAACTAGTGATTTTAGATTTAGCTATTCTTAAACATGCATTCTATAATGTTGGCCATTTAAATCACAATGTGGCAAGCTAAGTAAATAACTGACACTTAAACAGCTGTTTTCTGTCTTCTGAAGAAAAAAAATTGTCTCTAACATCTGTCAAAAATGAATAAAGATGCATTACCAGAACTATGATTTTTTTTCTTTTTTTAATTTATTTTTTGGTTTCTTTTGGTTTTACAAACAAGTGTGGGTTGTTTTTTTTCTTTAAATAATTTTTACCTTTAAAGGCTCAAAATAGCACTTTTGCTGTTTTGACAGTGCTTCTAGAATGTATGATGAATTGTTGCTGTTTCTGTAGCCAAATTCTTGCTGATACCATGGCTGCCAACTCCTGGGATGTGTTGCCTTAGTATGGACATTGCAGTATTTGACAAATGTCTACAACGTGCATTGTTGTGTGTGGGTGGTTTACCAGCTCCATGGTGAGTTAAAAAAAAAAAAATCAAAACAAAACCCAAATTGCAAATCACTACTTTTTTACCTAAATGGTGTATCCTGGTTATAAAATAAAAGATGATCTGTATTGTCATAGTTTTAGAAAGATGTGATCTAAACAGAGATAGCAATAAGCTGTTGCACCAAATAATTCATTTTCTGTTTATATTTCTGTATGCGAATATAAAACATGTATGTTTAGCATTTGTATTTAGGATCATTTTATGTTAAGATGATAAAGATTTTTTTTTCATTTGAAAAAAAGTATCATTGTGGGAATTTTTGCTTGAGCAAAATGCATTTAAGGTACAAATAACCCTCATGTAAGTTACAGTTTGCTTATAGTTTGAAGTATTTTTAAATTGTGCAAAGTAGGTCCACTGCTACATCTTCAACAGTAGGCTTAAAGGTACCTTATACTGCTATACCTTCTTCACCTCTTTTTACAGGAGAAAAATTCCCTAGTGTGAACCCCTTTGTACTGATAAAATTCCATTTGCATTAGGGAAGTTGTTCTGCTCCTACTGTTCCAAGGTTTGTGAAATACAACTCTAGTATATAGATTTTTAGCTGTGTCCATATTGGCTTGTAGCAAGAATGGCATCATACAGCAGTTTAAATATTTCTGGGATAAACAAGAGAAAAAGAAAGGAAAAGAAGAGACAAAACAAAACCCCACACTACATAATGAAAAAGGAAGATGCCCTTGAAAAAGGTAGCAGAGGTACAGATAAAATCATGGAGTGAGAAGAGGGACATGAGAAGTAGAGCAATAAGTAAATGGAAAAGTCGGGGAGCTGGTACCAGGTCATACCACAAATGTAATTAAAATATGGCTACTGATGCATTTGTCGCAACTAGAAAACTGAACTGTGTGTTGATCTTGTTTATCCTTTGTCTTGGTGAGCGAGCGGCTGTGTGGTACTCAGTTGCTGACTGAGGTTAAACCACAACAGTCCTTCCAGAACATGCACTAATTTATTAAATGTAGCTTCTCAACTTTTCTGTTCCTGTGCTGTCTGATTTTCCTCTATCATTTTTTGTTTATGGTAGGAAATCCTATTTCTAATACAAGATGGATGACTTTGCTATACTGAGACACTGCCAAATCAAAGCAACTGCTTCTGTATCCAAGTATGAAATCTAGGACAGATTATTTTTGTATGGAATAAGGGAAACAGATTTGTGAAGGAAAGGTTGCTGACAACTGCTGGGGAATTACTTCTTTGAAAAAAGTTGCATTCTGAACAGTTAAGCTTTTAGGAGCTGGCTTTACATATGCGTATATGTATTTAAAGAACATTTGATGATACCGTGTGCTGGCTAAGAACTGTGTAACTTGTAGCATTAACTGTGCTCAAGGGGCATGTGAACCAGTGGGGAAGCTTGTGTGGTGCTGTTCTCCGCTGTGGACCTGCACAGAATGGATTATGGCAGTTAAATGAATTCCATAGGTGTGAGGGACTCTCTACATAAGTGACTAAGAGTTCTTTTTCTTTTGCTTTTCTTCTCTTTTTTTTTAGCTTTATTTTCCCCCCTTTCAAACCTTTTTGTTGCTCTCAAGTATTTTATGTTTTCTTAGTAACTTTTGTATTCTCTCCTTCCCTGCTCCCCCGCCTTTTTTATTTCTCTCTCTCTTCCCTTGTCTCCTTCAGTCACCTTCAATACCATTCATTGCTTTCTGTTTACTTTCAATCCCCTTTTCTGCTTCATACATTCTTCACTTTTGCTCACCTTATTTTCTGTTTATAGTACTCTGTAGATACTCTGTATAGGAACCCCTCCCCATATGTGTGTGTGCACATAAGCAAGTGTTATATGCACTTACCCCTTGCACATCTGCTTTTATCATCCTTATTCTCATGCTTTCTTTATTCCTCATTTAATCTTATGCTGTCTCTTCATCTTGTCATTTAGTTGGTCAGCGCATCTAGTGATCAATATGTGTATCAATACAGAAATGCACAGCAGAATGTTTATGTGAAGAAAAAGAGAGGGTAGAACAAAGCTTGGAAAGAGTTGGCTAATATTAGTAGTGTTGTTTTATTATGAAGAGTGTGATAGAAGTACTAAGTATTATTTTTGTTGTTCTACTGGACTGTGCCTGTTTGGGGGGAAAAAAGATTCTATTACCCTTCCCAATTCTGGAGGTAAATCCAGTTGGCGGCCGGTCATGAGTGGTGTTCCCCAGGGCTCAGTTTTGGGGCCGGTCCTGTTCAATATCTTTATTGATGATCTGGATGAGGGGATTGAGTGCACCCTCAGTAAGTTTGCAGATGACACCAAGTTGGGCGGGAGTGTTGATCTGCTCGAGGGTAGAAAAGCTCTGCAGAGGGACCTGGACAGGCTGGATCGATGGGCCCAGGCCAATTGTATGAGGTTCAACAAGGCCAAGTGCCGGGTCCTGCACTTCGGCCACAACAACCCCATGCAGCGCTACAGGCTTGGGGAAGAGTGGCTGGAAAGCTGCCTGGCGGAAAAGGACCTGGGGGTGTTGGTCGACAGCTGGCTGAACATGAGCCGGCAGTGTGCCCAGGCGGCCAAGAAGGCCAATGGCATCCTGGCCTGTATCAGAAATAGTGTGGCCAGCAGGAGTAGGGAAGTGATCGTGCCCCTGTACTCGGCACTGGTAAGGCCGCACCTCGAATACTGTGTTCAGTTTTGGGCCCCTCACTACAAGCAAGACATTGAGGTGCTGGAGCGTGTCCAGAGAAGGGCAACGAGGCTGGTGAGGGGTCTGGAGAACAAGTCTTATGAGGAGTGCCTGAGGGAACTGGGGTTGTTTAGCCTGCAGAAAAGGAGGCTGAGGGGAGACCTCATCGCTCTCTACAACTACCTGAAAGGAGGCTGTAGCGAGGTGGGTGTCGGTCTCTTCTCCCAAGTAAGTAGCGATAGGACGAGAGGAAATGGCCTCAAGTTGCGCCAGGGGAGGTTTAGATTGGACATGAGGAAAAATTTCTTTACTGAAAGAGTGGTTAAACATTGGAACAGGCTGCCCAGGGAAGTGGTGGAGTCACCATCCCTGGAGGTATTGAAAAGACGAGTAGATGAGGCGCTTAGGGACATGGTTTAGTGGGTGGTGGTGTTGGGTCGACGGTTGGACTCGATGATCTTAGAGGTCTTTTCCAACCTCAGTGATTCTATGATTCTATGATTCTATGATTCTGAGTGTTAGGCAGGAGAAAACCTTTTAATGAGACTAGTGGAACTGTAGTGTGCCATCTGTATCTACTGTAGAATTTGAGGATAAACATTTCTTTTTATGAGGAGACTAGTTCATTTTTTACATGCAGATTGATTCCAAATATTGGCATCTATATCGCCTGTGACTGGAGTTCAGTGTTAAAAACAAAACATGAAAGCTGCTTTGAAACTATTTGAATAGTAGAAAAAGTGCAGTAATTAGGGAGAGCACTGAAATATGTGTATATGTAAAATAGGTAAGGAAGACTAGTTGTTGCAAATTATCAAAACTGAGTGAGTTTGCTTTCAGTTTTAGTTTGTTTCTATACTGAAACTTTGAGGAATAAGTCAATTTCTCCAGAATAATTTCTGCTGCTTTCTTGGAAATACTGTTTTTATGTGTTTATCTGCTAGTTTACTAAAAATGTGGTTGTCTGATTTTTTTTTTTTAATTTTTTTTCTTCCCTAGTGGTTGTTGCTATTGATTATTTGCTTTCTTCTCACTCCAGTGTTACAATTGTCCAGCAGTACTTAAGCTCTGATAATAATCTGAGCAAAAAATAACTTTGTTGAAATAGCTGTTAATTTCCTAATAACAAAAGGTAGGGCAAAAACCCCACCCTAGTTCTAATACGTATGGCTAATGCTCAGTGCTATAGCTCTTCTGTCCTTTAACAACAAATTAACCAGTGTAACTGAAAGACAAGAAATGGATGTTGTAATTCATTAAAATGAGTTGTGGTGTTATACTTTAAGTAGAAAACTTTTTGAAGTCTCATCAAAAAAAGGTAGGAAGAAGAAAATATGATGTGGTCCATTTAACTGGGGAATTTATTCACAATTATGTGCTTTTGCTAATTCATGTAGAGGAATAAGAACATATATTGCATTAAAGTTGCTTTAAAAACCTTAATTATTACATATTGTTTGTTTTTAAAAATAAATGTTTTTACTCGAGTCCACCAAACTGAGAATTAAAGCAAGGACCAAAGCTAAAATATGTTTCTTGAACTTGCACACTGTATAGTGTTTAACAGCTAAAAGAAATGTGGTAAGAAATTCTAGAGTTCTTCAGAGAGTATTCAGTGGAGTCATTTGTGATACCTTACCTTTCCAAATTCTGTTAATCTTACAGAACTTCCTAGGATCCCTATAAGTGTGTTAGTTTGCTTTCCATGGTTATAGATAACAATTTATTTGGCAAATACTGTATCCGCCTCATGCACAAGAGCTGGATTGCAGTAAATGTTGTTAAGTCATGTTAGAAATAGAGCTTGTAGCTTTAAAAACATTCCCCCAAATACATATGAATAGAATATAACTTCAGGCCATTAAAACTAAATGTTTTTAGAATTTAACTTTCTATCCCCATAAAAATATCCATATTTATGTATTGTTTGGAAACTATAATTGTACAGCTCTGAAGAACTTTATTTTTTAGGATAGCTCTGCCTCAAAATTGACTAAAGAAACACTTAATAGAACAGGAAGTACTGTGTCTATGTGTAAATATGTAAAAATCTGAGTGGCCACACTTTTAGGTCAATGAAAGCAACTTATCACTACGCATATGACAATGCACTTGCTCCTTTTCACTCCCTTTCATTTCTAAATTAGGAGAACTCAGGCCAGCATGGCCATGTGTTGAAATAGTGTAAAGTTTACAGGTAATTACATCACTGTTAATTATAGCAGTTCAAGCCAGCAGCCATCCCCCCCTTCCTGTGCAGTGAAAGATTAAGGTCACCTTAATGTAAAACACAGGGTTTGTGCAGGAAAGGAAAAAGGCAGTTTTGGTGGGGGTGGGGAGGGGGGGGTGTTCCTTTTGATTTGTAGGAAGAATTACACTCTTCAGATAGATCACTTTATTTGGCTATAAGTTTCATTGGAGGCATTTTAATGAGGTAGTGTTTGTGCATGTTATCACGATACTAACAAAATAAATTACATTACTGGGATCTACTAATGCCACTAAAGTTTGGGTCTATTGTTCTTTCTAGATATAAAGTTCTCTTTTTGGTGGTTGAAATGTGTTCCATTACACCTTTAGTTTACAAGTACTTTTTGTCTATAATACAGCAGAAAATGGAAAATGTAAGAACAATTTTGTTCTTTCCAAAATAAAGAAAAAGCATTTAATTGTTTTTAATACTTCTCAAATGGCTCCCCTACCAGTGTTTACCTAATTAATTCTGAGCAGTAATGTAGTGAGTTTTGGGAGCAGAAAGTTGTCACTTTCAGGGCATTTGGAAAGCAGAGCATCTTACTGCATTGGGAAAAAGCTGTGCACTGCATTCAAGTACTCTGTAATTTTTCTTCCACAAAAACTTCCTATGGATTTTTTTTTTAATTACTTGAGAATCTTCACTCATGCATGGCAGTTAAATAATCCACTTGATTTAAATGTCCCAAACTTATTCTTGATGTGACTGACTGTAATGACTCTGAAGGAATCTTAATGGTCTGCTGATTCAAATGTGTGCTTTGTTTCACTGTTACATTTAATACACAGTCAGAAATAGGCTTAACAATTTTATGGTGACCATTCTTAACCACTGTCTTAATTCTCTTTTATCTTTTTAGATTATGTTTAGATACTGTACTGTAAAAGCACATGTATACGAGTTCATAAGAATGGATATTGTCCTTTAAAGAAATATATGAGCACAGAAGGCAAAGACCAGAGCTTTTACAAAAGCGATTAAAAAGATTCTGGAAGTTCTTAATCTATTTTTTGATAGCTGTAGGCCTTAAAAGTAGGCATTAATGACACATAATACTGCATTCCTTCACTACCACTCCCAACGATATTCCCTTTTTTTTTTAATGAGGGGCCCTCGGCCACTGACTGCGGGTGGAAGGGAGGGGAGGCACTGGTGTGACCCACTTCTACTCTTTCAATTCTCTCCCCTATCCCACTGGGGGGGGGAGTGAGCGAGCAGCTGTGTGGTACTCAGTTGCCGACTGAGGTTAAACCATGACATACAGTAACTGGGGACTTTGCCTGACTGCCATGACTTTTCAAATATGGTTGAGAGTGGCTTGGCAACTACATCAGCCAATTCCCTCAGAACCCTGGGATGCATCTCGTTGGGTCCCACGGACTTATGTATGTTCAGGTTCCTCAGGTGGTCTCGAACCTGATCTTCTCCTACAATGGGAGGGACTTCATTCCCCCAGTCCCTGCTTTGAGGTTCAGGGGCTTGAGAGATGTGGGAAGAGAGGTTACCAGTGAAAACCAAGGCAAAAAAGATAGTTGAGTACCTCAGCCTTCTCCATGTTGGTTGTCACCAGTTCTCCTGTCTTATTTATTGGGTAGGGGCATTTTCTGTAATCTTCCTTTTCTGACCAACGCACCTGTAGAAGCCCTTCTTATGATTCTTCACAGCCCTTGCCAAATTCAGCTCCAGCTGTGCCTTAGCTTTCCTAATCCCATCCCTATGCATTTGGGCAGCGTCCCTATATTCTTCCCAGGATACATGTCACTGGTTCCACTGCCTATGCATTTCCTTCTTCCATTTTCGTTTGCCCAGGAGGTCCTTACTCAGCCATGCTGGTCTCCTGCCTTCCTTTCCCGACTTCTTCCATATGGGAATAGAGAGCTCTTGCACTCTAACAAAAATGTCCTTGAAGAGCTGCCAGCTCTGTTCAGCTCCTTTATCCCTGAGGGCAGTTTCCCAGGGGGTCCCATCCACTGATTCCTTAAACAACTGAATGTTTGCTCTCCTAAAATTCAGCATCCTGACTCTACTCTTCACCTGGCCCATATCCCTCAAGATTGTGAATTCTACCAGGGCATGATCACTGCAGCCCAGGCTGCCACCAATCTTGACATCTCCAATAAGTTCCTCTGCGTTGGTGAGCAACAGGTCCAGTAATGCCTCTCTTCTGGTCAGGCTGGCTATCACCAGGATTAAGAAATTATCCTCAACGCACTCCCAAGAGTCTCCTGGACTGCTTACAGCTTGCTGTGCTGCTTTTCTAGCCGATGTCAGGGTGACTGAAGTCCCCCAGCAGGATCAGGGCCTGCGAGCGTGATGCTTCCTGTAGTTGAAGTAAGAACGCTTCGTCAATGGGCTCCCCTTGATTGGGTAGACTGTGGTAAGCACCAACCACGAGGTTTCCTTTGTTGTCTTGGCCCCTAATTTTTACCCATAAGCTCTCAACCTGTTCATCGCTGTTTTTCAAAGACAGCTCTGTGCAGTCAATCCCTTCTTTTACATAGAGGGGAAACCACCACCCCCCGCACCTCCTTCCTTGCCTGTCCCTCCTGAACAGCTTATAGCAGCGCTCCAGTCATGCGATTCGTACCACCATGTTTCAGTGGTAGCAATTAGACCGTAGATTTCTAGCTGCACAGTGGCTTCCAGCTCCTCCTGCTTGTTACCCATGCTGCATGCATTGGGATAGAGGCACTTCAGCTGGGCTATTGACCATGTCACCTTTTCAGAGGAACACACCCTAATTCATTTGAGACGTTTCACAGGTGTTTCCCTGTTGGTTCCTAATACATCAGCAGCCCCTGGCCCTTCTCTGTTGCTCAAAACTCCATCCCCTTCCCCTGCTGAGTCTAGTTTAAAGTTCTCCTTATAAGTCTGGCCAGCTTGTTGGCAAAGACCCTCTTGCCCCGCTTGGTCAGGTGAATCCCATCAGCTCCCCAACAGACCCGGCTTCTCAAAGGTAGAGCCATGATCATAGAAGCCAAAACCTTGCGTATGGTGCTGGGCATTCACCTGTTCAATTTGGCTCCTCCTTCCTGAACCCCTTCCTCTGACTGGGAGGATAGAGGAGAACACCACCTAGTCTCTTTTGATGGTTCTAAGTTGCTTTGTCTCAGTATCAGTAGACCCTACATGGAATAGTAGGAGCAGATGATAATCTGTAGGGTTCACCAGGCTCGGCAACCTCTCAGTGTGTCCTGGTTTCGGCAGGGATAGAGTTAATTTCCTTTCTAGTAGCTGGTACAGTGTTTTGGATTTAGGATGAGAACAAAGTTGATAACGCACCAATGTTTTGGTTGTTGCCAGGTAATGCTTACACTAGCCAAGGACTTTTCAGCTTCCCATGCTCTACCAACTGAGAAGGCTGGAGGTGCACAAGAAGCTGGGAGGGGGCACAGCCAAACTGACCAAAGGGACATTCCATACCATGTGACGTCATGCTCAGTACATAAACTGGGGAAAGCTGGCCGGGGGGGCCGCTGCTCGGGGACTGGCTGGGCATCGGTTGGCGGGTGGTGAGCAATTGTACTGTGCATCACTTGTTTTGTGTATTATTATTATTATCATTGTATTTCAATTATTAAACTGTTTTTATCTCAACCCACGAGTTTTTTCTAACTTGTGCTCTTCCAATTCTCTCCCCCATCCCACCGGGTGGGGGGGAGTGAGCGAGCAGCTGCGTGGTGCTTAGTTGCCGACTGAGATTAAACCACGACAGTCCTTTTTGGCGCCCAACGTGGGGCTCGAAGGGTTCGAGATAATGACAGGTTTGATTGGAATGTGCTAGATCGAATTTATACCTGTTATAGCTGATTAGCTATTAATTGGCAGGCTCCTGTGCTTGCCATGGGGCTTGCTCGCCTTACTGTATATTGGAGTCTAGTGCTCGTTAGTGGCTGCTTTTTGCTTTCGCTGCTTGCTGTACTGCTGTACTGCTTATCATCATATTCTGCTGTGCCTGGGAACATTTTGATAACAGCAATGGCCATGTGCCTGGGCTGGCAGATGGCCAGGGCATCGCTGCTGTTTCTGTGTTGCTGTACTGGACAGGCTGGAACTCCAGTGTGAACTCAAGTCGAAGGGACTGTGACCTGTGGATGAGTCCATGCGGGAGCAGGACACCCCAAAGCGTCTGTGGCCGTGGATAAGCCCATGCCAGAGTAGGTACATCTCGAAGCATCTGTGGCCGCGGTTATGTTTGTGCTACAGCAGGTTTACTTCTGAAGGGACTGTGGCTGCGAGTAAGGCCACGCTGGAGCAGGTATATCTCTGAAGACATTGTGGCCTATGGAGAAGGAGATGCTGGAACAGGTGCACCTCAAAGTGACTGTGGATAAGTCTATGCCACAGCAGGTGTACCCCTGGAGAGACTGTGGCTCATAGATAAGGCTCCACTTGGAGCAGGTACTACCCTAAGGGACTGCAGTCTGTGGATAAGTCCAAGCTGGAGCAGGGGCAAGGGGAGGAGTTCATTGCAATGTTAAATCCTAAGGTTTTATCTGCGTGACCACGGAGAGGACATGAGGAAGTGGGATGGGAAACCTACTGCAGCCCTAGGGGCACGGGTACGTGAATTGCAAGGGAAAACAATCACAGAAAGAGGTTCTTCCAGGAAAATGGCTTCTCCAGTTTCCAGCGGGCAGTTCCCCAGACAGAGTAGAAGGGCTGATCTTACTCTTGATCTTAATGAAGAAACTTCTGACCCGTACGTACAAGAAATGAGAAATGAGTACTGTGATGAGGATTAGAGGGGCCCTGCCTCCAGCCAGGGGGAGGAAAGGGACAACCGGGTTTACTGGACTGTGTGGATTCGGTGGCCTGGCACGTCAGACCCACAGAAGTATAAGGCTCTGGTAGACACCGGTGCACAGTGTACCCTAATGCCATCAAGCTATATAGGGGCAGAACCCATCTGTATTTCTGGGGTGACGGGGGGATCCCAACAGCTAACTGTATTGGAAGCCGAAGTGAGTCTAACGGGGAATGGGTGGCAGAAGCACCCCATTGTGACTGGCCCAGAGGCTCTGTGCATCCTTGGCATAGACTACCTCAGGAGAGGGTCTTTCAAGGACCCAAAGGGGTACCGGTGGGCTTTTGGTATAGCTGCCTTGGAGACGGAGGAAATTAAACAGCTGTCCACCTTGCCTGGTCTCTCGGAGGACCCCTCTGTTGTGGGGTTGCTGAAGGTCGAAGACCAACAGGTGCCAATCGCTACCACCACAGTGCACCGGCGGCAATATCGCACCAACCGAGACTCCCAGATTCCCATTCATGAGCTGATTCGTCGACTGGAGAGCCAAGGAGTGATCAGCAAGACTCGCTCACCCTTTAACAGTCCCATATGGCCAGTGCGGAAGTCTAATGGAGAGTGGAGACTAACAGTAGACTATCGTGGCCTAAATGAAGTCACGCCGCCGCTGAGTGCTGCTGTGCCAGACATGCTAGAACTTCAATACGAACTGGAGTCAAAGGCAGCCAAGTGGTATGCCACAGTTGATATTGCTAATGTGTTTTTCTCAATCCCTTTGGCAGCAGAGTGCAGGCCACAATTTGCTTTCACTTGGAGGGGCGTCCAGTACACCTGGAACCGAGTGCCCCAGGGGTGGAAACACAGCCCTACCATTTGCCATGGACTGATCCAAACTGCACTGGAACAGGGTGAGGCTCCAGAACACCTGCAATACATTGATGATATCATTGTGTGGGGCAACACAGCAGGAGAAGTTTTTGAAAAAGGGAAGGAAATAGTCCAAATCCTGCTGAAGGCCGGTTTTGCCATAAAACAAAGTAAGGTCAAGGGACCTGCACAGGAGATCCAATTTTTAGGAATAAAATGGCAAGATGGATGTCGTCAGATCCCAATGGATGTGATCAACAGAATAACAGCCATGTCTCCACCAACTAGCAAAAAGGAAACACAAGCTTTCTTAGGCGTTGTGGGTTTTTGGAGAATGCACATTCCAAATTACAGGCTGATTGTAAACCCTCTCTATCAAGTGACCCGGAAGAAGAACGATTTCAAATGGGGCCCTGAGCAACGACAAGCTTTTGAACAAATTAAACGGGAGATAGTTCATGCAGTAGCCCTGGGGCCAGTCCGGGCAGGGCAAGATGTAAAAAATGTGCTCTACACCGCAGCCGGGGAGAATGGCCCTACCTGGAGCCTCTGGCAGAAAGCACCAGGGGAGACTCGAGGTCGACCCCTAGGGTTTTGGAGTCGGGGATACAGAGGATCCGAGGCCCGCTATACTCCAACTGAAAAAGAGATATTGGCAGCCTATGAAGGGGTTTGAGCTGCTTCAGAAGTGATTGGCACTGAAGCACAGCTCCTCCTGGCACCCCGACTGCCGGTGCTGGGCTGGATGTTCAGAGGGAGGGTCCCCTGTACACATCATGCAACTGATGCTACGTGGAGTAAGAGGGTCGCACTGATCACACAACGGGCTCGAATAGGAAACCCCAGTCGTCCAGGAATCCTGGAAGTGATCATGGACTGGCCAGAGGGCAAAGATTTTGGAATATCGCCAGAGGAGGAGGTGACGTGTGCTGAGGAGGCCCCAATGTATAACGAACTACCAGAAAATGAGAAGCAATATGCCCTGTTCACTGATGGGTCCTGTCGTATTGCGCCACGTGCTTACAATGGTGGAGGCAACCACCGGATGGCTGGAAACATATCCCGTGCCCCATGCCACTGCCTGGAACACTATCCTGGGCCTTGAAATGCAAGTCCTATGGCGACATGGCACCCCAGAAAGAATTGAGTCAGACAATGGGACTCATTTCCGAAACAACCTCATAGACACCTGGGCCAAAGAGCACGGCATTGAGTGGGTGTATCACATCCCCTATCATGCACCAGCCTCTGGGAAAATTGAATGATACAATGGACTGTTAAAGACTACACTGAGAGCAATGGGTGCTGGGACGTTCAAACATTGGGATACGCATTTAGCAAAGGCCCCCTGGTTAGTCAACACGAGGGGATCTGCCAATCGAGCTGGCCCTGCCCAGTCAGAATTTTTACGTACTGTAGATGGGAATAAAGTCCCTGTAGTGCACATAAAAAATATGTTGGGGAAAACAGTTTGGGTTATTCCTGCCTCGGGCAAAGGCAAACCCGTCCGTGGGATTGCTTTTGCTCAAGGACCTGGGTGCACTTGGTGGATAATGTGGAAGGATGGGGAAGTCCGATGTGTACCTCAAGGGGATTTGATTTTGGGTGAGAATAGCCAATGATCTGAATTATCTGATGTTAAGTACTACATAATATTATATGCCATACTAATGATCTTACAATAAGAATCACCCAGACTAATGAAGAATTACTTCAGTGAAACCAAGCAAAGCACAGTGATGATGGAACTAGAACTGACTTCAACATGAACGAATCCAACACCGCACACCATCTCCATCTTTCCTGCCCTGGACGGTTATTACGACAGATGGAGCCCGAAGTGATGGACTAAATGAACTCACCGAACATTTTAGAGGGATGGCCCACAGACTAAGGGAATGATATCTCTGTGTGTGTGTGTGTATATATATATATTAAAAAAAAAAAGGGGTGGTGATTAATGAAAATGTACTGGAAAATATGAGACTTGAGCATGACGCAGATGGTATAGAATAAGGAGTGGATATTGTCCTGGTTTCAGCAGGGATAGAGTTAATTTCCTTCCTAGTAGCTGGTACAGTGCTGTGTTTTGGATTTCGGATGAGAACAAAGTTGATAACGCACCGATGTTTTAGTTGTTGCCAGGTAATGCTTACACTAGCCAAGGACTTTTCAGCTTCCCATGCTCTACCGACTGAGAAGGCTGGAGGTGCACAAGAAGCTGGGAGGGGGCACAGCCAGGACAGCTGACCCAAACTGGCCAAAGGGACATTCCATACCATGTGACGTCATGCTCAGTACATAAACTGGGGAAAGCTGGCCAGGGGGGCCGCTGCTCGGGGACTGGCTGGGCATCGGTCGGCGGGTGGTGAGCAATTGTACTGTGCATCACTTGTTTTGTGTATTATTATTATTATCATATTATTATTATTATCATTTTATTTCAATTATTAAACTGTTTTTATCTCAACCCACGACTTTTTCTCACTTGTGCTCTTCCAATTCTCTCCCCGATCCCACCGGGTGGGGGGGAGTGAGCGAGCGGCTGCATGGTGCTTAATTGCCTACTGAGGTTAAACCATGACAGGAACCGAGGCAGAGAGGTGCTCGGTAGCTTGTCCAAAGGTACTTAAGAAGGTTGGGCAGAACAAGAAAATGGAATGAAAGTTTCACGTTTGGGTTTGGTGTTCTAACATGCCTAACCCTTCATCTGAGGATTCTATGTGTTATAAATGCAAATGAAGTATGCCACACAATTTTCCATGAGGCAGTTAAGGTTGGTGGTTAGACAGGAGGTTGGGTGGTTTATCTAAAGCGATATCCTTCACCTGTAGCAGAGCTGGGAACAAAAGCTAGTTCTGCAACTTCCTTCAGAAGACTACTATGAAAGTCCCAGTGCATACAACAATATAACTGAAAAGGTGAACTTGAGTATGGGAGGATACATTTTATCAATATTTCTATTGCAGTAGAACATACTTTCTAGTTATGAGTTAAGGCTATGGCTAGTGGTTTTGATTGTAAGCATCAAATATAAGTGTTGGCTTTGAGTGTATTTTAAGGGATAATAATTTTAATGGATAGTGATTTGCTGTTATCTTTGACTGTCTAAATGACTATACGCTGTCCTGTAACTTGTAACACAAAGGGAGATTATAATATGTAATAAAAGCTTGCTAAATCATGTTTTTTCAGTGCAAATAGTTCTGACTGTAAAACTTTCAGGCATGGTATGATAGGGTGTTGGGGGCATGATATTTAGTTTAGAAGCCAGAAATGTACCTCTGTGTTGTCTCCTCAGCATAGAAAGAGATATGAGGGATAGGTCTGTTTCTCTCTTACTGAGATGGAGGTAGTAAAGAGCTGGGATCTATGAAAAAGAATAACTGTATACATAATTCTTTACTGTACAAGTATACTTATCATAATGAGGCATGGTGCTTTGCAACTATGTAATGTAGACAAAAATACAGAGGTAAATATCTTGTGTGTGTCCTGCATATTGATCTAGCCTTCTGGTATGAAGTGGCACATAATTAAATATTTAAAGGGTTAAGTTTAATTAAAGGTAGCTGGTCAGACCGTCAAATTCTCTTATCGTTTCCTGTGCAGTTTGTCAGGGACATAGGAAGTTCTGAAAACAAGCAAGCCATTTTGTTCTTCCAGGGTGCGTTTCATGTCTTGCACTTGTTTTTAATCGGTTATAGCCTGTGAATATCCCATATAGGAATTTGTTTGAAGTGTGCTTTTAAAAAGGGAGATTGTGTAATACCAATGACCTAGATGACATGTAGACAGTAAATCTTTTCATTTGTGTTCTCTTGTCCAGAGCATTGAGACGGGAAGCATTCTTGGAATTAATTTTAGATTTTTAAAAGTCAGCCTTGATTTCCTCATGTAACAGTAATCCCTTGGCTAGGCATAAAAGCAATATCGTTTAGTCTTCCATGGTGCCATATGCTTACATTTTTTGCTTTATTTTGGGTTCCTGTTTTTTAAAGAAAGTACTCAAAACCAATTTATATTGAATTGTCATAATTGAACTGTTTGAATACAGAAGAAAGTACTCCCTGATATATCCATGATTCTTCTCATTGTGGACCTAAACCGAACACAATAGGTGGTTTGATTTATTGCAGTCCAGTGAAATGATCATGTCTAAAAGACTGATCATTTTCTTGCCCTGTAATTATCTGTTTTCTTTATGACATTACATTTGTTGTGACAGAAAGATGGCTGTGTAATTAGGAGTCAGGAATTCTGGTTCCCTTCTTTCTTAAATCCTACTTATTTCCCATCCCAGTATTCAACAGAAGCAGCGAACTATAGGTCTGAATACATTTTATATCTAGGTCATGGCACTGCTGCTTTAGTTGACATGTCCCTCTTTTTCAACTAAGAAAAATTACATGCATCAGTGTGTTTCTGTAACTCCTACCTTTGCTCCTCATTCCATTTTCACTGTTAAGATCTGGGAAACTTCTACAGAGATGTCTGAAACATGCATAGGATACAGAACTATTGAAACTTGTTATCCTTTCTTCTACTACACAAATGAGCTAGGCTATGTAGAGAGAGTAAGCAGGATTTGAGTGCTGCATCTTTGTGACATAAAAATATACTTAGCTACTTGTTTTGTCACTTACAAAGCTAAGTTAATATTTATGAAACATACTGAGACTGGTAGACGCGGTGACTGTGAGAGTTCAGGGAGGAGTTGTTTGTTGCTGGAGTCAAAGCGATGACTGATGGTTTAGAATAAGGGGATAGAAATGTTAATTGTTCTTTGTCCCAGACATAATCTTTTCAGTATCTTATATTTGTCTGCAATACAACTTGATGTTTGCAGATCACATGCTAGCTAGTGTTTGATTGTATTCCTTTCACCAATAGAAAGCTAGTGTTTTTCAGCTTCTCTCTTCCTGAGCCATCTTTATCTGATTGTTTTTATTACTCTCAAACCTTAGAATGAGCCAAATGAATAAAACGTAAAATGTCTTTGCATGACAAAATAAAAATCCCTCATGGTTCAACAAGTCTGCTTGGAAATGAGTTACTTTTGGAGAATATTATGTGTACTTGAGTTTTAATTGGCCATAGTATTGTGAATATATCTGGTAAATGTTTATGAAAACCTGATTAAGGACACAGAAACATGAACTCTAGATTATTCACCTGCAGATTTAATAAAATAAAATAGCTCATTATTTGTGACATGGGAAGAACTAGAAAGTGAGAGAAGTTGAATCAATGTACTGTCACTTTCATCATTATTATTCTAGTTGCATTAGCATTTTTATAAACAAAATGGAAAGTGATCAAACCGTGAAACGTTATCAACACAAATAACATCCTTGAAAGTTTATAATGCTCACTGCTACTAGTGTCTTGGCTGAGGAGGAGATATAGGTAGGTGTAGGAAAGGGATTGTAGAAGGAAAGTTGAACCACATGCACATTCCCCCCCCCAAATGCCTGCATATTCTACAGGGGAAGCTTCTGTTCTCCATTAGGAATATTACAATTGGACCCATTGTTGACCTGCTGTACTGGGTCTGGCTGGGATGGAGTTAATTTTCTTCATAGCAGCTCATATGATGCTGTGTTTTAGATTTGTGACCAAAACAATGCTGATAACACACCAATGTTTTAGCTATTGCTGAACAGCGTTTGCACAGCATCAAGGCTTTCTCTGTTTCTCACTCTGCCCTCCTAGTGAATAGACTGGGGGTGCGCAAGAGGTTGGGAAGGGGACACAACCAGGCAGCTGACCCAAACTAACCAAAGAGATATTCCATGACATATAACATCATGCTCAGCAATAAAACGGGGGGGTGGGGTTGTTCAGGGAGGTTAGCCATCTATTGCTTGGGAACTGGCTGGGCATTGGTCTACCTATGGGAGGTGGTGAGTGGTTGCCTTTGTATCATTTGTTTTGTTTTCTTTCTCTCTTTTTCCACTTCTCCTTTGCTTATTAAACAATTTTTAGATCAACCCACAAGTTTTTCTTGCTTTTACTCTTCCTTTCCTCTTCCCCTGTCCCACTGGGGGTGTGTGTGTGGGGAATTGAGTGAGCAGCTGTGTGCTGCTTAGCTGCCTACTGGGCTTAACCCACAACACCTGCAAAACACTCAAAAAGAACATAAACTAAAGTAGCTTGAAGTTACAAGTAAGGAGAATTTGGCTACTTAATTATGTTGTGTTTGCTTTTAATGTTAGGAAATGGGGGAGGGGAATGAAGAGATGTACAGAGGGAATGTCAAACTAAAGTTGCCCTTACAAAAGATATTCTTCATATTCTAGAAACTAGCATAGTGCAAGTGGCTTTTTTTCCAGTTTATTCAATTTCTTACCATCTTGGCTTAGTTAGGAGTGGATTGGGTGGGTGTTTTGCAATGCTGACTCTTTCCAAAGTGCTGGCAAAGATTTAACAGTAACCCAGCTGAGTGCCCCTAAGGGTTTGAGCTGAAATTTTGACTTTCATATTAAATTAGGCATGGTTACAAGGCAAGAATTACTTGAAGTTTCTATGAAGCATGTGACTGACAGAACAAGCAACTGGGATGCAAATCGTTTTTATGCATGATTTCTTTGTTAGGTCAAAAATGTATTCAAGGTACAAAAGGTTCTTATTTATGGAGCAACTTGAAGGGACTCTCCCAAGAAGATATATATTCCTTTAATCAACAAACAAACAATGCCCCCCCGCAACTTCTCCCTTTCCCCCCAGGTTTCCTGTGTTTGCAAAGCTTCCCCCCTTTTTTTTTAAACACCTATAACTACATATAACGATTCTGTGTATTTCAACCAGACTCTGTTTTTTTTCTTATGTTTTTTATTTTTTTCTGTATAGACTTGCTGGCAGTTATATTTTTGAAATATTTTAGCAAATGCCTTCTGTGATGTGGTAATGGCCAAATGGACTTCCCATCCTTGGCCTGCTTTATATCTGTATTGCTGTGATTTTTATGGCAGTGTGCTGGAGCCATTCTGGACTGTTATGGGTTACATGTGACTGTTCACTCAACTCCTGCTCAGATTTTGGCTAACACATAGCTCATGCTAAGGCCTGATGTATGCTGGGAGCACCACTATTAGGTCAAAGCAAGGGCAACACATAGGCAGGACATGGTGGCCAGAATGGGCTAAAGGTCATTATGCAGCCACTGTCACCTGCAGCTTGCTGTCTCCTGCAGCCATCATCCTTGCATATTGATTGTCTGGCAGTTTTTTTCAGAAACTGCTAACTCATGGAAATGGTATAGACCAAACTTCCAAGCTGGAAGGTAAAATCATCAGCTTATCAAAAAAGTTTTTGAAGCGTATCCAACAGCAGCTGGACTGCTGAGGCTTTCATGCTTCCTGGTGTGATACAGGGGACGCCCACACTGTGATGGAGGAGGAAGGATGAGCACTCTCACCGTCAGCTATGTAACTATTTTGCTCATAGGTGCACAAGTTACGAGTTACAAGTAGTGATTTGCGAGTTATGAATTAGAGCACTTGTGAGTTAGAAACCTCATGAATTACGTGATCAATTAGTGAATTCACGTGTTAGACTAGTCTGTAGAAAGGGGATTGAGCCCTTGTTTGTCGTGTTTGTTTGTTTTCTTTCCGAATGAGCTCATAAAATAAAGTTTAATTTACAGAGTACGTTGTCCTGTAATTTGAGAGATCCAAACAGACCGTGACAGTTACATTATGAATGAGAATGATGAAAGAAATATTGTTTCATGCTATTTCAGGCAGAAATATCGATTAAACTTGGAACTGACCCATCACCACCCCACTAATTTTTATTTTGAGCGAGAATTGTGCTATGCATTGGAAATGGTTTGATAACTCTATATTTGACAAGTTTAGGTTTATGTGTGATTGGAGAAAAGAGTGGTAAAAATTCTGACAGTCACTGGCTCATCTACACATGAGTCGTCTTCACTGTTCCTTCTTGACTAGTCCAGTGTTGGTTTTCAGCCTAGCAGCACTGTGTGCTTTGGGGGAAATGAAAGGTGGAGTGACACAGTCATTAAGTCAGTCTCTCTCCACAGTACCACATACTGATTGCAATCCTTCTATTTACATTTCCTGTCCTGCATCATATCCTATCTTCCAGATTTTTTTTTTCCATGTTCCCTACCCTACTTCTCATTACTTTGTAGTGAAGACTTGAGTTTCAGCAACCTCTTTATTTCCTCCCTTTGCAAAAAGACTGTCATGAGGGTGAAAATCTATTACTAAGTAATTGCTAATTTGCTATTAGGAAATTTCTGCATTAAATGTTTCAGGTTTTGTATTCTTTCTAGTATCTTTTCTCCCATATATAAGTCTTATGTTATGGTCGTCTTTGGCTACACTGCTTTAAGATTAGCTAACAGAGAGACCCTCTTGAAGTCATTATGAAAACCTGTGTATTTGCTTCTCAGAACAATTTGGAAAGCTTCTGAATTGCAGGTCAAGCACCTGGGGAAAAAAAACCCTTAGAATTGACAATGCAAAGTAGAATTTGTGCACGCTTGGATCTCTGATAAAGTGTTTTTGGATTAACTAACTGCAGGATTAATTACCTCATAACAAAAAGCAAACTGGTTAAACCAGGAGTTCCTGTTATAATAAAAGTATCAAAAATAGAATTCACAGCAAACAGGATGTCTGGTTAACTGCAGTTTCAGTTGCCTGGTATTTATGCAGTTGAACTTCTGTGCTGAGATCAGAGAGCAGTGAGAAGCCTCGTGACTGAGTAAAAATCTTGTTTAATTTGATCACACCAATATGGCAGCTTCTGGAAGGAGTTGATATTTAAGGATAGTGTAGAGAAATGAATAAGTACCTCCATGGAACAGCACATATGCTGCTCCCTTTCTGATGGTGACACAGCTTTTTTTGAAAAGCTGTTTTACCTGGAGTTGTGGTAACTGGAACTGTGTATTTTCTTCTTGCTAGTAGTTGTGGGAATGGGAGTCTCACTAACGGACATTCCTGAGTTTGATTTTAATGAGCAAACACTGCACCACCCGGCATAACAAGGCACTTAAGCAGAAAACAACGGAGAAAGGAATGTGCAGTTGAAAGGAGAAAAACAAGATAAAGACCATGAAGGCATTTCGCATGATCAGAAAGAACGGGCCAATCTGCTAGAGCATAGATGCGCGTGAACACAAGGCTGTAACCTATCTGCAAGCTGCAGGTAGCGCGTGTCCATAGTAGTTAACTATATAAGCCCTGTTATAAGTGTAAATAAAGGAGAATGACCATACTCATATTGAGATCTGTCATTACTCCGGAATCGCAACTCCCGCTCCGTCGTCGACACTGAACAAAGGGAAACTCCGACATCTGGTAGCAGAGGATGGTTCGGCGCATATCTTCGAGACTGCGGTAAGAGCAGCGAGAGAAGGGGAGCGGGAGAAAAGCGGCTGGGAGTTGTACTATCCCGATGATCGGAGGGGGATAAGATAACGGAGCAGTCTGGCCAACTGCCTCCCAGTGAGCGACCGCTATCATGGAAACAGAGGCGGCAGCTGTGTTGCTCGTAAGCATCCTCTCCAAGAGAGGGATCGAGACAACGGTAAAGCAATTATGTACGTTGATTAAATTAGGACAACGTTGGGGACATTTTAAGGACAGTCAAACTATTTTTTCTGACCTTGAGTGGCGAGAGCTTGGCAATACTATGTGGGAGCAGACTATCACGGGGGATGAAAAGTCAAAGAAGGAGATTAAAACAGTGCGGGAACTATGGAGGTCTGTGTTAGAGACTTTAAAAGCCATGAAAGCTGAAAGAAAGGTGGCTTGTGCAGCCACTCAAATGCTAGCCCCAGAACCCTTGCCTGATAGACCGAAGAATACAACATCTGGACTGTTTCGGTTCTTTGGGCCGTCTGCAGTCCGAGGTATGTCGGGTACCCCCAAACGAACTGCCTTGGAAGCCAAGTATAGTGTTCTGGGGGGTGACGGCGCTTCTGAACTGCTTGAAACCTACCCTCCGCTTACGGATTGCAAAGATGCAGAAACTAGCGGTAACGGGGCCCCTCTTTCACCTGAGACGGTGGCGGAAGAGCGACGACCCGGAGAGGAGGAGCGGCTGGTTCCGTTAACCCCTCCGTGGCCAACAGCCCCGCCTCTAGGAGTCTCTTCAGGTGCGTCTACTCCGCCACAGGGTGACAGCAAAGAACAGAGTATGGCTGAAGCTAATGAGCTCCTGAAGAAGGTGGTGCAACAGTTACAGGACTTAACAATTAGAGCCCAGAGGGGAGGGATGGAGCACCTGTCCGGGGCATCAGGGGAATCCCTACCCCCTTGCCTCTCTGGACCACCAGCGACGGTTCAGCCCAGACGCTGGAGCGAAGTGGCTAGAGACGCTATGCTGGACGGGCAGTGGCAAGCGGCATCCAGCTTGGGGGCGAGTGCTTTTCCTGTGCTGCAAGAGAATAACGGCAATAAGTGGGCACCTCACGATTGGAAAATCCTACAGCAAGCAAAAAACACTGTGTCCCAGTATGGGATAAAATCAGAAGCTTCACGTCAAATTGTAATCTGGATTTTTTCGGCTGACCTGATGTGCCCTGCTGACTGCCAAAACCTTATGAGGCTTTTATTGTCACCTACGCAGTATTTGTTGTGGGGGTCGGAATGGTCACGGCAAGTGCTGCGGCACAGCATCAAACGCAGGGGGATCCCCTCTATGGGATTACCGCGGAAATGATAACGGGGACGGGAAGGTTTAATAATATTAATGCTCAGTTGGTTTTTCCTATTGCTTTGTTGCAGTTGTCTGCCAAACTGGTGCTAGATGCCTTTTTAGCCTTACCCGGTTCGTCCACTCCATCTTTTAGTTCTGTACAGCAAGGTGCCACTGAAGCGTATAGTCATTTTGTCGATTGCTTGTGGGGGGCGATACGTGGGGGGGGAAAAAAAAAAAAAAAAAAAAAAAAGAGAGAGAAAAGAGAAAAAAAAAAAAGAGGAAAAAAAAAACCAACAAACAAAAAAAAAACCAAAAACAAAGAGTGCCTACGGTGTGTACCGTGAGTATTGTGTCAGTGTTACCATTGTGATAAGAAGTGGTGGGCCCGGTGCACGCGCGCACAAAGGTGATCTGAAACTTGCTATCTGAAAGAAATAGTGCTGTATAGAATATTAATAACCACTGGACACGAAATACAGTTCACGAAACTGCCAAATTGATTATTGTTTGTGTAAAAAAAAAACAAAAACAAACAAAAAACAACAAAAAAAACCAAACCAAAAAAAGAAAGGCAATTCGCCTAGAAGAGAAAATGTTGAGCCAGGCAGATGTGATCGTAATTGGGCTAATCTTAATAATCCCAGGGTCGGCAACTATACATCGCATTAACCCAAGGGAAAATATGTGGGTAACCTGGGCAAATAAAACAGGACAGCCCGCGTTTTGCCTTTCCCTCGCCTCAGCAACTGAGCCGTTTAGGACTTGTTTGTTAGGTATGCCTGGATATAAGGAAGGTGACTTTGCCGGGTTCAGTAATGGCAGTTGTACTAATGTGACTGCAACTAGCAACTGTAGTGCTAACTTGATAAAAGGATTAAATCACTCGCTACCCTGGAATCCCCAGGAGTTGGAACTATTAGGGTCGATGCGAGTTGGAAATACATCTAAAAATTGGACTCAGACATGTTTTATATTTGGGGGACCCCTACAGACGGGTATCCACTTCTACCAGGCAAGAAATTGGACAGGGTGGACTAATGTCACCTCCCATGCATCTTATTACAAGTATCAGGATGCGGGTGATTTTTGTGGTACCAATGACAGTGGTAATAGCTATGCTTTAGGAGCGGCTGGAGCGGAAACAAAGGGAGGAATAGGGATCTGGAACAATGGTACCCCAAAGGCGTTGCCCCCACAGGTATTTTTAATATGTGGGGACAGGGCCTGGCAGGGTATCCCAGCAAATGCTGTAGGAGGGCCATGCTACTTAGGAAAATTGACCCTGCTGGCCCCGGGAGAAAATTGGTGGAAAACCATAACAAGAAAAGGGCAACAACAAAGACGAAAAAGAGCCGCCACGGGTCTTTCCCCAGACTGTCGTGATGACGTAATTCTGCCTAGCGACACCGAAAAGGTCTTCCTTTCACTATTTGTACCAGGCGCTGCAGCTGCGAGGGCCCTAAATGAGGTAGGGAAATTAGCTTGTTGGGCTAAAAAGCAGGCTGATGTGACAACAGAGCTTATTGAAAAATTACTTGCAGATCAGGATACCTTCCATCATGCGATTTTACAGAATAGAGCTGCTATTGACTTTCTGTTATTAGCACAAGGACATGGGTGTGAGGATTTTGAAGGGATGTGTTGTATGAATCTGTCTGACCATGGGGAGTCAATCCACAAACAGCTACAATGGTTAAAGGACCACACCAAGAATATTCAACAAGATCACGGGTTATTCGATACCTGGCTTAAGAATATATTTGGGGAACTGCCATCTTGGATAATAAGTTTAATAAAAGAAAGCTTACGCATTTTAATTGTTATATTAGTAATAAGTATATGCTCTTGTATAATTTTTAGCTGTGTGAAGAAAGCAATTATGAAAATTGTTAATCAAGTCTGGGTTGCTCAAAAACAAGAAGGGGGAATTGTGGAGGAGTGGCTGGTACAGCAGGGGCACGATCTAGTATCCCTGAGCAACCCATGTTTTTAACAGTAGCAGGGATATGCTGACAAAGACGGCTGGTGACCTTGACCATCCTTCCCTGAGCAGAAGAAGGAGCCTCGCCACGTGATGAACAACAACAGCGGAACAACACCCGGGATAAGGAGGAGGCAGAGATCGGCGGGACCAGCCGGCAGCTACCGATGAGAAGGGTGTTGTGAACGCGTGGACAGCTGTGATTAACCAATTATAGGTTGTTATGAAGAGCGTGCCCAGCCACCCCATCCGTTCTGGTGAATGATGGGGGAGTGACTGGGGAGAAAGACCCCCTGGCTGCTGCGTTTGCAGACTTGCGGGTATCAGACAGCTCCTCCTCGTGGCTGGTTAAAAGGACTAGCCAAGCTAGGAGGGATATGTGTAATAGTATTTATATGCATTTTTGTTTTGTGTACCCTGTTTGTTGCAATGTATACGAAAAATGATTGAAAGATCGGTTTCAGCAGTGTTTCTAGTAAAACAAAAAGGGGGAGATGTGGGAATGGGAGTCTCACTAACGGACATTCCTGAGTTTGATTTTAATGAGCAAACACTGCACCACCCGGCATAACAAGACACTTAAGCAGAAAACAACGGAGAAAGGAATGTGCAGCTGGAAGGAGAAAAACAAGATAAAGACCATGAAGGCATTTCGCATGATCAGAAAGAACGGGCCAATCTGCTAGAGGATAGATGTGCGTGAACACAAGGCTGTAACCTATCTGCAAGCTGCAGGTAGCGCGTGTCCATAGCAGTTAACTATATAAGCCCTGTTATAAGTGTAAATAAAGGAGAATGACCATACTCATATTGAGATCTGTCATTACTCCGGAATCGCAACTCCCGCTCCGTCGTCGACACTGAACAAAGGGAAACTCCGACAAGTAGTGTTAAAAATATTTCTTTCTCTCTGATATTAAATTTGGATGTGGTCTGTTTGGAGTACAGAGACTTTATTCCATGTTATTGAATTTGTTTTACCAAATTATTTAAAAAAACAGTAGTTTTGGGAAATGGGTTGTGCTTCTCGGCCAAAATGAAATAGTAAGCATCATGGGAAATATTCTCATTGACCATTTAAAGTAGAACTATTAAGAAAATTCTTTCTTTGACTCTATAGACAAACAAGCATGCCTGCAGCCTGAATTCTGGACCAAACAGCCCTGACATTTCAGCACAGAGAACAATTTGTCTTCACAGTTCCTGCCTATTGTATGATTGCAGATGAAGACAGTCAGGCTGACTCCAGAAAGCTGGAGTGTGCAGAGCTGCTCTTTAATGCCATATGCAAATACACTTTTTGTATTCATATTGTTGTGAAATTCAGTCAGCTGAAGTCAATCTTCTATATTGTGTACTTTTCTGTTAATCTGAAAATTTCCATCTCTTCTGACTGAAGACTGCCTTAAGTTTTAAGGAGCTAATCTGTGAATGTAACAGAGTTGATTGATAGCAAATCTTCCACCTTACTGAAAATAGCAATAGCATAGTTGCATATAAAGGGGGCTTAAGAATCAAGGCTTTTAAAATATTAAAAGCACTAAAAATGAGGCTATCCTTTTTAAGCATTTTGAAGAAAGAAACTGTTTCAAAGTTTGCATATCTCAGTAAATAAACATTTTTTTCTTAATGTTCAGCTAACCGTCTTCTGAGTAATCCATTTGGTATTATCTTAAGAACTCCTGAATCACGGAGTTGCCATGAATCAATATTATATAAAGTCATTTTCCAGATAAGTCTACCTAGGTGTCCTGGTTTCGGCAGGGACAGAGTTAATTTCCTTCCTAGTAGCTGGTACAGGGCTGTGTTTTGGATTTAGGGTGAGAACAATGTTGATAACACACCGATGTTTTAGTTGTTGCTAAGTAGTGCTTACACTAGTCAAGGACTTTTCAGCTTCCCATGCTCTACCGACTGAGAAGGCTGGAGGTGCACAAGAAGCTGGGAGGGGACACAGCCAGGACAGCTGACCCAAACTGGCCAAAGGGATATTCCATACCATGTGACATCATGCTCAGTATATACAGCTGGGGGAAGAAGGGGGGGACGTTTGGAGTGATGGCGTTTGTCTTCCCAAGTAACCATTACGCGTGATGGAGCCCTGCTTTCCTGGAGATGGCTGAACACCTGCCTGCCCATGGGAAGTAGTGAATGAATTCCTTGTTTTGCTTTGCTTGCGTGTGTGGCTTTTGCTTTACCTATTAAACTGTCTTTATCTCAACCCATGAGTTTTCTCACTTTTACCCTTCCGATTCTCTCCCCCTCCCCACCTGGGGGGGGGAGGAGTGAGCGAGCAGCTGTGTGGTGCTTAGTTGCCAGCTGAGGTTAAACCACGACACTAGGTAAATAAATAAAATAATAATAATGTTGATAGAGGTTCAGAAATATCCCCAAACCAATGCTGTGGAAAAGTTGCATGCAGTTGCAGGTGTGCAGTGGTTTGTTTTTGTTTGTTTTAAATTAAATTCTGTTACTTCATAATGATTTGGGTCTTAATTTTGTGATGATTCACTGTGGTGGGTAGACCTTGGCTGTCTGCCAGGTGCCCACCAAGCCACCCTATCACTCCCCTTCTATCAAAAGGACAGGGGAAGAAAATACAACAGAAAGCTTGTGGGTCAAGATAAGGACAGGGACATCACTCACCAATTACCGTCACGGGCAAAACAGACTTGACTTGGGGAAAATAATTTAATTTATTGCCAATCAAGCAGAGCAGGATAATGAGAAATAAGGTCAGATCTAAAAATGCCTTTCCCCCCACCCCTCCCTTCTTCCTTGGCTCAACTTCACTCCCGACTCTTCTACCTCCTCCCTCACTGAGCGGAGCAGGGGGATGGGGAATGGGGGTTGCAGTCAGTTCATAACAGTTCCTCTCTGTCGCTCCTTCCTCCTCACGCTCTTCCCCTGCTCCATCGTGGGGTCCCTCCCATGGGATACAGTCCTTCACGAAGTTCTCCAACGTAGGTCCTTCCCACGGGATGCAGTTCAACAACTGCTCCAGCATGGGTCCTTTCCACAGGGTGCAGTCCTTCAGGAACAGACTGCTGCAGCGTAGTTCCTCCACGGGGTCACAGGTCCTGCCAGAAAAGCTGCTCCTGCGTGGGCTCCTCTCCATGAGCCACAGCTCCTGCCAGGAGCCTGCTCTAGCGTGGGCTCTCCACAGGGTAATAGCTTCCTTCAGGGCATATCCACCTGCTGTGGTGTGGGGTCCTCCATGGGCTGCAGGGTGGATATCTTCTCTAGCGTGGTCCTCCATGGGCTGCAGGGAGACAACCTGCATCACCATGGCCTTCTCCACGGGCTGTAGGGGAATCTCTGCTCTGGTGCCTGGAGCACCTCCTCCCCCTCCTTCTTCACTGACCTTGGTGTCTGCAGGGTTGTTTCTCTCACATATTCTCACTCCTCTCTCCGGCTGCTGTTGCGCTGCATTTTTTTTTTTTTCCCCTTCTTAAATATGTTGTCACAGAGGCACCACCAGCATTGCTGATTGACTCAGCTTTGGCCAGCGGCAGGTCCGTCTTGGCTGGGTCTGTCCGACATGGAGGCAGCTTCTGGTATCTTCTCACAGAAGCTACCCCTGTAGCCTCCCTCCCCCCCCCCCCGCTACCAAAACCTTGCCACGTAAACCCGATACATTCACTGAGGTTAATGAAGCCATACATGTAGATCTTCATTTTGGCTCACTCCAAAGTTCTCACATTCAGTACAAAGCTCAAATACCAGATTAAGCTCAAGGCCAGTGTTTTAATAACAGACCTCCCAGGCAAAACATCACTAATCACTGCAGACCACAGCCCACTGCAAAAACCAACACCAATCTCTAACATGTACAGGAAAATAAAGAGCATGATGCAGATTAGACAAACCAATATTGAGAACAGATAAATAAATATTGTGACCCGCAACTGTTAACAGACATAAATTCCTTCATACGCTCTGGTTAATCTGTTATTATCTCAAACCCGTCGAGCCCCACGTTGGGCGCCAAAACGGACTGTCACGGTTTAACCTCAGCTGGCAACTAAGCACCACACAGCCGCTTGCTCACTCCCCCCACGCCGGGGGGGGGGAGTCCAAAACACAGCACTATACCAGCTACTAGGAAGAAAATTAACTCTATCCCAGCTGAAACCAGGACAATAAGAAACATGACTGGAGAACAAGTCTTATGAGGAGCGGCTGAGGGAACTGGGACTGTTTAGCCTGCAGAAAAGGAGGCTGAGGGGAGACCTCATCGCTCTCTACAACTACCTGAAAGGAGGCTGTAGCGAGGTGGGTGTTGGTCTCTTCTCCCAAGTAACTAGCAATAGGACAAGAGGAAATGGCCTCAAGTTGCGGCAGGGGAGGTTTAGATTGGATGTAAGGAAAAATTTCTTTACTGAAAGAGTGGTTAAACATTGGAACAGGCTGCCCAGGGAAGTGGTGGAGTCCCCATCCCTGGAGGTATTGAAAAGACGAGTAGATGAGGCGCTTAGGGACATGGTTTAGTGGACATGGTGGTGTTGGGTCGACGGTTGGACTCGATGATCTTAGAGGTCTTTTCCAACCTCAATGATTCTATGATTCTATGATGTTTCAGAAGTCTCTTCGACTGTGATTGACACTCAGCCACCTCTGTGTGGAATTTGGCATGTGCAAAGCAAAATGGCATCGCTGTGGCATGTGTAAAATATGTCAGCAATGTTCACCCTTTAAATTGGGGCATAAATGAAACTCTTTCCAGCTCATACTATAGGAGGGATTTAGAGAGGCAGTATGTTATTACTCAGGTAGAATATGGTCAGGGAATGTTTTGAGCACTAAGTCTTAGAGCAGAAATCTGTGGAAAAAATGCCAAAACTTTTGCTGAATGTTTTGTTCTAGGACTTGTGAGTTTAGACAGAACTTACTGGATAGGATGAGTTGGGGGGAAAAATGATGATCAGTGGGAAAACTTGTGATAAAAATGATACTTTGATCCACTAGCATGGTGGTTTCATATAGAATAAGGTGACAGATCTCCCATGGCTCAAGTGAGTGCCTAAACTAAAACAAAGAAGTAGTGTTCTCAGTAGCAGTATTAAGGGGAGCTACTGAGAACTTATGTGCCCACAATACTGTATTGCGTGTTTTTCGTATCTTTTCCTGAGAGGTGGATGATACAAGCTCCTGACATCTCAAACAGAAGATTGAGAAGAATCTGCATTTCTAATGTTTACCTAAGTGTTCACTGCAGTGACATTGTCTTGATCACCACTGTCCCTATTCTTTTGTTCAGTTGGTTTCACTAAAGCAAGGGATACTAGAAGGAAACATTACATTTTTTTGGAAGTGAATTTTTTGGGGAAGGGTTTTGTCTTACTAAAAATGTAGCAAGGCAGCAATATTTTCTTGTTTCAGTCTTTTAATTAAAAAATATAAATCAATTATTAAAATACCTCTAATACTGCACTTTGATCTTAATGTCATAGCACTGTGGTCACTACAGTACATAGGACTGAACCCACTACTCCAGCACAGATCCTGATCAAAGGCTGTTAAGCAGGTTACTTTAATTCACATGACAAAACATATCAGATCCACTCTGAAATGCAGCCTCAGTGAGTGTTGATGCTATCCAGAAATGGATCTTAATTGTAGGTGAACCATTTGCAAGTTTTTTCTAATGAGAGAATGTGGTCTAAAGGTGAAGGAAAAAGTGTAGTTTTAATACTGATCATATTGCAAATACAGCACTAAAATTTTTTCACACTGCTTGGACCATGTGAGTCATTTGGAGTATGTTTTAATAGCTTATGTGAGAATAGCTACTTTCTTTCATGGTTTGTGTTCATTTGCTCCATAGGCTGAAAGCCACAATACTGCCTATAATACTGCTCTATGGCTGTTTCTTTCCTTTATGTAATATGTTATGGTTTGGCTAGTGTGTATTATCTCAAACCCCTTTTTGTGTAGGGAATGTCTGTGAGAGACGGTGTGGAGAGTGTGCTTTGAATACCAATGTATTCAGAATTAAGCACTGGAAAAAAATCATGTCCAGAACTTGATTCTCCAGTTCTGTTTTGATGTCAAAGCATGAAGGCATATTCTCGATTTATTTTTTTGTTCTTTTTTATGGTATTGACATGAAAAGAAGATTTATCTTAATGACCCTAGTATCAGCAATTACTTTGGGAAACAGCTTCTAATTTATTCCATACTTAGGAGTTTTTCTTGCCCCAATCATAGGAATCCTCTCAGTTTCTTCTCTGTCAATTGTCCTTCATAAAACGATTTTTTTTCCTATATCTTTCAATGTTGTTTGAGTCAATGGAAACCACCAGGGTTTCTTGATCTGTTGTACTCTTTCTCTATTAATGGAAGGGCTTTTTTTTGTGTGCTGAAGCTGATCATGGCTAGAACCTGAGAATATAAACTTGAATCGGTTCTCTGTCCTCTATAACTTTCATTGTAAAGTGTTTACATGTGAGTGTTCTAGTGATAGGTAAATGGAACTTCTATAAAACAGCTTTCTGATTGAAAAAAACCTTCCATTTTGGTTTGGGGGGGGGTTGCATCTGAAATTACTTCATGAAAAAATAAATGACACGAGAATTGTTAATGGAGCCTTTTACATTTGGAGTGTTTGTTTGAATCCAGGTTGACACTAGAAATTATTATGTCATTGTTCTTTGGTGTCCTTTGTTAAATGAGCTTTATGGACACTTGTCCACATGCAAATGCATCAAAACTTGGTGTTTTCTAAATAAAATACAGTGTCTAGATTGTGCGCAGTTGCTGACCAAAATAGACTTGATTCTTGTTATTTTCTTTGCTGTGCCCTATTGCAAAGGTGGTGA
Source organism: Aptenodytes patagonicus (assembly GCF_965638725.1). Classification (NCBI taxonomy): domain Eukaryota; kingdom Metazoa; phylum Chordata; class Aves; order Sphenisciformes; family Spheniscidae; genus Aptenodytes; species Aptenodytes patagonicus. The sequence continues at coordinate 43,613,393 of NC_134981.1, forward strand.
GAGGGATGTGAGAGGAGGAAGCGGATTACTTTGTGTATCAATTTTCTTATTCTAGTGTCAAAGTCAGAAATTGGTATCAACTTAGAACTTGCTGATTTTTGTGCTCTAAGTATGCTTCCTTATCTGCATCATCATGTCTAAGCAGTTTAAGCTGTAAAATTGAAAACAAGTTGTCAGAAGGGGGGCTGCTTTTTTAGATCAGTGTGATAAGTATGCATACTGTAATTTTGTTTTGTACTACAAATGGAGAGGAGGGGAACATGTTTATCACACCAAAAATATTAGTTTTCTGCTGTGGGAGGGTGTGAATTGTTTACTTCTAAAAATTTAAAGTTCATCCATCTTTTTACTAAACTCTTGATTCTTTTACATACATAATAAATTATGCATCAAAATAAATTTCCTGTTATGTTTCAGTTGCATTAGTAGAAACTAATTTTAACAGTGAAACTGACCATTATAGGGGGAAGACTCCTCCACTTGCTGTGATCATTTTTAGAAGGCAGGGAGATGCTGCTATGGACTCGGACCTTGTGCCCACCCAGAACCTCACCAGCCTTAGTGGATCTCTGGTTACATGGTTCTCACTGAGAGATAGCAACATAAGTGGAAGGTGTAACTATGCATTTGTATTGGCCTCATGATATGGAAAGTTCTCCTGACAGGACATGATTGCAGTGTCAAGTGGAATTAGGGTATTATTGTTCTTTTATATGTATTTAGACTGGTGAGTATGTAAATAAGCATTGCATCAAACTGTTGGTCGCAAAGGGCCAGAATCCTGCTTTTATATTGCTGCTTAAAACAATAGTTGCTGTTAACAACTGAATAACAAAATAGGATCTAGGAAAAATTATAAGGTTTCTATAGCTTTAAAGTTTTATTGGCAGAGTTAATAGCTCACGGTATTTCTTTGCCTCTCTTCCTGCCATATAATCATGAGGCTAGAACCTATTTATTTCCAGCCACTTTTAAGAGGTATTTAAAAATTAAAGTTCTGATTTGTAACTAGGCTTTGTTTAAGGAAAAGTAAAGGGGAGGAAAATTGCCTTTTCAAGACTTTTGTGAGTCCCTTAATTTCTCTTCTATTCATTTTAGACTTCTCACTAAGTCTTCTGAATATCAAGATAAGGTCAGGAGGCAAACTGGAAATAGATCAAGTTTTGGAGAGAAATTCCTGCATATTTTAAAGTATCTCCTTTTGCTCCTTATTAGTTCATATTTTTAAACTTTATTGTTAAGTCCTTGGAATGTTCTCATCTAATAAAATATAAAAGTTGTAGCCATTTCAAACTGTGGGGTGTGCAAGTTCCTCAAATAATGTTATTTGATACATGAAATAGGTAATACCACATGGTATTTTGTGGTTAAGGCTATTCTTTGTGTGTTTCAAAATGAGTGGATGCTACAGTTATTTTTCTTTTTCAGATTTCAGGTTAAAACTGCTAAGCACTTCAGGGTTACCCCACCCCCCAACACCCAGAATATAACATTTCTGTGCTTTTGACTATTGTTGATCGTATTTGGAAGCAGCAATGCATTTCTGAACCTCCAATTCCATAAATAATTATTTTTTATAATTTTGTCGTATATTTTGTGGGTATAGTTGAATAGCTTAGGCATTTCTGGTTTGTATTTGACAAGAGATATAATTTTTTGTAATTTGCATGATTTTTGTATTTGTAGCTTTTTTCCTGGTTGTCTTTATACAGAGATTATATAGGATCATGTAGACCCACGTTCAGTGGTGGCATGAAAGGACAGTAGAAATGGATGGCCAATTTTAAAGAACTTGTTCCAATTTGTGTGCTGTGTAATCATAACTCACATACACTGTACAGAAGTATCAGGAAGGGCAACTGAGCCTAAAATAACAGAAAGAGGGTCTTTGTTTCATATATTCTGGAATAATTCGATTACTAAATTAATATCTACTTCTGTGCAGATACTTTTGAGCCCATTTTCAGCAACTTAATGTGGTCTTACCATGCTGATTTTGCTTTCTACTTCTGCGGAATAACATGCCGGAACAAAAGGTAACTAGAACAGGGTAGTGAGCAAGCCATCCAGGACACACAATAGCCCTTGGATCCCAGCCATGTAATGGGCAAGTACTACATGTAATTCTTCTAATTTTTTTCATCTTTTTCTGTTCCAAGAGAACACCCTATGAATCTGATAATCTAGAAATATACAGATATGTGTTGCTTTTAACCATTAGAACAGCGATTGTTCCTTTGATTATGCATAATTTTAATCTTTGGTTTAAAGTACAGAGCTTGGAGTTATAAATACAGTTAAATAAGTTTCAACGCTATATGGACCTTTGTAAAGTGAGAGTGTCCTTGCTGACCTATGCTTGAGTCCATCTATTTGCTGCCAGCTTGTCTCTTAACAGGCTTAATGAACTTGTTACCTATTTGTGTGGCTGTCAGGCCAAGTCAGAGCAAGGAGGAACATTGACAGGCTTTAATTTCTGCTATGATCCACTAGCTTAACTTTGGTTTTAAACTTATTAAGATTGATGATTTGACCAAAATGTCAATACTGTACACCTGATTTATGCCTCTTAGAGAAAGATCAGGGCTGTCAGTGGTGAGATAGGCTGCACAAATCTGCACTTGCTCTCCTGGAAACATATTCCTGAAAACAGAAACCCTTAAGTTTGCCAGAATGATACAGTGAGAGAAAAAAGTTTTATAATATGTTTCCATATGTTTTCTTTGACATAAAGCAGTATGACAGTGCTTTTCTTTAAGCACATGTTGGAATTATCATGGTTTACTTTCCTGAGAAGGAAACTTCTGTTTACTCCAAGTGTTACTGAGCATGATACAATTTAGATGTTGAGAGAAAGCTGTAGCCATGAAAGCAATAGTCTAGTTTTATAGGCACAGTGTGTAATGTCATCCTCGTGGGCTGCCTTTATATATTTCCTTTGTTCTTCCCTGTCTTTTGGGCTGGCCACAAACACTACATTTATAGTCAGGGCCACATGAATGACCCCAAAGATGATGAAGATGATATGGTTGTCATGGGATTAAATTGCATACTGAGATTAGTGATTGATGAAGTCTGGATGTGTCTCTTGCAAATAAAAGTAGTTCTTTGAAAATATACTTGAAAGCATGGAGGATGTTTTACCTCAGTAGAATGAATTTGGATAGCGGTCTTAATTGGAGATCATGAATTGTTTGGGGGGGGTCACACCAGAAGCTATTGTAGCATGCCTTGTATAAACACAGTGCCTGGTTCTGTCTTGTTGAGCATGTTTTGTGCTAATTAGATTATCTGCATGAAGACCAATGTCCGCTTTCCTTGATAAATAAAATGGATATACTATTTCCAGGAAGGCACAGGATATAAAGGTACTTGGATATCTTGTTTACTATGTAATAAACAGGGGAAATAATTTTAGTTCGTTTCACTTGAAGAAGTATTTTCTATGAATGAATATATTCTTTGAATTTTCAGACATTAAGCAAGAGTATCTTTTCCTGCTTTATTTCTTTTGTTTAGGGGGGTTGTTTGTTTGTTGGGTTTTGGGGGGTTTTGTTGGTTGTTGGGTTTGGGTTTTTTTTTTTATATCAGCTGGGACTAATGAGCAATTTAATTCAAGATGTTGATTGTTCTGATGCTACTTATGCATTCCCTATGGCCATTGGCTTCAAAGTGGTGACTAAAACATCTAGTTTAAAAAAAAAAGACAAAAAAAGCCAGTTATACTAGACACACCATGAATTTCTGCATAAGGACAAAGCATGTCCTTTTATCATGTTAGCAATGATGTTAGTTTGTATTTAGGTTGTCTCATAGTAACTTATGCCTTCTTGTAGGTACTAGCATACAAAGAGGAGCAGACTTGACCCTCTGGAATGAATTCTTCATCCAATTGGACTTCCCTTGGACAGTGATTTTGGTTGTCTTAATTTGGTTGTTGATATTTAACTTTAGTTTTGAAAAGGACAGTGGGGAAAAAAAAATCCTAGAGTTAGAAGAAGGAAAAAAAAAAAGGAAAAAAAAAAAGAAAAACCCCCACTCTCTAAAGATTTCCTACTTGACTTGATGGAATCATCCATGTAATTTTGGAAGAGTTGAATGTAAGAATCATCTTTATTCATAAATTATTTGGCAAGTCTCTGAAAAACAATGGGAGGCTTTGGTTTGTGCTTCATAGACTATTATTCACCTATCTATTTTGATGGTTTTGTTCATATTTTTTTCCTGCCCATCATTACTCACCAAAATGTCATCTTCCATGCTGAGGATGACTTACCAAACATTTTTTTTTTTTTTTAAGTAAAAAGAACTCTTAGACTGAAAGTGTACTGAATTTTATTACTACTACTACTACTACTATGGAATAAGAAAGCAGGCAATAGTGGGAAATCAGATCACATCAGACTTTTTAATATTGGGGTGCATCAATGACAACGTTTCATCAGACTGCAGTGTGGGGAATATGACAAGAGTTTTCTGGCAGCTGGTAATTTAGCATGCCTGAGGATCTGAATTCTGCTTTTTAGTTAATTCCACGGACTGCAGGGGAATATCTGCTCCGGCACCTGGAGCGCCTCTTCCCTCTCCTTCTCCTCTGACCTTGGTGTCTGCAGAGTTGTTTTTCATGCTTTTTTCCCCTTCACTCCTCACTGTCTGTGCAGCGTTTTGCCTTTTCTTAAATGTGTTTTCACAGAGATGCCACCAGTTTCACTGATTGGCGTAGCTTTGTTCTGTGGTGGGTCCATTGCCGAGCCAGCTGGAACCAGCTGTGTCCAACACGGGACAGCCCCTGGTCTCTTCACACAGAGGCCACCACTGTAGCCCCTTCCCTCTGCCTTCCCCCGGCTACGAAAACCTTGCTACGTGTACCCAATACAACAGCCGAGATGGATATTCTAAGCATGTCATCCTGTACCTTTCAAAGTTCCTGTTTTCAGTGTTTGCTCTTGGAAAATCTTTTTGTTTCGAGTTGCAAAAGCCAAGACGTGGTATTTGTCTATTTGCCTACATGGCCACAAATTGTTTTTATAAAGTATTTGGAGCCGATCATTGTTGTGGTTTAACACAGCAGGCAGCTAAACACCAGCGGTCACCGCCCCCCGACTAACTCCCCCCAGTTTATATACTGAGCATGACGTCATATGGTATGGAATATCCCTTTGGCCAGTTTGGGTCCGCTGTCCTGGCTGTGCCCCCTCCCAGCTTCTCGCTGGCAGCCACTTCTTGGGGCCAGCTACTGGAGCCAGACCGGGGTTGTAGGTGCCCCTGGCCTGTGGTGTCAGCAACTGGAGCGAGCTGGGGACTCAGCATCAGTAGTTAGAGGGGTCATAGCTCTCTCAATCATTTCGTGGATCCTACAGACTTTGTGCTTGGAGTGCCAGCTACTGGGAGGGACCAGCGTGAGTGAGGCGAGTGAGGGGCTCTGTGCTGGTGGCTCGCACAGGACTGCGGGTCACAGCCTGTGTGCCTGGTGTTGGCTGTTTGTGGGGGCCGAATGTCTGTATCTTTCCCAAATCTGGTATGCATGGGGGTGTGCGTGTGTATTCGCTATCAAACTTCAAGCTGGATTAGCCAGCGAGTAGGAGGCCCTGGGTACACTAGGAGGCTAGTGTATCAGACGGGCAGAGGGTCTGTGCTGGTATTTGGGGGGGACCTGCGAGTGTGGAGTGCCTGTGGGACAAGTGTGTGTGTGTGCGTGTTTGCTAGTGAGCATCAAACTGGACTAGCCAGTGAGTAGGATACCCATGAAGCGGGTAAGAGGGCCTGGGATCCAGGCAGTGGTATCAAACAGACAGAGGGGCTGTACAGATACTCAGGGGATCCATGTGCTTGTGGATCTAGAGAGTGTTGCATGTGTGCCTTCGCTGGTGAACTTCTATCTCTACCAGCCGAAGAGGAGGAAGGGGACTTGGCTGTCTATGCTTATGTTTTATGTGAGTCCTGTATGTAGGTCCTGTTGAAGGCAGTACCTTGTCTGTGGCAGCCTGTGTAGTTGACTGTGTCCATGTCCTCTGTGTGTGTGTGTGTCTCTAGGATACGTGCTCAGCTTCACTACTGGTTGAACTTGCAAATGGGAAGAAGCGGCCATGTCCCTCAGTCCAGGCAGGAGACCCCTGGGCGAACCAGGCTGGGCTCCAGTGGCCAGGCAGGAGGAAGTCCTGGGCCTGGAGCCGCTGGAGGCAGCAGCTGCTCCTAACATCCCTTAAAAATGTCTTGAAAAATAAGCCTGCTTTTTCACTAAATTTCATCATTTTATAATCATGTAGGTAAATGTAATTTTTACTGCTCTGCGCATATATGTTGTTTTGAAGCCTTTTTTCCTATGTTTAATCTAACATTCATATCAGTATATATGGTATGTCTAAATAAGAATGGATACAATGTGCAGATGTCATCAATTATAAAAGCTACAAACAAAGTGGTTAGGAGTATATTATGCATTAACTTCAGTCTCAGATTTGAACAAGGCTGTTGCCTGTAGCAATTTGTTTTATGTTATGCTTTTTAATGTTTACATATTTCAGCTCTGCTCTGAAAGTTTAAAGCTAACCAAAGAATATAAAATGTCAAAATAAATTTAAATGATCATAGTGTGTGTATGTTAAAATGATTAATCAGAAGGTGCTGTGTGCCCTACCCTACAATCCTTATGCAGATGAGTTTCATTGAAATCTGTGGGAATTTTGTATCAGTAAGTACTGCTGCAAAATGAAGTTTGTTATGTCTTAAATGTGTAATATACACATCTGATGCAAAGTGGTTGTAACTCAAATTCTGTAGTTCAATAAAAAGTATACGTCTTTATTTTTGAGCATTAGATAGCCCATGTACCATAATGAAAAATAAAATGACTGTTGATGTCCACTACCCAAACTTGTTTGAGTTTTAATATTGTCAGAACTAACTTGATTGTGGCCTCTCTTTTCATGTTTTCACGGTTTTCTGAGGTTCTCTTCAAAAGGTTTTAGCCTTAAGTCAGTTCTGTCCAGATCAGTATTTGTGGACTCTTGTAACTATACATTTAAGGGGATTATGTTTTAAAAGTCATCTTGCTTGTTCTTATAGGGTTTACGTGAAATTTTTTTCTCTGTAAGGGCATATCATTATATTCATACTATTTGGAGGAGTAGTGCAAAACTATATCTGCACTTTACATCAGGAACTGCTAATTTGTTTTATTTGTAAGTTGTGATAAAAGCACAAATGTGCAGAAAATGCACATAACTAATCTGAACAGTGACTTCTCTCATTGGTCCACTGAACTTATAATAAAATTAAAATCTGTATTTAAAAATGCAGATTATTTTTTCCATATATTTTGTTTTGTATAATTGGGGAAAATTAATTTGTAATTATTCACAGTAGGATTTCTTCACAGTAGCACTGTATCAGGAACATGCAACTAACTTAAATACATAGCCAAGTTCTCTTGTGTTAAAATAAAGTGCCTGCAATATTTATCTAATATTTTTATTGAAGTCTCACACTATATAATTTAACTATGAAAAATGCATGTGATAAGTTAATATAGCTTGAAAATTAAAATAAAATTTAATGTGGAAAAATACAGGTCCTTGGTTTGAGCCTGTTGTTTCCGTGCTTGACTTTGATAGTATTTTGTTTTCTTTTCACTGAATAGTAACTCTGTGTCTATCGTGACTACTTCTATCTGAATTTCATAATAAGGTATTTTAAGTGCATCTTCAAGCACTGTTTCAAACATAACCTTATTGTGGAGTGTTAAAGATATTTAGCACAGGCAATAGAAGTATTGTAGAATTTTCATAGTGGTGGTATAAAATACAACAGTTTTCACTTCTATTTATAGCTATTTCATTACTTATATCTGCTATGAATCAAAACTTAGGAATGAAAAGGTTTCTTCAGGTGGTAGAATATGAATAACAGCAATATACAGTTTGTCCGAAAAAATCCTTCTGTAGCTGCTAAGTTGCATTATATAGCACGTGATTATTCTGTCTTGAATTTTGTATTACTGAATTTAGCTGTTTCAGTCACAAATAGCAAAAACTGATTTGTAGTGTAGATTTCCAGGTATGTTTGGCTATCTTCTGTACATAAACAATACAACTGAAAACTTAAACAGGTCTCAGGAGAGTTGCATGGAAGTAGCTTAAAATTGACTTTGAAAATGAAGTAGAAATAAAATTCTCTGAGCCTGAAGTGGCAAGTGGTAGCATTTCTTGTTTGGTTCTCATACCATGGGCCTATTGTGCCTGTGTGCTTGTTATTGGGGAATTTGGCTTTGTACATGCATATCTAGCCACTTCATGGCTGCAGTTTATTTTGTAGTGTTTCAGTTTAGTCCTCTCTTTTGCAAACTTACGATAGTCTCCTTTGGGAAGTGCATGGTCTAATTTTTCCTAATCAAGTGTCAAATACAGAAAATGTGGGGGGAAAAGAGAAACAAGAGAGTTTTAACTTCAGTTATATTGAAATACTGGAAAAAATATGGGGTTTGAAAAGTGGTGCAAGGGTAGAATGTGTAAAGTCTCTGTGGGAAGAAAATGTCCTATCAATTGGATTTTTTGGGGGTTTTTTTGCAGTGTTTTCTTGTCTTCTGTTGAATTTCAGAAAACAAGCATGCTGCTTTGTTCCCCTTGATTCCCTGTCAAAGCGCTCTTTTGTTCAAGCAAAGTATGTTTCAAAATCTGCATTGTTCACTTTCCTCTGTTTTTTAAACACTCAACTTGAAATCTAGTCAGCTTCAAAATGTTAGTTAAAAATAGTGTAAGTTTCTCCCCCACTTTGTCACTCTGCCAGATTTTGTGGCTATACAGTCCAGTTTCCTGGGGAGGGTTAAAAAAAAACTATTATTGTTTCTTTTGGGGGTTTTGTTTTGCTTTTCTCTCCTCTGTTGCTGTGTGAGTGATTTCCAGAAACAACTGTGGAAACTGACTGTTCAGAGGAAACTAAGAAGTTGAACATTAAGTAAACATACAAAAATTAGAGGAAAATGCAATTATAAAGATTAGAAAATAACAGTATAGGCATAAGTTTAAAAAAAAAGAAGAGTTGTTAGTGTAATGGAGCTTACATTTTTTTCTTGAGGATAACCTGCAACCTACTCTTAAAAGAAAAATAGACAGCAAGATTTGATTTACTGCTCTAAACAGTAGCAGGTATAAGTGGAGGGGGGGAGAAACATTCAAGAAATAATTGGCTGAAAGGCAGCAGTATATTTTCCCATGATTTTGAGGTCTCAGTAGCCAGACTTGCCAGCTTTCATTCTGTATTTTGCAATTTTACAAAATCCAAACCTAGATTAAATCAATCCCTCTTGATGTTTGTCCCCTGCAATTTAGCTCCATATTATGATATACTGTGCATATCTTCATGATCACAGTACCACTGGCCTATACAAAGATTGCTTACTAGCAGGATTGGAAACAAGAGCAGGGATGTGATATTATACTTTGAAAGGCCCTTAATTTGGTTTCCTTGTTGCATGCAGCAAATGTTGCAGCTTCTCGGGTTTCTAAGCATGAATTGGTAATTTTCAGAATTCAGACCAGTAAGCTATATGCTTAAGCCACTCGTGAGGGTTTGGGTTTTGTGCCCCACCCCCTCAGCTCTGTTCCTCAAATCTGTCTTGGGGACCAGAGCTCAGTTCAAGTTATACAGCAAAGGACCCTATGGGGGTTGAAAAAAGGGAAAACATGTTTCCCAGAGTGAACCAGTCCTCACCATTCTACAGAATTCAGGCAGCTTTGTATTATAACAATAACAACAACAACAAGTGTATATGCTGTTATTTCACAGCATGCCTTTGTTATCTCTTTCCCTTGAGATATGTATCAAAAGGTAATGATCCTTATTATTTCAGTCTATGAAGATACATTCTAAACTAACCTGCATTGTAAACACTTTGTTTTAATTTAGACAATCTATTTTTGACAATTTAGGTTAATACAGCATGGCAATATGTAATGGAAAGGCTGTTTATTTACACTGGATATGTTAATCATACAGACCTTGTTGAATATCATTGCTTTATTCGCTTATTCCAGCTAGACTCCCTACAAACTGAGATTGGTGTTGTGAAATTGCACAGACCAGCACTTACAATTTTACTGTAAGCAGAATGTTATAACATCTATAATTATATATATATAAAACATTCATAATTAACAGAAAGTACAGTTTAATCATAGAATCATAGAATAGTTTGGGTTGGAAGGGACCTCTAAAGGTCATCTAGTCCAACCCCCCTGCCATGGGCAGGGACATCTTCAACTAGATCAGGTTGCTCAGAGCCCCGTCCAACCTGACCTTGAATGTTTCCAGGGATGGGGCATCCACCACCTCTCTGGGCAACCTGTGCCAGTGTTTCACCACCCTCACAGTAAAGAATTTCTTCCTTATATCTAGTCTAAATCTACCCCCCTTTAGTTTAAAGCCATTCCCCCTTGTCCTGTCGCAACAGGCCCTGCTAAAAAGTTTGCCGCCATCTTTCTTAGAAGCCCCCTTTAGGTACTGATAGGCTGCAATAAGGTCTCCCTGGAGCCTTCTCTTCTCCAGGCTGAACAACCCCAACTCTCTCAGCCTTTCCTCATAGGAGAGGTGTTCCATCCCCCTGATCATTTTCGTGGCCCTCCTCTGGACCCGCTCCAACAGGTCCGTGTCTTATGCTGAGGGCTCCAGAGCTGGACACAGTACTCCAGGTGGGGTCTCACCAGAGCAGAGGAGAGGGGCAGAATCACCTCCCTCGACCTGCTGGCCACGCTTCTTTTGATGCAGCCCAGGATACGACTGGCCTTCTGGGCTGCAAGCGCACATTGCTGGCTCATGTCCAGCTTTTCATCCACCAGTACCCCCAAGTCCTTCTTGGCAGGGCTGCTCTCAATCCCTTCATCCCCCAGCCTGTATTGATACCGGGGGTTGCCCTGACCCAGGGGCAGGACCCTGCACTTGGCCTTGTTGAACCTCATGAGGTTCACACGGGCCCACTTCTCGAGCTTGTCCAGGTCCCTCTGGATGGCATCCCGTCCCTCTGGCGTGTCGACCGCACCACTCAGCTTGGTGTCATCTGCAGACTTGCTGAGGGTGCACTCGATCCCACTGTCTATGGCATTGATGATGAAGATATTAAACAGTACCAGTCCCAATACGGACCCCTGCGGGACGCTACTCGTCACCAACCTCCATCTGGACATTGAGCCGTTGACCACTACCCTCTGGATGCGACCATCTAACCAATTCCTCACCCACCGGACAGTCCACCCATCAAATCCATACCTCTCCAGTTTAGAGAGAAGGATGTTGTGGGGGACCGTGTCAAAGGCCTTACAGAGGTCCAGATAGACGACATCTGTAGCCCTTCCCGTGTCCACTGACGTATCACTCCATCATAGAAGGCCACTAGGTTAGTCAGGCAGGACTTGCCCTTGGTGAAGCCACGCTGGCTGTCTCGAATCACCTCCCTGTCCTCCATGTGCCTTAGCATAGCTTCCAGGAGGATCTGTTCCGTGATCTTCCCAGGCACAGACGTGAGACTGACTGGCCTGTAGCTCCCCGGGTCTTCCTTTTTTCCCTTCTTAAAAATGGGGGTTATGTTTCCCCTTTTCCAGTCAGTGGGAACTTCACCGGACTGCCACAACTTCTCAAATACGATGGATAATGGCTTAGCAACTTCATCCGCCAGTTCCTTCAGGACCCGCACATGGATCTCATTGGGTCCCATGGACTTGTGCACCCTTCAGGTGCCTTAGATGGTCTCGAACCTGATCTTCTCCCACAGTGGGCGGCTCTTCATTCTCCCAGGCCCCGCCTTTGCCTTCTGCGGCTTGGGCAGTGAGGCTCGAGCACTTGCCGGTGAAGACCGAGGCAAAAAAGTCATTGAGTACCTCTGCCTTTTCCGTGTCCCGGGTAACCAGGTCTCCCGTTTTGTTCCAGAGAGGACCCACATTTTCCCTCCTCTTCCTTTAAATACTGTTACTTTTTCCTCTGCATTAAAAATACCTATAAAATAAGGTGCAGTTATTCTGAAGATTAAGAAATATGTGCTGCCCTTCTTGGCAAACCTCTGTATCTATATAGTATTTCAGCTATTAAAGCAAAAAGATACGTTTATTGCTTTTATTTCCTTGAAGTCAGTGCATTAGCAACAGACTTGAATAGAGCTTTTATTCACATGAGTGGGTCCTCTCATCTTGTTACAGAAGGCAAGAGGATACCATTTCTTTTTCTGGTTTTTTTTATGGATTCATATACACTTGGGGCAGAGGGAAAAGGGCTTTACTCTTGTGGTGGTGTTGCCGCTGGAATTGTAAGATTTGTTGAAACTAGCTTCATGTTCTTTAAATGCCAAAATTAAAATTTCTAATTAATGCAATTATTAGATGAGAGATAATGCTCCCAGAAGAGCATTGATTAAATAGGGATATGGTAAGGGAAAGGAGGAGGGAAGGAAAGAGGTGGAATCTGATCCCCAAGAGCAATATGTAATTGCAAGGGTGGAGCATGTCCGAGAATGGTTTGTGGTTGGGTTTAGATTAAGAAGAGCTCGTGCATTTAGTCTGAAAAGAAGAAGAATTGAGTGGAACTGAAATTGCATTTTCAGTAAGTACAACCTTATTTTTCAACATTTTCATAATAAACCTGCATTTCTTTTGTCACATGCCTTAACAACTTTTGCAGTAATCCAGCTGTTACTAGTTATGGAGCCTGTTTTGAATATTAGCAAACTTCCTTTCATATCACCTTCTTGCCTTCTATTGCCCAGCTGCAATTAGTAGAGTTTAAGAACTTTGAATTACAGTTAATCACTTGTTTTAGTGGTGTTTATCAACGAAAATTGCTGTTTGTTAGAGTTCAATCATAATATTAAAACAGTAATATTCAGCTGAAAATGTTCTACTTGTCAGTACCAGATTGGGGATCTACAGCATAGTTAATATTGATTCTGTTACTCTGAAGATATATAAAATACATGCAACTTCTTTAGGAATAGTTTACAGAAACAATTATATAATACCTATGTAATCACCTTTCTATGTCTGTTCACATCTTTTACAAGGCTAGATTTTTTTTTTATGGCAAAATCTAAGGCTAAGTTTAACATTTTTTTCCTTCTTTAAAGTGGATCTTTTGGCATCTCTGGAATTTAGATGCAGATAATTGGCAAAATCAAGACAGATATATTGATTGATAGCTGATCTGACTGTGGGCAAGAGTTTGCCCTCTTAATAGTCTATGGTGAAATAACTATAAGATTGCCAGAAAAACAGAAGAGAAATGAGATCTCAGTGTATAGTGTCTGCTTTACTCAGCCCACTATAATGTACGCATTATCGTTGTGATATCCTTAATTTCCAGATGTGTTGAGTGCTTTTAGTTCCCCGCTTTCTAAGACTTGTGGGTATCTATACATCTGAAAGTCAGTGCTGCAGAAGCTTCCCAAGTTGGTCAGTGGTGTGCAGAAACTGCTTTAAAATCTGACATATAGTTAAAATGTCTATGTTTAAAAAATAGGGGATAATAATGAGTATTAAATTTCTAAGAATATGCTGTGTTTGTTTCAGTACACAGAAGTTGGACTGGGTAAAGCTGTATAGAAATTAATGAATTCATTAGATTCTACAGATAATAGCAGGGTTTAATAGAAATTGCTCTATAAATCTATATAATTTAATATAGAATCCTCCATAATATTTTGAGCCAATTAAAAAAAAGTATTGTTGCTGCAAAATTTTACTGAGTGACTTTGCTATTTGTTTATTAAAGCCTATAATGTCTTTTCAAAAGGGACATTTTAAGAGGGCCCGATCTTCTAAACTTCTGAGCACTTCTATACAGCCATTCCTTTCAATGGAGCAATTCATGCATGCAAGGTTAATTACACATAAGTGTTTGCAGGGTTGTGCCCATAAACTGCGGTTGTCTTGGGGTTTTGTTGGGGTAGGTGATGACGTGGCCAGAATTTTGAGAGAGACGTTCAGAGGATTCCTTTTAAACGGGGAAAAATACATAGCAAACTAAATATGTATTTCCCAGTTAAAAAAAAAAAAAAGCAAAAAAAAGCTATCCTTTGGGGGAATATTTCTTATATGTTATTTAAGATAGAGCTATGAAATGTAAAATTTACCAGTGGAAAACATTACTTCATAAAGTAGCCATAGCTATTCAGTGTTTCTTGCCATAGCTGTCCTAATTTCATAGTATTCCAGAAGTCATTAGACTAATCCTAGAGTGATAAATTGTTAAGTTTTCATTTCTAAAAAGTAGGTGTTTGGTTATGCATACTTGTCTTAAATCAGTAAACTGCCTTGGACATTTTCTTGGGAATAATAATAATAATAATGAAAAAATAATTTTAAATCCCTCCTAGAATGAGAACTTAAATGCCAAGTTTCTTGCTGGAGGGAATTTTCATAGTTAAATTATAAACACTTGAGATTTGAAGTTTATAATGGAAACTTCAGGTCTGTTTTAGCAACATAACCGTATGTGAAAAGAAACTTCTAAGGCTTGAGTTCACTAGCTGGAAAGAGATGATGGAGTGGGTACATGCCTTTGCTTTTTAAGAGCCTGATCCATACTAAACATACTTTGCCTGTAGTGCAGATTGAGTTGCATTTCAGATGTTCAGAAGCAGTTATTACTTACCTTAAATTAGATTTAAATGGATGTTACCAAGTGATTTCTCAAATTAGATGTGGAATTAGATAGTTTAAACTTTTCATGCGACTAACTTTGCTCTGTTACTGTGCAAAACACTTTAGGTTCTTGCAAAAACCTACTGTTCAGTCAACTGTTTTCATTAGTAGATAAACTTGTGAATTACTGTTGAAGCACCATACTTAACATTTTTTTTGTAGAGGTTGAGAGGCTCCCCTGCTATTGACTGCAGTGATTTGTTTGATGTCTGCTTACCTGGAAGTCAGACTGTGGCCCATAGTGGTTTGTCCACATCCACATAAAATTTTCTGAGTTAAACCGGAACATAAAATGTCTGGAATGGAATCCAGAAGTACAGAGGTCAGGAGTGGAATGTGGGGTGCTCTATGCTTTACACATATTAGATCATTTTGTTAAATGGAAAAGAGTATGGAAATGAATAGCAGTGAAATGAATAATTTCTCTGCACATTTACAGAATAAACAACAACTTCAAAAGGAGGGGTTTGATTTGGGTTGTTTGGGGTTTTTTTGCAACAACTGTTTTACTCTTTGCTTCCCTGATCATTTATGAAGCTTTGGACAAAATTGATTGACAATTCTAAAATCTCTTTAAAAATGAAGGATGTAACAAATCATTGATGGAAAATGTCAGGAAAAACGTACAGTATGTTTGAAAATGGAGGACATAAAACGTTCTTACATTTCAGCAAGAACACTTGGGTTTATGCCTGGATCTGGAAATGAAGTTGCAAGGACTTGCATTTTATATAAATATACCAAAGATGAAATGATACAGGTACTCTGGAATGAGAAGCATAAACCTAATGGAGGGGGATTATGAAGTTAAGGTCATTTCAGAAGCTCACTGAATTCTTTTTACAGATAAATAAATAAATTTAAAAATATTTGTAGGTAACTTTAAAAAAGAGGGATTTGGATTATTAAAAACGAAGGGTTTGGAGAGAGTAAAGAGTTTTCAGTGACTTATGTAAGAATATATTTGGATCCTTATGTGCATATACCAATATTACAAATAAGAATAATAAATTATAATTATCTCTATTTTATAAAGAAATTATAATATTTTGGGCCTCTGGTTTTACCCCAACTGTGTAAATTAATTTATAATGCAATTTGTACCTTAAATGTCATAGGTTTTGTTCATTCCCCTTAATCAACTTAGCAGTTGCTTAATACGTTCTAAAATACTTTTTTTCTTTTTGAACTTGTTTTCTATTTTTCTCATTTGCATTGTCATAAAACCAGCACACATTTCTATAATCACAAGAAAGTGCTAATTTTATTTTATTTTTTTCCTCAAGAGAGCTCTTTAGAGGCTAATGTTCTGATATAATTCTGTTAAATTGAATACATTTGTTCCCACATGAAGCTGCAGTTATGAGTCAAAAACCAAATCCGTTATCTGAAGCTAAAAGTAATTATTAATGTTGTATCTAGTGTATCTAATGTGGAAGAACTGGTCAATACACATGATAAAATTACTCCTGCTCCCTTTTAATAATTCACATACCTTCTCATCTGAGAAACATGAGCAGAATTTAGAGCTTATAACTTTTCTTTTATCATGTTTATCCAGCAATGACTTCTGAAAGCATTAGTATTTCAAAGAACTTTTTTATTTTTTCTTTTAAGAACTCCTGCTCCTACGCAGGCTAATGGTGTGCAAATCCTGTCTCAAGCCACTGAATTTCTTGCATTCCTTCAAGTTAAAAATATGTAAGTCAAATTGCATTTTGGAAAAGTTCATGTCCAGCAAGTTTCAGCTTGGATATATTTTTCTGGTTAGTTTTAATGCTCCTATATAGGATTTTGAAACAGAAAATCTGGCAGCCAGATCCTTGCTAATAACTATGGCATCTCACACACCCACTTGTCCTCAGATCTGCTAAAGGCTTGATCCCCCCCCATGGTAATTGTCTTCTGAAACAGTTTTAAATAAAATCTTATTTTTTTTTTTTAACCATGGATATGCTCGTTCTGTTCCATACCACACTTGTCACCATAAGATCAGAGTAGCTTCCACAAGTGCATTAAGCAATGGAACTAACATGTCATGTGGTGTTTATTGTTTCATCCTCTCCCTCTGGAGAGAGCTGTGTGCAGTGGAGTGTTCTGTTTCAGAAAGGGTTTCTTGTGAAGGAGAAAGGGCTGCATTTATTTTCTTTTTTCTTAAAGTACATATTGCTATGTTTTGTACTAGAGCAGGCAAAACTGAAAAACTTGCTATGCATCTGGAATGGAACATGGTGGTGTTTGTGACCAGTCCTTAGTTCACAGTTTTGGACCAACCTGTGAAAAAATACACGGACTTCTTGAAAGGGAGACTGAACTTTGAGTGGAGAATTGTAGAATGGAGGAAGAGCCCAGCCGACCATTGCCCATGAGCCTTCCTCGGCAGTTGTAGATGACCTTCTCAGTATCATGGGCTCAGGCCTCAGTGTTCTGTGGAGATCAGGGCTGGGATAGAAGGGATTCTGGGGGGAGCCAGTGTAGAAACTAGAAGGCTGATGTGACAGGCATGTAGTAACCTGTGTTACAGGTTACCTGTGTTATGGTACAGAATTTGGTACTAGTTATTTTTTGAAGTGCTGAAGGCTTCATTTTGAGACACTGAGAAGTGATAGCGATCTTGGAGCTGGATCACTTTCAGCCATGATGGCTTCTTCCATCCCCAACTGGGGATTTTTAGTCACGGCTGTTGTGAGAGCTTAGTTAAAGAAAATCCAAGAGTGCTATGATGGTGAATTGGCATCTCTGTATCTTCAGTCAAAGGAGACTGTTTCATGACTGGAAACTCTGCATACTGTTCTTTTAAGTCCCCAGCATCATCCACATAGTCCTAGGTTTAGATCTCATCTGTGCGAGTTACATCTATTGTAAGTCCTTTTGTGATTGAGACCAGCTTGGAGGTATGTGTATATTTCTGAAACTTGAGTGCATTTAATCTGGTCAGTTGCATTATTAGCCAATTAAAAAAAACCACAAACACTTCTATAAAGAAGAGTCGTAAGAGGTGATGTGTTGGAAAAATGGATGTGAGGGAGCATAGACTGCATTTGACACAGAATGTATCAGAACCAGATTTCAGTCCAGAAAAAAATATTGCTTGCCAAGGTCTGGAAATGCAGTTGATCTTCAAATATTAAAAGACAATTATACAGGAAACTACTCCTCACCTATTGTTCTGAAACAGAAAAGGATAGAAGAAAGAGTTGATTATTGTGGATTCCATGAGAAAAAGTGTCAAGGGATAAGTGCAGTTTCCCATCCATGCTTTTGTCCTTTCCTCCAGGAAGGCTTGTGACATTTTTAGTGCTTTATGATGAACTTCAGTCAGTCCTCCATGATGAAGCAGTGTTGTATCCTACAGCCACAAGTTAAGCAGAATTAGTATTATTTTCTTCAGCAGCAGCCAGACTGCTGAAAGGTTAGAGAAGGAAGAAAAGTTCTCTCTTCAGGTTCTTTCTCTGAATGATGCTGGCTGTTTGGGGCAGATATAGTACCTTTCTGCTTGGCTCTAATTCATCAGGAAGGAAAATGTTCTTGTTAACAAGTCCTGGGCTCCATAAGACCCTATCACGCTGTAAGAGAGTCCAGAAACTGTTAGTGAATTCCATGATCCTTGAAGATCACAGTCCTAGATGAACTCTGGGAATTGATTGGGCCCTGCATTGGTAGGCATAGGTAGAACAAATTTCTATTTTTCCAGAAATTCCCACATATGTGCCATTTTCTCAAAGAAAAAAAAAGAAAAAATATTTTAAGCTAGTTCTTGCTCACGTCTGTTGCAAGAATTTTGGATTGAAGAAGTAGCTTAACTGCCCAGGGTAGTTTCTAGAGATGTGATTTGGCACTTCCAGTGGCAGGTGATGAGATTTCTTGTCCAGTAATTTGCAACTTTAGCAAAGCCTAGAAAAATTAGTTGATTTTCCTTGGCACACAGGTTTTTGTCCCTCTTTCTTCCTTTAGTACATATATTAAAAAAAAAAAAAGGGAAATCTGTTTGAGGATATTCTGTCTGATGGCTGGGACTACGGTACAGCAACAATGCTTCTTTAACTCTGCAGTCCATAACTTTTTGTTGTGGCTCAGAGAGCAATCACATGTTTGTGTGTTTGCTGAGGATCTAGATGATGATCATTTGAAGTGAGCTGGTTTTATACTGTCTTTGATCTCAGCATCAGCTGCATTGTTTGGAGTGGCTGAGGCCTAAAGTGTTTTAGAACAGAATAGAATAGAATAGAATAGAATAGAATAGAATAGAATAGAATAGAATAGACTAGACTATTTCAGTTGGAAGGGACCTACAGCGATCATCTAGTCCTACTGCCTGACCACTTCAAGAATGACCAAAAGTTAAAGCATATTATTAAGGGCATTGTCCAAATGCCTCTTAAACACTGACAGGCACGGGGCATCAACCACCTCTCTAGGAAGCCTGTTCCAGTGTTTGACCACCCTCTCGGTAAAGAAATGCTTCCTAATGTCAAGTCTGAACCTCCCCTGACGCAGCTTTGAGCCATTCCCACGCGTCCTGTCACTGGATACCAGGGAGAAGAGATCAGCACCTCCCTCTCCACTTCCCCTCCTCAGGAAGCTGAAGAGAACAATGAGGTCACCCCTCAGCCTCCTTTTCTCCAAACTAGACAAACCCAAAGTCCTTAGCCACTCCTCATAGGACATGCCTTCCAGCCCTTTCACCAGCTTTGTTGCCCTCCTCTGGACGCATTCAAGGACCTTGTCCTGGTAGTGGCAGGGATAGAGTTAATTTCCTTTCTAGTAGCTGGTAGTGTTTTGGATTTAGGATGAGAACAAAGTTGATAATGCACCGATGTTTTAGTTGTTGCCAGGTAATGCTTACACTAGCCAAGGACTTTTCAGCTTCCCATGCTCTACCAACTGAGAAGGCTGGAGGTGCACCAGAAGCTGGGAGGGGGCACAGCCAAACTGGCCAAAGGGACATTCCATACCATGTGACGTCATGCTCAGTACATAAACTGGGGAAAGCTGGCCGGGGGGGCCTCTGCTCGGGGACTGGCTGGGCATCGGTCGGCAGGTGGTGAGCAATTGTACTGTGCATCACTTGCTTTGTGTATTGTTATTATTATTATCATATTATTATTATTATCATTTTATTTCAATTATTAAACTGTTTTTATCTCAACCCACGACTTTTTCTCACTTGTGCTCTTCCAATTCTCTCCCCCATCCCACCGTGGGAGGGGGGAGTGAGCGAGCGGCTGCGTGGTGCTTAGTTGCCGACTGAGATTAAACCACGACAGACCTTCACATCCTTCTTAAATTGTGGGGCCCAGAACTGCACATAGTACTCAAGGTGAGGCCGCACCAATTCTAAATACAGGGGGATAATCACCTCTTTTGACTGGCTGGTTATACTGTGTTTAATGCACCCCAGGATGTGGTTTGCCCTCTTGGCTGCCAGGGCACACGGCTGACTCATATTGAGCCTGCTGTCAACCAGCACCCCCAGACCCCTTTCTGCAGGGCTGCTCTCCAGCGTTCTCTGAGCCCTGAAGGAGGCAAATTCTTCCACTTTTGCATTTGCTACAATGTGTCTTCCCACCAGTTGCTGACTAAGAATTGTTGGGCTTCTGTATGAATCCTTTAATTTGTAGTGTGATTTCAGATGTGAAATCTGGATTATTTCCACTTTTCTGTTGCTGTGGTCAGTTCATCTGAAGCTAGGAGGAGGACATGCTATAAAGCATGGTAGTAAGTGGCACATGGTAGTAAGTGGCAGAGATGATAAGTAGCATTGAATAGACAATGTGTAGCCTATTATGCTTAAAAGGGAATTATTATGCTCAAGGGGACAGTTATGGTGAAACATTTCTTTGAGGAAAACTTGGGTGGAGGGAAAGCACTGTGTAACCTGACTGAACCTGTAGTGGAAGCCACCTGGTTTTCATTTTGCTGGTTCAGCACGTTGTTAAATCATAAAGGTTTAATCATTTTTGACACATCAGTGCATTTATATTAGATTGCAGATGCTCAATTTCTTCATAAGTGGACTTTCTCGCCATTAAGTAAATTATGGGAAAATATTTTATGCTAACGATTAAGAAAAAAAAATCCATTCATGGACGGGTAGCAATTGCTGGCCTTCTAAAAACATTACTGGTAATGTGTAGCCAGAACATCAGATACAGAACACAAAACGCTTTAAAACATTTATTTATGCTGCTGTTTCTTATATTGAAAGTCAACTTACTATACAACGAGATGAGAACACAAGGAATTCATTTTATCAGTATTTTAACTTATATATCCACAGTTTCCCTGTCTGCTTTTGCTTTTAAGCTATTGTATTGGGTCTGGCTGAGAGGTAGTTAATTTTCCCCATAGCAGCCCTCATAGTGCTGCGCTTTGTATTGGTAGCTAGAACAGTGTTGATAACACACCAGTGTTTTGGCTACTGCTGAGCAGTGCTCCCACAGCATCAAGGCTGTCTCACCAACATTTTCTCCCCTCACCAGTAGGCTGGGGGTGGGAAAGATCTTGGGAGGGGACATAGCCAGGACAGCTGACCCAAACTGACCAAAGGGATATTCCATATCATATGACGTCATGCTCAGCAATAAAAGCTAAGAGAAAGGAGGAGGAAGGGGGGGCATTCGTTATTAGGACATTTGTCTTCTGGAGCAACTGCTACGTGTACTGAAGCCCTGCTTCCCGGGAAGTGGCTGGACATCGCCTGCTGATGGGAAGTAGAGAATAAATCTTTTTTCTTTTCTTTGCTTCCGCGTGCGGCCCTTGCTTTTGCTTTATTAAACTGCCTTTATCTTGACCCACAAGTTTTCTTCCATCTTATTTTCTTCCCCCCTGTCCTGCTGAGGAGGGGAAGTGATAGAGTGGCTTAGTAGCACCTGGCGTCCAGCCAAGGACAATCCACTACAGTCCTTTATGGCACCCAACATGGGGCTCGAGGAATTCAAGATAAGAATAGCAATTGGGAGAGGTAATGGGCAAAGCATGGACTGAACAATGTTAGAGAGCGGAATGATCGTGGGGAATTTCAGTTGTTGTAATTGTGGTGAAGGGACGAGGGGTGGATTGTGGGTAAATTGTCCACTTTTGTTCGGTGTTGTGATGATGTTATTTTGATTTTGGTGTGGGGAATTCTTTTTTGTTGTTGTGAGTGAAGTTTGTGAAGATTGTGTGATGAATGTGGATTTTAATGATAATTCTTAAATGTGTGATTCACAGAGGCGAGGGGTGGAATGTATTCGGTTTGCGTGGCAAGGTTTTGGTAGCCGGGGGGGTTACAGGGGTGGCTTCTGTGAGAAGCTGCTAGAAGCTTCCCCTATGTCCGATAGAGCCAATGCCAACTGGCTCCAAGACGGACCTGCCGCTGGCCAAGGCTGAGCCAATCAGCGACGGTGGTAGCGCCTCTGTGATAACATATTTAAGAAGGGGGGAAAAAAAAAAATGCAGCGCAACAGCAGCCGGAGAGAGGAGTGAGAATATGTGAGAGAAACAACTCTGCAGACACCAAGGTCAGTGAAGAAAGAGGGGGAGGAGGTGCTCCAGGCACTGGAGCAGAGATTCCCCGGCAGCCTGTGGTGAAGACTGTGGTGCGGCAGGCTGTCCCCCTGCAGCCCATGGAGGTTAACGGTGGAGCAGATATCCACCTGCAGCCCATGGAGGACCCTACGCCGGAGCAGGTGGATGCCTGAAGGAGGCTGTGACCCTGTGGAGAGCCTGCATTGGAACAGGCTCCTGGCAGGACCTGTGGACCCGTGAAGAAAGGAGCCCATGCTGGAGCAGTTTTGCTGGCAGGACTTGTGACCCCGGGGAAGGGACCCATGCTGGAGCAGTTTGTGAACAACTGCAGCCCGTGGGAAGGACTCACGTTGGAGAAGTTCATGAAGGACTGTCTCCCGTGGAAGGGACCCCACGCTGGAGCAGGGGAAGAGTGTGAGGAGTCCTCCCCCTGAGGAGGAAGGAGTGGCAGAGACAATGTGTGATGAACTGACCTCAACCCCCATTCTCTATCCCCCCGCGCCGCTCAGGGGGAGGAGGTAGAGAATTCGGGAGTAAAGTTCAACCCGGAAAGAAGGGAGGGGTGGGGGGAAGGTGTTTTAAGATTTGGTTTTATTTCTCATTATCCAACTCTGATTTGATTGGCAATAAATTAAATTCATTTCCCCAAGTCGAGTCTGTTTTGCCTGTGATGGTAATTGCTGAGTAATCTCCCTGTCCTTATCTCGACCCACGAGCCTTTCGTTATATTTTCTCTCCCCTGTCCAGCTGAGGAGGGGAGTGATAGAGCGGCTTTGGTGGGCACCTGGCATTCAGCCAGGGTCAACCCACCACAGCTATTCTATAAATAGTTTTTAGTGTTTGGAAAATCAAATGTAAATTTTGATACTTAAGTGCCAAACTGTTTGGTAGGGGTAATAAAGTGAAATCTATACTGTGAATTGCATAGTGTCAAAATTGTGTTTTAAATGCAATGGAAATAAAGACCTTATGAATGTGATGAAATTTAAGCGCATAAGTAGTCCCAAGAGCCTTCCTGAATTGGGTGTCCATAACATTTAAGGAAGTACAGCATTGGTTATTGAAACATTATTAGATAAAGCAGTGCTAATTTGGAACAGATTTTGGGAAGGGCACATCAAATAAGCAGCCACATTTTGGGAAGTGCTTGTTCATTTTTATTAAAATCTATACTTTAAGGGTTTCATAGAATCATAGAATGGCTTGCGTTGGAAGGGAACTTCAAAGATCATCAAGTACAAGCCCCTGCTGTGGGCAGGGACATCATTCACTGCATCAGGTTGCTCAAAGTCCAGTCCAACCTGACCTTGAACACTTCCAGAGTGTCGTGGTTTAATCTCAGTCGGCAACTAAGCACCACGCAGCCGCTCGCTCACTCCCCCCTCCCACGGTGGGATGGGGGAGAGAATTGGAAGAGCACAAGTGAGAAAAAGTCGTGGGTTGAGATAAAAACAGTTTAATAATTGAAATAAAATGATAATAATAATATGATGATAATAATAATAACAATACACAAAGCAAGTGATGCACAGTACAATTGCTCACCACCTGCCGACCGATGCCCAGCCAGTCCCCGAGCTGCGGCCCCCCCGGCCAGCTTTCCCCAGTTTATGTACTGCGCATGATGTCACATGGTATGGAATGTCCCTTTGGCCAGTTTGGCTGTGCCCCCTCCCAGCTTCTTGTGCACCTGCAGCCTTCTCAGTGGGTAGAGCATGGGAAGCTGAAAAGTCCTTGGCTAGTGTAAGCATTACCTGGCAACAACTAAAGCATCGGTGTGTTATCAACTTTGTTCTCATCCTAAATCCAAAACACTGTACCAGCTACTAGGAAGGAAATTAACTCTATCCCTGCCGAAACCAGGACACAGAGATGGGGCATCCACAACTTCTCTGGGCAACCTGTTCTTGTATCTCACCACCCTCATTGTAAAAAATTTCTTCCTTATGTCCAATCTGAATCTACCCTCTTTCAATTTAAAACTGTTGTCCCTTGTCCTGTCACTACAGACCCTGGTAAAATGTCTGTCTCCGTCTTTCTTAAAAGCCCCCTTTAAGTATTGAAAGGCTGCAATAAGGTGTCCCCAGAGCCTTCTCTTCTCCAGGCTGAACAACCCCAACTCTCTCAGCCTTTCCTCACAGGAGAGGTGTTCCATCCCCCTGATCATTTTCGTGGCCCTCCTCTGGACCCGCTCCAACAGGTCCATGTCTTTCTTGTGCTGGGGACCCCAGAGCTGGACGCAGTACTCCAGGTGGGATCTCACCAGAGCGGAGTAGAGGGGCAGTACTGACCTGCTGGCCATGCTTCTTTTGATGCAGCCCAGGATACAATTGGCTTTCTGGGCTGCAAGCGCACAATGTCAGCTCATGTCCAATTTTTCATCCACCAGTATCCCCAAGTCCTTCTCTGCTGAGCTGCTCTCAATCCCTTCATCCCCCAGTCTGTACTGATATTGGGGATTGCCCTGACCCAGATGCAGGGCCTTGCACTTGGCCTTGTTGAACTTCATGAGGGGCCTACTCCTCAAGCCTGCCAAGGTCCCTCTGGATGGCATCCCTTCCCTCAAGCATATCAACTGCACCACTCAGCTTGGTGTCATCCGCAAACTTGCTGAGGGTGCACTCAGTCCCACTGTCTATATGTACTGTTTCTTTCCCCCCCACCCATTTGACAAATACTTTGCTTAGTTAAAATAGGTTTCCCAAGTTTTGTTGCTTTGTGAATACATTAGTGTTGCACATATCAGATAAAATTAAAAACATGCACAAAAACTTCTTTTTAAACCCTCCAGAAGCCCATCTTAAATTCCAGCTGTCATGTGGGATAACATTTCTTGCTTACCTATTGTATTCTGTTAGTTAATTACCGTTTTTTTTCTCCTTGCATTTGAACGGAGTATTAAAAGTTGATGGAGATTGAGTTGTTGTGTGCAGACATAATTTGTGCTGTTCTTTGGGAATCACGTCCTTTGTCCAGCAATGTTTTCATATGCATAAAATAGAATAAATCAAAGCTACATATGAAAATGACCTTAGAACAATTTGTGACATAGATGAACTGCTTCTAAAAATAAGTCGTCTTTTATTTTTACGTTACAAAGAGGAAAATAACTGGGAACAATATGCAAGTGCAGTTTTTATTAAATAAATTGCTCTCAATATTACTTTTATGTTCTACTGGTATGAAATGAAGCAAGTGATACCAAAGCTCCTAAATGTCTCAAAATCAGTATTTTTAAGTGTATCACAAATCAAATGTTGATAAAGTTGTCATGATCAGTACTTTTTGAAGAAAGCAAATTTGGTAGGAATTTCTCTTCTGTGATTAAAAATTCAGTATAATTCCTGTGGTTTTTTAATGCTGAAAACTGATTTGCCAAGCACAGTAAGAATATTCTGAGAAACCACTGAGAAACTTGTGCACAATGGGGACACACTTGGTAGAGTTATAGTTCGTAGCTAGAAGAGCATATGCTACAGGCAGGTGTTTTGATTTTAAATATAATGAAGTCTAGTTATCTTACATAAACATTCAAAGGGGAGCTGATTTTTCAACAAGAGCAAAGTCAGAAACAAACTGACCTAAATAAATTTAATCAGAACTGTCTGCTTCACTAGGCACTTCTGAAATTTTATCAGCCTCTGGAATAGATGGGTTTTATTTTGTGAACCAGTTAAAAGCTTTTTTTTTTTTGTCAGCTGCAGATTACTTTTTTCTGTGTATTAATCGAACTGCAGACTAGTTCTCTGAGAACCTCAGTGCAGCGTATAACAGTGTACTAGTTAACAGCTGTTTGTGTGGATATTTTTATCGAATTCATATGCTACTTAATATGAGTACATTTTAATCTTGGGGGGGGATGGACAAAACAAAACAAAACAAAAAAACAGCCCCCAAAAGTGCCCTGTTTTAATTTAAAAGAAGTGACAGTGGAGATGAAAACAGCATCTAAGAATATTGTTTGAGGAAAACGGTGACAAAGTCTGTCTAAAAATGTTAAGTAAACAGTGTTTTCCTTAATTTTCAAGCTTACAATTTTCTGGACTTTGAGGAAGGAGGGATTTGTTTTACAAAGGTTTTTGTTTAATTACAGCCTGCAGAAAACAGCTCTCATTGCAAATTGTCTTTGCAGAGAGCTTATGATGCAAGATTCATTTTGGGATTTGTATGATCGCTTCAGAATATAGGTGCAGAGATGGCCTGGCCCTATAAATCCTGTTTCCTGGATTAGTAGCAGTGCTTTCTTATCTGCAATTAATGAGGAAATTCTGTCTGAAGGGAACCATTCAGTAACAAACTCTGGGGTGGATTTTTCCCCTTTCTTTCTTATGAAAGGAATGGGAAGGAATTTGGTTTGTATTTGGAAGATCTTGTAAAAATGTAAATGAAAAGACATTTTATGGTTTTGGGGGGACTACCTTCTCCCAGAGAAATGCTGCAGAAATTTATTGTTTTGGAAACTCGGAACTTTTCTGTATAATTTTCAAAGGTCAAATATTTTTAATTCTGTTTTGGGCCTTGCTTGTGTTGTATTTCAGCCAGCATTTTCCAGTGCACAGTAGTGACATTTTTAATTTCCCCCCTGGTTTTGCTCAGTAGAAACAGTTCCTTGGTGTAGTTATGTAGACAAATATAGCAGAGAACCCTTTTCTGGGAGAAGAGCCTCCTCATGCATTTCTTAACCATTTTTGGGAAGAATTGATCTATCTGTGCATGTGAGAGAGGGAGGTGGTAGCTGTAAATTGAAGTGACATCATCTATATACTCCCATTGATCTGCTTTTAGACTAGAGCCAGGATAAAAGGAAATGGCATCAGGGAGGAAGTATACTCATTTAGGCACAGCCCCCAGTGTGATAATGGAATAATAATACAAATCACGCTACTGTCAATTGGTTGCTGCATTAGTCTGAGGCACATTTCCCCTCAGAGGAGACTTTCAATGACTTCATTCAAGTGCAGACTGGAGGAAATGGGATATTCAGTATACCAGCTGTATTACTTCAGTGATTTGTGCCCTGGCTTAGGGGTGCAGTGCAAGCATTAGTGCTGTGGATGTTCAAGTACATATATCTGTGTCACATTTCATGGCTGTGAAAGGTCAGTAGCCAAATGTTTCAGTGGTATTTTTCTAGTATAAAGGGCGAATCTGGCACTTATTGTGTTTGTTAATGTAGGAATTGTAAATGCGCTCCTTCATGTGGGTGGTCTTCTGGGATGTGAGGTCGCTAACCTCTGTAGCTGCAATACCAGATCTTTGAAGAGACGAGATTTGTTTTCTTTGTGTTTTTTACAGGTTAGGGGTAGGATTCAGAAAATTCATAGTTTTGTTCCAAGATTATTTGTAGAAACCCTTTCAAAACTGTTAATGTGTTGAGATATTCCTGTAACAGTATAATGCTTGAAGTGTCTTGTATACTAATATGGATAAAATACAAAGTATGCTTTTTCTTCATCTGGGCTTTTTCAAATACAGAACTAGTTTTGATACTCTGTCTCTTTGTTTTAGTTTGTTTCAGAGGTTTCAGCCTAATTATTCAAACTTTAAAACCACCATATCAGGTCACACATGAAAATTTAGTGTAAAATTTAGTGTAAAAACAAAGTAAACTTTTTCAAAAGGCTGAATAGTTGCAGGAGAGTTTGTGCAGTCTTAAAGGCAAGGTAAAATATACAGTGTTGGGATACAGCTTTATAGTGGGGATGTTGTTTCATTATATGGGACATGACAAAAAACTCTGGTGTGCTTGATAAAAACATATTAATTTATTCCCTCTTTGTAGTGTCAGTACTCACAATTGGGGGTGGGGGGAACCCTGGGAAAGTAATAAGATTTCCATGCAACAGGCATGGGTTGGGACTAATTATCTACTTTACAATATAAATAGATGCCATTGCAGCAATCGTAGCCATAATACAAAGTACTTGATTCACATTGTAAATATTGTTTCTTGATATTAGCCACATTTCCTGGTCCAAGTGATGTGCTTAAAAATGCTCAAATATATGTGATTATTAATGGAGCATGCTCCCGTGCAGTTCAGAGGGTGTTGTGGTTTATTGCTGTTGTTGTTGCTGCTGTTGTTGTTGTTATTTGAAACAGGAAGACTGAAATTTTGGGTTGTTTTCTGGAAGTGTTTTTGACATGGAAATATACATTAACACGGTGAAATTTATCTTGCAGTATTTTGCTGTAGCTGCATTATTTTTCCTGTATGTTAGATAGTTGAGATGCATTCTAGAAATATGATTTGTCATAAAGGAAAATGGTTTCATAATACTTGAAACTGAATTTATTTTTGTTTTCTCTGGCATTTATGATTGGTAGCACTTAAAAGCAAGGGCCCCTTTGTATTAATCATAAGGCAAACAAATGGAAAATTGACAGTGTGTACCTCAAACCATTCTGTGTGAAAGATGAGAACTAACAGGTGGATGGGACAAATAAGGATGGTGGTGAGGAAAACAAAAAATAACGGGGTGTGTTTAGTTGACTAAAACTTCCAGTGCAATCTTATGACGTTATAAATAGTCTTTAAAAACCTTTGGAGATAGTGTTATTGATATTGCTCTATTTGTGGAAAAGAGGGTAGAAGAACTTTAAACCCTAAAAGGAATTTTGTAGTAGTCTGTGTCTTGAAATGTCTTCTGAGCTTTGGGATAGATTTTCTCTTAGGCAGAATCTCTTTTATTAGAAGGGAGGGGGAAAATTGAAAGAAAATATGTTCCTACCTGTATTTTTTGTTGGAAGTAAATGAGTGTCATGGTTTAACCCCAGCCGGCAACTAAGCACCAGACAGCCACTCGCTCACTCCCCCCCAGTGGGATGGGGGAGGGAATCGGAAGAGTAAATGGGAGAAAACTCATGGGTTGAGATAAAGACAGTTTAATAGGGAAAGCAAAACTGCGCACGCGAGCAAAGCAAAACAAGGAATTCATTCACTACTTCCCATCGGCTGGCAGGTGTTCAGCCATCTCCAGGAAAGCAGGGCTCCATCACACGTAATGGTTACTTGGGAAGACAAACGCCATAACTCTGAACGTCCCCCCTTCCTTCTTCTTCCCCCAGCTTTATATACTGAGCATGACGTCACATGGTATGGAATATCCCTTTGGTCAGTTGGGGTCAGCTGTCCTGGCTGTGTCCCCTCCCAGCTTCTTGTGCACCCCCAGCCTACTCACTGGTGGGGCGGTGTGAGAAGCAGAAAAGGCCTTGACTCTGTGTCAGCACTGCTCAGCAATAACGAAAACATCCCTGTGTTATCAACACTGTTTTCAGCACAAATCCAAAACATAGCCCCATACTAGCTATTGTGAAGAAAATTAACTCTATCCCAGCCAAAACCAGCACAATGAGAGAAAAAAATGTGATAGTTGCGCCCACTAGTGCCGATTTGGTTACCAGTCTGTCAGCATTTCTGCTGTTAGTGCCCCTGCCTTCTGTGCCCATGTTCGCTAGTTATTAATTTGGCCTTTAATTAAACCATGAGTTGGAATCTGGTATGTAAAGTCTCCCAGTGGGCATCTAGAACGTGGGAAAATAACAGAAGTCATGGTCTCAGATTTTTTTTCTCTGCAGTCTCAAATGTAAACTGAATTGTGAAAACTCTTTACCCATAATGCAACACTAGACAGAGGTAAATTAGGGACATGGCTGCTGCTTTACTTCTTTGATTTTGTTGACTTCAACTGGATTCCCTAATATTATCTTAAACAATGGCTTTCTGTGGGTGAATCAGTATAAAAATTATACTGATGATATATTATAAAATAATAACTCTCAGCTATTCTGTACTTTCTCTAGCATATATATGTATATATATAAAAGAAAACCCCAAAAGTGTGTGTGTATGTACGTATATGTATTCCAGCAGCTATTCTACAGATGATAAAAATTAAGTATGGCTCTGCTGTCTTTTTAGTTAAAAGTGAAAGCTTGCTAAATAAGAAGTTACCTTTCTGTGTGTAGTGTTCTGCAACATTTCAAATTTTACTAGCATTCAAAATGAATTTGGTTTCCAAGCAGATCCATTTCCCAGAAGCCTTCCCTATTTTGTTTTTTAAAGTATCCTCCCCCCAGCAGCTGTTCTTGCAATAAAAATTCAAATTGGCATTTTAGTAGTTGTCCTAAAATTGAAATATTAAATATTTTTAACAACTTCATTTTGTTGGCAGGCTTGGGTATTAGAAAATATTTCAGTTAAAGCCAGTAAGACGTAGAGGTTTTTTCAGACACAAAGAATACAACTTTAATAATAAAAGAATGTCTAGCAAGAAAACCAAATCATTTAAATCCTAGAGATCTATTTCCCTCTTTGTTATGATTTAGGTACTAATGATAAATTATGTCAGACTAAGAGGGAAGAAAATGTCACTGTGCTTATTTAGTTGTTAACTGGAATCTTTACAGGTTAAGACTTAACAGAAGATACTTGATATCTTCATGGACTTACTATCAGAGAACAGGGGTGCGGGCTTGTTTAATCTGCGTAGGCAGCCCTCGCTGGGGGGGTCTGTTGGTAAGAGGACAGTGAAAGAGGCATTTCCTATAGCTCATGTTGGGGAATTTTTATTGTACCACTTGAGGCGAATTAAACATATGTTTGTGCTTAAATATGTTAAAAAAAATATTTAATGAGCAATGCATTGGACAGAGTCCTACCGCCATAAGTGGTTCTACAAGGAGTCTGCAAAGATGTGTCATGAGCCGATTCCTTATATACACTTGCACCAGCATGAATCCTGTGAATGTCGGCATGGGGGCCTCAGCACGGCTTTGGGTCCATCTCCTAGCCCAGCTCTGCTGCCCAAAGGTGGCCCCTGAGCACTTACATTTCAGGATGGCTACAAGACAATGCTTCATGCTGTTTCTTATCTCATCACCAAGGGAAGTTTCACTCCATTAGAGGGAGTTGTTCTGTCTCTGGCATTCCTGCTTCCAGCCAGTTTAACCCCTTCTGCAGTTGGGCCTTCTTGCCCTCCATGCCAGATCATTCCTTGGTCACAAATTACCACTGCTGAGCAGTTACAATTTGAATTTCCCCTTCACTGATTACATTTTGTACTTGCTTAGCACATTGATACAATGGAGGGGAGCATGAACAGTGAGGCAGGACTAGAGAGTTTCCAAATGTGATAAAAATTTGATGTCGTTTGTGGTGGGTTGACCTTGGCTGGCCGCCAGGTGCCTACCAAGCCACTCTATCACTCCCCCTCCTCAGTGGGACAGGGGTGAGAAAATAACATTAAAAACTAGTGGGTTGAGATAAAGGCAGTTTAATGAAGAAAGCAAAGGCCTTATGCAGAAGCAAAGCAAAGAAAAAAGATTTATTCTCTACTTCCCATCAGCAGGCGATGTCTAGCCACTTCCTGGGAAGTAGGGCGTCAGTACGCATAGCGGTTTCTTTGGAAGACAAATGCCTTAATAAGAAATGCCCCCCTCCCCTCCTCCTTTCTCTTAGCTTTTATTGCTGAGCACGATGTCATATGGTATCTCTTTGGTCAGTTTGGGTCAGCTGTTCTGGCTATATCCCCTCCCAACCTCTTGCCCACCCTCAGCCTACTGGCCTTTGGGGGGAGGGTTTGGAGAGGCAGCCTTGATGCTGTGGGAGCACTGCTCAGCAGTAGCCAAAACATTGGTGTGTTATCAACACTGTTCTAGCTACAAATACAAAGCACAGCACTATGAGGGCTGCTATGGGGAAAGTTAGCTCCATCCCAGCCAGACCCAATACATAGTGTTAAAATAATAGGATATCTTTTTTTTTTTTTTTTTATTTGTCTTTCTGGAGAATATTAAAAGTGAGCAGTTCTGGTTTCTTTTTGTGTGCAAAAGCTTAAATTCATGTCCTTACTATCTCCACATTACTCTGTTGGTGCCCCACGATGATGGATAGTGGGGAAAGCTTTGTGGCATATAGCAAACATCTGACTGGTCATCCTGAGCCCTAAATTTCAAATAGATGTTTCCTGGCAGCTGGTGTAATTTCTCTCTGAACTCTGTTTGAATTATTTATTTGTTCATCCAATAAGCCTATTAAACAGAGCAGTTAAGCACTTGCTACATCAGACTTCTTGTGCTTTTTCTTTTCAGACTACATTAGGTTCAACGTGAAAATATTAGGTTTTGGATTCAGGGCACCTAAGTACTAAATATATTTATATATATATATACAGTGTACCACAGACATAATATCCATGCTTTCTTTTCTGTGTAATGATGGATGCCTCCTGACTCTTTGCACTAGAATATGCCTTAAAAAATGTGGTGTTAGAACATTTTTTTATGTCACTTAGTTGTTTTGCATTTCTTTGTTCACTGTAAGAATACCAAGCAATTGCTCATATAATAGGTAAAAATGCCACTCTTCACAGAATCTCAGAATGGTTGAGGTTGGAAAGGACATCTGGCGGTCATCTGGTCCAACCCCAGGTCGCCCAGGACCATGTCCAGATGACTTCTGAATACCTCCAAGGATGGAGACTCCAAAACCTCCCTGGGAAACCTATTGCAGAGCTGTTTCCTTATGTTCAGACGGAACCTCCTGTACTTTACTTTGTGCCCATTGCCTCTTGTCCTGTCACTGGACACCACTGAAAAGAACCTGGCTCTGCTTTACACCCTCCCTTCAAATATGTATACACATTGGAAGACACGGAGGTGACTAGGGAAAGCCAACATGGCTTCACCAAGGGCAAATCATGCCTGACTAATATAGTGGCCTTCTATGATGGAGTGACTGCATCAGTGGAGAAGGGAAAAGCTACGGATGTCATCTACCTAGACTTATGTAAGGCCTTTGATATGCCCCCCCCCAACTTTCTTACCTCTAAATTGGAGAGATATGGGTTTGATGGATGGACTGTTAGATGGATAAGGAATTGGCTGGATGGACGCATCCAAAGAGTTCTAGTCAATGGCTCAATGTCCAAGTGGAAACCAGTAATGAGTGGTGTCCCTCAAGGGGTCTGTACTGGGACCGGTACTATTCAATATCTTTATTAACGACATAGACAGTGGGATTGAGTGCACCCTCAGCAAGTTTGTGGATGACACTAAGCTGAGTGGTGCAGTTGATATGCTTGAGGGAAGGGATGCCATCCAGAGGGACCTGGACAGGCTTGAGGAGTGGGCCCATCTGAACCTCATGAAGTTCAACAAGGCCAAGTGCAAGGTCCTGCCCCTGGGTCAGGGCAATCCCCAGTATCAATACAGGCTGGGGGATGAATGGATTGAGAGCAGCCCTGCAGAGAAGGACTTGGTGGATGAAAAAATGGACGTGAGCTGACATTGTGCGCTTGCAGCCCAGAAAGCCAATTATATCCTGGTCTGCAAAAAAAGAAGCGTGGCCAGCAGGTCGATTCTCCCCCTCATAGTTCATAGGTAACATCTGTGATGAACCATTGCCATCTCAGTACAAGACATGAACCTGTTAAATTGGGTCCAGAGGAGGGCCACAAAAATGATCAGAGGGCTGGAACGCTTCTC
Source organism: Aptenodytes patagonicus (assembly GCF_965638725.1). Lineage (NCBI taxonomy): Eukaryota > Metazoa > Chordata > Aves > Sphenisciformes > Spheniscidae > Aptenodytes > Aptenodytes patagonicus. The sequence goes on from NC_134981.1 coordinate 43,647,067, forward strand.
CTATGAAGAAAGGCTGAGAGAGTTGGGGTTGTTCAGCCTGGAGAAGAGAAGGCTCCAGGGACACCTTATTGCAGCCTTTTGGTACTTAAAGGGGGCTTTTAAGAAAGACGGAGAGAGGCTTTTTACCAGGGCCTGTAGTGACAGGACAAGGGACAACAGTTTTAAATTGAAAGAGGGTAGATTCAGATTGGACATAAGGAAGAAATTTTTTACAATGAGGGTGGTGAGACACTGGCACAGGTTGCCCAGAGAAGTTGTGGATGCCCCATCCCTGGAAGTGTTCAAGGTCAGGTTGGACTGGATATTGAACAACCTGATCCAGTGAATGATGTCTCTGCCCACAGCAGGGGAGTTGGACTTGATGATCTTTAAAGGTCCCTTCCAACACAAAACATTCTATGATTCTATAAGATTCCCGCTGGGGCTTCTCTTCTCTAGGCTAAACAGGTGTGACCAACTAGCACACCCTCACAGTGGAGTATTGCTCAGAGGAGAAGGGCAAAAAACCCCAGTGATCTTGGGGAAGAATGTATCATTATATTGGGTTTAAGTGGCATGGTTTTGTTAGCTGGAGGGGCTGCAGGGGTGGCTTCTGTGAGAAGACACCAGAAGCTGCCCCGATGTCGGACACAGCCAATTTCAGATGGTTCCAAGACGGCCAAAGCTGAGCCAATCAGCAGAGCTGTGACAACATATGTAAGAAAGGGTAAATAATGCTGCACAGCAGCTGTGAGAGAGAGGAGTGAGAAAATGTGCGAGAAACCACCCTGCAGACACCAAGGTCAGTGAAGAAGGAGGGGGAGGAGGTATTCCCGGTGCCACAGCAGAGATTCCCCTGCAGCCGGTGAAGGACTCCATGCCAGAGCAAGTGTATGTGCCCTGAAGGTAGCTGCAGTCCATGGAGAGGAGCCCACACAGGAGCAGGTTTTCTGGCAGGACCTGTGACCCCGTGAGGGAAAAAGGCTGGAGCAGTCCGTTCCTGAAGGACTGTTCCCCTTGGAAAGGACCCATGCTGGAGCATTTCTTGAATACTGCAGCCTGTGGGACGGACCTACGTTGGAGCAGTTCGTGAACGATTGTATCCCGTGGAGGGACCCCATGCTGGAGCAGGGGAAAAGTGTGAGGAGGAAGGAGTGGCAGAGACAAAGTGTTATGAACTGACTACAACCCCCATTCCCCATCCCCCTGCTCTGCTCGGTGGGGGAGGAGGTAGAAGAGTTGGGAGTGAAGTTTAGCCTGGGAAGAAGGATGGGTGCTAGGGGGAGGTGTTTTTAGTTTTGTTTTTATTTCTCACTATCCTGCTCTGTTTGATTGGCAATAAATTAAATTATTTTCCCCAAGTCGAGTCTGGTTTGCCCCTGATGGTAATTTGTAAGTGATCTCCCTGTCCTTATCTCGCTCCATGAGCTTTTCACCATATTTTCTCCCCCTGTATTGTTGATGGAGGGAGACTGACAGAGCAGCTTGGTGAGTACCTGGTGGCCAGCCAAGGTCAACCCACCACAGATCCATAGGGCAAAGGTCTATTTTTTTCTCAGAAAAAATAAGCAGCATTTAAACTGTTGCTGTTTATTGTGCCCTTTTATTTTAATATTTTGTTGCTGTGAGTTTCCAAATGCTTTACTTATTTTTAATTAATACTTGAACCAACTTTTCTATTTATAGCTATTAGGATATATTTTAATCACATCTGCATAGCAATGACATTTCAGAGGTTTTACAATGGGAAGAGGAATAACTAGGGAAGTAGATCAAAGCAATAGCTGTGGTGTTGCAGCGTTGTGCCAGTGAATTGTGAGCACCAGGTTGCAAGCTTAGGTTTCTCAGGTTTTTCCTTTCTCTCCACATTCATGCTTGTTTTCTTCTTTTCAATGTCATATAAAAGTACATGAGTTAACATCTCAGATTTTTTTTTTTAAAAACTCCCACAAAATTATGACCTAAGTAAAAGGAGCGTAATCTCCATTTTATTTTACAAGGTGAAACCAAGGCCTTAGCAGGCCTTGAGAAGTACAACTAAGATAACATTGCCATTAGCATTTTACCAGTCATCAGATCACAGGTACATGCAGTCCTTTAGAAGGAATGTTAGTTCACATTCTCCCATGTACTTGAGGGAAGGATTTTTCATGTCTCTACCTCCAGTATGTGCAGTGAGGATTTTTCTTGTAATGACCCATGGATAAAGAAACACAGTCCAAGATTCTAGCTTAGATGTTTATGTCTAAATTTAATTTGTGGAGACATTAATCAGTTATAGTTATCCACTTGTTTTACTGGAGTTCAAATGTCCTCAGTAACTGAACATCAGAAACTGATAATTAAAGATGAAGGCATAAAAAATTGCAGGCAGGCCAATAAAAAGGAAAACTCTGTCAATATCAGAAGTTTTTATTCGAGGATTTCTGTAAGTAAAGTTGTCAGCTGAGTTCCATCCAACAGCAGAAAGTTAAGAAATAAGAACTTGTTTTCATATCGTTGACAACTAATATTTACATTCACATTAATCTTATAGTAGGTATTAGCAAGGATATGCCAAGCAATGTGTGAGAGTGGTGCACAATGAAGTATGCTTTTTGGATTTTAAACAAAGTTTGGCACTTAAAAATTGTCCATGAAATGATTGTGTTCACCCTTGGGAGTTGGAAGGCTTTCCCTGTATGTATTATAGATAACTAAAAGACCACCTTCTAGCATCAGAGGCAATATAAAGAATAGTATGTATATGTTGTGCTGAGTACTCTTGCAATGGCAATAATGCTCCAGACTATGTACTATTACTGTGGAAAAAGTAAAGGGTTTGAATAATCTCACCCTGTCGGCTATGTGTGTTGGGAGGAGTAAAGGGGATGGTTGCCTGGTGGACTTTACTGTTGGGGTGAAATTATAAAGAACCATGCCCTTCTCTCTGACCCTTTTTAAAGGAACTGAATGTTCTTTATGAACACTTTGATCCTGTAACACAATGGCACTGAAATACCATATTGAAGCTAGCACTGTGGATGAACCAGGAAAAACTTGCATAAGGAGTTCTTGAGCCAGGTTGATCAGAAATGAGATGCAGATGTTTTAGGCCTGTTTTGTCTTTGAGTGTTTTTACAGTTCAGTCATCTATAAACCTGTCTAACACAGCTCAGTAACAATATAAAACCCATCCTTAAATTATAATTTTCGGTGGGGGGATTTTTTTGTTGTTGTTGTGAACAGTGCCAACAACAAGACCAGAGAAAAAGGAGGGGGAGGAGGTACTCCAGGAACCAGAGCAGAGATTCCCCTGCAGCCCGTGGTGAAGACCACAGTGGAGCAGGTATTTCCATGCAGCCCGTGGAGAGGACCATGCCAGAACAGATATCCACACAGCAGCCTGTGGAGGACCCCATGCTGGAGCAGGTGGATATGCCCTGAAGGAACTGCAGCTCATAGGAGGACCCCACACTGGAGCAGGCTTTTCCTGAAGGACTGCAGCCTGTGGAGAGGATCCACGTTGGATCAGGGTAAAAGAGTGAGGAAGAAGGAGCAGCAGAGAGGAACTGTTATGTACTGATTGTGACCCCCACACACACCCATTCCCCATCCCCCCTGCACCACTCGGAGTGGGGAGAGGAGGTAGAAGAGCTGGGAATGAAGGAGTGAGGTTGAACCTGGGAAAACAGGGTGAGGGAAAGGTGTTTTAGTTTGTCCTGTTGAGGAGGGGGAGAGAGCAGCTGGGTGGGTGTCTGGCAGGTGGCCAAGGTTAATCCACCACAACTCATTATTGATTTTTTAAATTTTTTTTTTCCTGTGTCCTTCACACATACAGCATGGAATGTCCTGGTTCCCATTTGCTGAAGCATTTTTATCTATATTTCTTAAACATCTTTTTTTTAAACTTTATACTTCAATGCACTTGATGTTCTAAAACTGCATGCAACTGGCAGTGTCTGCTCTTGTACACATGTCCTGGTTTTGGCTGGGATAGAGTTAATTTTCTTCCTAGTAGCTGGTATAGTGCTGTGGTTTGGATTTAGGATGAGAATAATGTTGATAACACACTGATGTTTTAGTTGTTGCTAAGTAGTGCTTACACTAGTCAAGGACTTTTCAGCTTCCCATGCTCTACCGACTGAGAAGGCTGGAGGTGCACAAGAAGCTGGGAGGGGGCACAGCCAGGACAGCTGACCCAAACTGGCCAAAGGGCTATTCCATACCATGTGACGTCATGCTCAGTACATAAACGGGGGGAAAGCTGGCTGGGGGGGCTGCTGCTCGGGGACTGGCTGGGCATCAGTCAGCAGGTGGTGAGCATTTGCATCGTGCATCACTTGCTTTGTATATTCTTTTATTATTGTTGTTATTGTTATTACTAATTTTTTTATTTCAATTATTAAACTGTTCTTATCTCAACCCACGAGTTTTCTCACTTCTACTCTTCCAATTCTCTCCCCCATCCCACTGGGGCAGGGGGAGAGTGAGAGAGTGGCTCTGTGGTGCTCAGTTGCTGGCTGAGGTTAAACGACAACACAGTAACATGCAGGCTTGTTATCATTCAGCTAAGATCACCAAGAGCAGTATTTTGTACTGCTCACCGCTTGTTATCACATGCATGTCCAGCCTTTCCAGCCTAAGGGCAACATCTTATTACAGAAAGGAGGGAAGAGTTTGCAGTAGGCTATCTGTCTTGTTTTGATTCCTTTGTACCAGCCAGGAAAAAGGACCTCTGGAGGTCATCTGGTCCAACTCCTCTGTTCATTCAGGGCCACCTACAGCCGATTGCCCAGGACCATGTCCAGATGGCTTTTGAATATCTCCAAGAAGGGAGACTTCACAACCTCTCTGGGCAACCTGCTCCAGTGCTCGGTCACCCTCACAGTGAAAAAGTGTTTCCTTATGTTCAGACAGAACTTCCTGTGTTTCAGTTTGTGCCCATTGCCTCTTGTCCTGTCACTGGGCACCACTGAAAAGAGCCTGGCTCTGTCTTCTTTGCACCTTCCCTTCAGGTACTTGTATACATTGATGAGATCCCCCCATGGGCCTTCTCTTCTCTAGACTGAACAGTCCCAGCTCTCTCAGCCTTTCCTCATAGGAGAGATGCTCCAGTCCCTTAAACATCTTCATAGTCCTTCGTTGGACCCTCCCCAGTATGTCCATGTCTCTCTTGTACTGGGGAGCCCAGAACTGGATACAGGACTCCAGGTATGGCCTCACCAGTGCTGAGTAGAGGGGAAGGATCACCTCCCTCCACCTGCTGGCAGTGCTTTGTCTAATGCAGCCCAGGATACCATTAGCCTTCTTTGCTGCAAGGGCACGTTGCTGGCTCATGTTCAACTTGGTGTCCACCTCCTTGTTGAACTTCATGAGGTTCCTGTCAGCCCATTTCTGCAGCCTGTTGAGGTCCCTCTGGGTGGCAGCACAACCCTCTGGTGTATCAGCCACTCCTCCCAGTTTGGTGTCATCAGCAAACTTGCTGAGGGTACACTCTTGTCATGGTTTAAACCCAGTCAGCAGCTAAGCCCCACACAGCCACTCGCTCACTCTTCCCACAGTGGGGTGGGGAAGAGAATTGGAAGGGTAAAAGTAAAAAAAACTCGTGGGTTGAGATAAAGACAGTTTAATAGGTAAAGCAAAGCAAAGCAAAACAAGGAATTCATTCACTACTTCCCACGGGCAGGCAGGTGTTCAGCCATCTCCAGGAAAGCAGGGCTCCATCACGCGTAACGGTTACTTGGGAAGACAAATGCCATAGCTTCCGAACGTGTGTCCCCCCTTCCTCCTTCTTCACCTAGCTTTTATTGTTGAGCACGACATCATATGGTATGGAAAATCTCTTTGGTCAGTTGGGGTCAGCTGTCCCAGCTGTGTCCCCTCCCAGCTTCTTGCCTACCACCACCCTACTCACTGGTGGGGCAGTGTGAGAAGCAGAAAAGGCCTTGACACTGTGTAAGCACTGTTCAGCAGTAACTAAAACATTGGTGTGTTATCAACACTGTTTTCATCACAAATCCAAACCATAGTCCCGTACAAGCTACTATGAAGACATTTAACTCTATCCCAGCCAAAACTAGTACAACTCTGCCCCATCTTCCAGATCATTAATGAAGATGTTGAACAGAACTGGACCCAGGATTGACCCCTGGGGTACACCGCTAGTTAATGGCCTCCAACTAGAATCCATGCCTCTGATCACCACCCTCTGGGCCCAGCCATTCAGCCAGTTTTTCAGTCCACCTCCACTGTCTGCTCATCCAATCCATACTTCATCAGCTTCTCTATGAGGATCTTATGGGAGACAGCGTCAAAAACCTTACTGAAGTCAAGGCAGACAATATCCACTGCTCTCTCCTCATCTATTAGGCCAGTTATTTCATTGTAGAAGATTATCAGGCTGGCCAAGTATGACTTCCCTTGGTGAATCCTTGCTGACTGCTCTTGATGATTTTTCTTGTCCTTCATGTGCCTGGAAATGGGTTTCCAAGATTAGTTGTTCATCACCTTCCCAGGTATCAAGGTGAGGCTAACTGGCCTGTAGTTCCCTGCATTCTCCTTCTTGCCCTTCAGACAAAGTAGTAGGAGATCACTAGTACCTTCTTCCTTCTAAGAAAGGCACTGATTTAAATTTTTTGGTTAAAAAAGAAAGGGAAAAAACCCAAACAAACCCAGAGGTTAGGCAACATATTTCTGATTCTTAGTTGTGATAGTGACCTTTGAGCCTTCAGAGTCAGAGGTGAGATGCTGATGGTCTAATCACATTTCAGACTGGCCTGCCACCTTTCTTGGATATTAGAAGAGGCTTCTAGGGCATTTGCATAGTTGCATAATTTGTGGCTTCCTCCTGTTTGTTCAGTCCTCTTCTATAACAAATCATTATTTCATTGTCCGTTTGCTACTCAGACATCGGAACATCTGAGAAGGCACAAAACAAGTTTGTTTTCCAGAGATTAAATTTGCTGACATGAATTATTTGAATTGAGCATATCCAATATAGTTTTAAACAACATTTTGAGAGCAATGGAGTTTTCCAATTTGGAAGCCATTTCTCCATCAGCTCTCAATGTCCTGAGCCTATCGTGGCTCTGCCTTTGTCAGACAAGTAGGAGGCAATTGCTTGGAAGAACGATTGTGTCCTTAGTTTCCTCTTCCTATTCACTCTTGTTCTACTGCTTCCTGCTGCATAAGATAGTTCATAGGTAACATCTGTGATGAACCATCACCATCTCAGTACAAGAAAGACATGGACCTGTTGGAGCCAGTCCAGAGGAGGGCCACAAAAATGATCAGAGGGATGGAATACCTCTCCTGTGAGGAAAGGCTGAGAGAGTTGGGGTTGTTCAGCCTGGAGAAGAGAAGGCTCCGGGGACACCTTATTGCAGCCTTTCAATACTTAAAGGGGGCTTATAAGAAAGATGGGGACAGACTTTTTAATAGGGCCTATAGCAATAGGACAAGGGGCAGTGGTTTTAAACTAAAAGAGGGTAGATTCAGACTAGATACAAGGAAGAATTTTTTTTACGCTGAGGGTGGTGAAACAGTGGAACAGGTGCCCAGAGAGGTGGTGGATGCCCCATCCCTGGAAACATTCAAGGTCAGGTTGGATGGGGCTCTGAGCAACCTGATCTAGTTGAAGATGTCCCTGCTCATTGCAGGGGGGTTGGTCTAGATGATCTTTGAAGGTCCCTTCCAACCCAAACCATTCTATGATTCTATGATCTCCTGTGTCTGAGAGAAGCATTATAGAAATTGGGTGCAGTGAATCGAAGGTGACAAAGTCTAGCTGGAAGTTTAGCTGATTGAGGAGAACTAGGGTATGTTACAAAGAAACTACAGTTGCCATCAGACAGTGTAGTAGGAAAACAGAATTGAAATTGGGTCTGGGGTTTTTTGTTTTGTTTTTTTCTGAGGTGGCCATTTTATGCAGTTAATCTATTCAAGATCTCGCTTCTGGTAGAACATAGAGAGTTGGTCTACTTAGAAAGTTTCTGTATGCTAATATTTTTAAAGTCCTCCTAACCTTGATGACACCTCTTGATATGAGCTTATTACATTTGAGCATAGTCTGTTGAGGACCTTCATTAAAAAAATTTTAATCAGTTAGTTACAAATATCTAAAGACAACACTGACATCTCTGGATAACAAACAGTGAATTTGTAACTAGCAACCATATGATTACTTCCATTATTTGCCTTATAAAATCTTCATTTGGTCAGGGAGAGGCCTGTAATGCATGCACACAAGGTTACAGGATACAGAAGTAGCCTGCACAAGTTATTACTGTTGTAGGTGACAGGAAAAAGATCACTAAGGCCATTGGAGAAGGGCAGCGGATGTATGTGAATCTTTCCGTCCTGTTTAAGTCATAACAATAATTCTGCAAGTGTATTTTGTTGCTGAATTATGTAAGATCTAGTGATTAAAAAAAATGGATTGTGCATGAAGCAGAAAGTTTTTTGGTGTATTTCCACATTATTTTCACAGTAGAGTTAGCTTTTCTTTCCTAGTGCAGGCATCACTTTTTTTGTACAATATATCACCTGCACAGCATATGGTAAGTTGCTTTGTTAGTTTTTCTCATCTCAGCAAATTGGCTGAAATGCTCTTTACTTTCATAATGCTTTCCCTGTATTCAGGATCATAACATGGTGTATATTTGGGAGAGGAAAAGGGGAGAGACTATAACTGTTTTTGAAGAAAATGTGAGTAAAATTAGTTAAGATCAGAATATCATAAGTCATGTGGGTGGCATAAAGCCATTCTTGCACTACTTCATTGTGCATGAGGTCTGCCTATGAGACCAAGGCTGTAAACTGGTGGCATCTTATTTCACTGACAGAAATCGAGCCATGCTAATACAAACCATACAAGGTGCTTGGCATCCTAAAAGTAGTGAGAATTGTGTTTAGGACAAAATAACTTTGATTCATTGATCTTTCCAAGTCTGTAGAAAATCTAGTAGAAATAAAATTACAAATTAATTACAATGCAATATCTATTTTGTTGCTTCCTGTTTGATGGTCACTGCATTAAGTTAAGCATTATCTTGCACTGCATAATTCAGTTTTACTGCAGGTTGTAATTGAGCATTGTTGGAAGGTACGTTCATGGAACAAAACTCTGTAGAGTACAGTGTAAAATTGGATGGAAAAAGGGAACTGGTCAATGGTCAATCCATGGTCAATCCATGCTAGCAGGCAGAAAAGGTACTTGGTGAGCTTTCCTTTCAGCACAGCCACTGGGCTAGTCCTCCTTTGCAAGATGTGCTCACGGCAGGGGTTCAGAGGAGCAATCTCCAGCTTTTGAATAAAACTAGCAATGTGTTGCAAATACCTCCACAGGCTTGCTGGTCCTTCTTGGCTGGACAATGGAGCAATGTGTAGGCATGTTTCAGGCAGTGTCATTGCAGTTGGACAGGAAGATATATGTATGCATGATCCTTTTCCTTAACCTATGTCACTGTCAGCATGAACCACCGATTTGATAGATGAAAAAGATATACACCTTGAATTAAGTGGCCATTTTACAGGACATTTCTTCGGGCAGCGGGGAGAAAGTGGAGGCAATAACATCTTGCTTGGTTTTGCAAACCTAAATTAGTTTCTGTATTTATTTTGTATTTAAGCATACAACTCATTACTCAGTTTCAACTCAAGTCAGCGAGGGATGCCTTATTTTGTATATGAGAGTATGTTTTGTGGGGTTTACAAAGCTGCTCTGTAAATTTACCACTGATGCAAAATATACTTCACCTGCCTTTTCCTTTCTTAATGTTATATTCAGAGGATTATTATGGCACTATAGATAGGTAAGATTACACTGAAAAATGTTTTATTTGCACTTAGCAATTCGATATTTAGAAATTAACAACTTTGAACGATCGACCTGCATGCCAGATTTGTTTCTGGAAAAAATCAGACTTGAGGCTTGTATACCCAACCATTTCTGAGGTGGTATTTCTTTAAATAGACAAAAAAGAGAAAAAGTAAGAGTTTTTTACAAACTGAAATATCTTTACTGTTATCAGTCTGATAACTTTCACACTCATCCACACAAAATTATTAAATATTTCCCTGCTTTTCTCCTCATACTTCCCCTGGCAAATCCTAGTTTACATATATATATAAGAATATCTTACTGTCATAGAAAATCTTTTCCAGTTTCACCAGGAAAGGGGACATAAGGAAACACTTTTTCACTGTGAGGGTGACTGAGCACTGGAGCAGGTTGCCCAGAGAGGTTGTGGAGTCTTCATCCTTGGAGATATTCAAAAGCCATATGGGCATGGTTCTAGCCAATGGGATCTAGGTGGCCCTGCTTGAGCAGGGGAGTTGGATCAGATGACCTCCAGAGGTGCCTTCCAACATCAACCATTCTGTGATTCTATTTTTGTGTAAGGCAGTACAAACCTAGCACTGTAATACAAACCGCCTGACATTCTCATGAAATCTAAAAGGTTAATCTGCATATATATGATAGCACTAACATAGCTGGCAGTATGTCAGCAAGGATGTGGTGTTGAAAAAACAAACACAAACGAAAGCCTGTTGTATCTGGAGAAATCTTTCCTGATTGTTTCAGTATGAAACTTTAGCTATGTTTGTGTTTGTATAGGGGACCTTCTATAGGTTGGTTGTTTTTTTAAACTTTAAACAAATTGGAATCATAGGATGGTTTGTGTTGGAAGGGACGTTTAAAGATAGAATCATAGAATCATAGAATAGTTTGGGTTGGAAGGGACCTCTAAAGGTCATCTAGTCCAACCCCCCTGCCATGGGCAGGGACATCTTCAACTAGATCAGGTTGCTCAGAGCCCTGTCCAACCTGACCTGGAATGTTTCCAGGGATGGGGCATCTACAACCTCTCTGGGCAACCTGTGCCAGTGTTTCACCACCCTCAGCGTAAAAAATTTCTTCCTTATATCTAGTCTAAACCTACCCCCCTTTAGTTTAAAGCCATTCCCCTTTGTCCTGTCGCAACAGGCCCTGCTAAAAAGTTTGCCCCCATCTTTCTTATAAGCCCCCTTTAAGGGGGCTTATAAGATAGGCTGCAATAAGGTCTCCCTGGAGCCATCTCTTCTCTAAGCTGAACAACCCCAACTTTCTCAGCCTTTCTTCATAGGAGAGGTGTTCCAGCCCTCTGATCATTTTCATGGCCCTCCTCTGGACCAGCTCTAACAGGTCCATGTCTTTCTTTTACTGGGGACTGTCCTGGTTTCAGCAGGGATAGAGTTAATTTCTTTTCTAGTAGCTGGTACAGTGTTTTGGATTTAGGATGAGAACAAAGTTGATGACGCACCGATGTTTTAGTTGTTGCTAGGTAATGCTTACACTAGCCAAGGACTTTTCAGCTTCCCATGTTCTACCGACTGAGAAGGCTGAAGGTGCACAAAAAGCTGGGAGGGGGCACAGCCAAACTGGCCAAAGGGACATTCCATACCATGTGACGTCATGCTCAGTACATAAACTGGGGAAAGCTGGCCGGGGGGGCCGCAGCTCGGGGACTGGCTGGGCATCGGTCGGCGGGTGGTGAGCAATTGTACTGTGCATCACTTGCTTTGTGTATTATTATTATTATTATCATATTATTATTATTATCATTTTATTTCAATTATTAAACTGTTTTTATCTCAACCCACGAGTTTTTCTAACTTGTGCTCTTCCAATTCTCTCCCCCATCCCACCGGGGGGAGTGGGGAGTGAGCGAGCGGCTGCGTGGTGCTTAGTTGCCGACTGAAGTTAAACCACGACAGTCCTTTTTGGCGCCCAACGTGGGGCTCGAAGGGTTTGAGATAATAACAGGTTAACCGGAGCGTATTAAAGAACTTATATCTGTTAGTAGTTGTGGGTCACAATGTTGGTTTCTCTGTTCTCGATATTGATTTGTATAATCTGCATCGCGCTCTTTTTCCTGCTGTACATGTTAAAGATTGGTGTTGGGTTTTGCAGTTTGCTGTGGTCTGCAGTGAATAGTAATGTCTCGCTTGTGAGGTTTGTTTTTAGAACATTGACCTTGACGTTAGTGTGGTATGTAAACTTCGCAATGAAGCCGTTACTGTACCACGGAGACCATTTCGTGGAGACAACTAGCAATTGCAGTAACTTTTCTGAGAGTTTTTTTACGGAGGAAATACAGAATGGCAGGGTCACTACCTTCTTCTATAATGTTTCCTCCTTCATTACAGTAATTTTTCAGTATTTTGAACATCCTTGGGCAGTTAAGATACTTCTATTAATACTTCTTGGGAATACTGTTTCGGTTTTGTCTAAAGTTGGTAAGCAATTTAAGAATATCATCCAGAGATCTGCCCCAAGGCTGCATAGTTATGAGTGGCAGGGTGTGTGGGACAAGATGGGCAAGTACCTAGGCCAATGGGCACCCCCAGTGTTTTGGAACTTCACCCCTGAGCAAGTGCAGAATCCTGAAAAGTTAGTAGAATATTTGGAAAAAGTATGCTGTCACCCTGGCAACTCCAGAGAGATGCAGCTCATTGCAACGTGCTGGGGCCTGGCCCATGCCTACCGAGCCCTGTTCAACACCATTCAGTGCCCTCAAAGGGAAGGGAAGGTCTCTGGCTCTGACAGTAAAACGACACGCACTGCGGCCACTCAGACCCGGGCAACGCGCCCTGCGGCCACTCCGACCCCAGCGACAGGCCGTGCAGCCACTCAGACCCCGGCAACAGGCCCTGCGGCCACTCAAACCCGGGCAACACGCACTACGGCCACTCCAACCCCAGCGACATGCACTACGGCCACTCAGACCCCGGCGACATGCACTGCGGCCACTCAGACCCTGGCGACATGCACTGCGGCCACTCCAATCCCGGCGACATGCACTGCAGCCACTCAGACCCCGGCGACATGCACTGCGGCCACTCAGACCCCAGCGACATGCACTGCGGCCACTCCAATCCCGGCGACATGCACTGCAGCCACTCAGACCCCGGCGACATGCACTGCGGCCACTCAGACCCTGGCGACATGCACTGCGGCCACTCCAATCCCGGCGACATGCACTGAGGCCACTCAGACCCCGGCGACATGCACTGCGGTCACTCAGACCCCGGCAACAGGCCCTGCGGCCACTCAGGCTCCGGTGACATGCACGTGCACTGTGGCCACTCCAACCCCGGCAACAGGCCCTGCGGCCACTCAGACTCCAGTGACATGCACTTGCACTGTGGCCACTCCAACCCCGGCGACAGGCCCTGCGGCCACTCAGACTCCGGTGACATGCACTTGCACTGTGGCCACTCCAACCCCGGCGACAGGCCCTGCGGCCACTCAGACTCCAGTGACATGCACTTGCACTGTGGCCACTCCAACCCCGGCGACAGGCCCTGCGGCCACTCAGACTCCGGTGACATGCACTTGCACTGCAGTCACTCAGACCCCGGCAACAGGCCCTGCGGCTACTCGGACTCCGGTGACATGCACTTGCACTGCGGCCACTCCAACCCCGGCGACATGCACTGCGACCACTCCAACCCCGGCAACAGGCCCTGTGGCTGAACCAAAGAACCAGCCTGTGCCGGTATCAGTCGCCCCTGTACACAAGAAGAAATTTTGGAAGCGGAAGTCGGCTCGTTTAGTAAGGGAGGAAGAAGCTTCTTCTAAAAGGGAACCGGAGGAAGAACTGTACGACTACCCTGGAGAAGGGCCATCACGAGAACGGGAGGAGGAGAGCCGGCCGCTGACCGGGGAGGAGGAAGAGGAAGAACTCATAAACGAGGCAGTGACCACCCGATCTCTATCCCTGAGTGAGCTGCGAGATATACGAAAAGATTTCAGCCGTCGTCCAGGTGAGCATATTGTCACCTGGCTGCTCCGATGCTGGGATAATGGGGCCAGTAGCCTGGAATTAGAGGGTAGGGAAGCCAAGCAGCTGGGATCCCTTTCTAGGGAAGGGGGCATTGATAAAGCAATTGGAAAAGGGACACGTATCCTCAGCCTTTGGAGGCGACTCTTGTCAAGCGTGAAGGAAAGGTATCCCTTCAAGGAAGATGTCATATGTCGCCCAAGCAAGTGGGCCACCATGGAGAAGGGTATCCAGTTCCTGAGAGAATTAGCTGTGCTGGAGGTGATTTATGGTGACCTGAACAATAAACAACTATCCAAAGATCCAGACGAAGTCAAGTGCACACGACCCATGTGGCGGAAGTTTATAAGGAGCTCACCATCGTCATACGCCAACTCATTGGCAGTGATGACCTGGAAAGATGGAGAGGAACAAACAGTGGATGAATTGGCTAGTCAACTCCGGCAATACGAGGAAAGTCTTTCTTCCTCCATCGTCTCGGCTGTGGAGAAACTGTCCGAAAAACTGTCCCGGGAGATCCAGCAACTCAGAGAGGATAGGTCCTACTCCTCACCTGTACGGACCAGTATCTCGGCTATTAGGAGTCAGCGTTCTTTTGCTCAAGAGAGAGAACATAAAGGGTACACACCACGGGGCACCCTATGGTTTTACCTGCGTGACCACGGAGAGGACATGAGGAAGTGGGATGGAAAACCTACCTCAGCCCTAGGGGCACGGGTACGTGAATTGCAAGGGAAAACAATCACAGAAAGAGGTTCTTCCAGGAAAATTGCTGCTCCAGTTTCCAGCGGGCAGTTCCCCAGAGAGAGTAGAAGGGCTGATCTTACTCTTGATCTTAATGAAGAAACTTCTGACCCGTACGTACAAGAAATGAGAAATGAGTACTGTGATGAGGATTAGAGGGGCCCTGCCTCCAGCCAGGGGGAGGAAAGGGACAACCGGGTTTACTGGACTGTGTGGATTCGGTGGCCTGGCACGTCAGACCCACAGAAGTATAAGGCTCTGGTAGACACCGGTGCACAGTGTACACTAATGCCATCAAGCTATATAGGGGCAGAACCCATCTGTATTTCTGGGGTGACGGGGGGATCCCAACAGCTAACTGTATTGGAAGCCGAAGTGAGTTTAACTGGGAACGGGTGGCAGAAGCACCCCATTGTGACTGGCCCAGATGCTCCGTGCATCCTTGGCATAGACTACCTCAGGAGAGGGTATTTCAAGGACCCAAAAGGGTACCGGTGGGCTTTTGGTATAGCTGCCTTGGAGATGGAGGAAATTAAACAGCTGTCCACCTTGCCTGGTCTTTCGGAGGACCCCTCTGTTGTGGGGTTGCTGAAGGTTGAAGACCAACAAGTGCCAATTGCTACCACCACAGTGCACCGGCGGCAATATCGCACCAACCGAGACTCCCTGATTCCCATCCATAAGCTGATTCGTCGACTGGAGAGCCAAGGAGTGATCAGCAAGACCCGCTCACCCTTTAACAGTCCCATATGGCCAGTGCGGAAGTCTAATGGAGAGTGGAGACTAACAGTAGACTATCGTGGCCTAAATGAAGTCACGCCACCGCTGAGTGCTGCTGTGCCAGACATGCTAGAACTTCAATACGAACTGGAGTCAAAGGCAGCCAAGTGGTATGCCACAGCTGATATTGCTAATGCGTTTTTCTCAGTCCCTTTGGCAGCAGAGTGCAGGCCACAGTTTGCTTTCACTTGGAGGGGCGTTCAGTACACCTGGAACCGACTGCCCCAGGGCTGGAAACACAGCCCTACCATTTGCCATGGACTAATCCAGACTGCACTAGAACAGGGTGGAGCTCCAGAACACCTGCAATACATTGATGATATCATCGTGTGGGGCAACACAGCAGGAGAAGTTTTTGAAAAAGGGAAGGAAATAGTCCAAATCCTGCTGAAGGCCGGTTTTGCCATAAAACAAAGTAAGGTCAAGGGACCTGCACAGGAGATCCAATTTTTAGGAATAAAATGGCAAGATGGACGTCGTCAGATCCCAATGGATGTGATCAACAAAATAACAGCCATGTCTCCACCAACTAGCAAAAAGGAAACACAAGCTTTCTTAGGTGTCGTGGGTTTTTGGAGAATGCACATTCCAAATTACAGTCTGATTGTAAACCCTCTCTATCAAGTGACCCAGAAGAAGAACAATTTCAAATGGGGCCCTGAGCAACGACAAGCTTTTGAACAAATTAAACGGGAGATAGTTCATGCAGTAGCCCTGGGGCCAGTCCGGGTAGGGCAAGAGGTAAAAAATGTGCTCTATACCGCAGCCGGGGAGAACGGCCCTACCTGGAGCCTCTGGCAGAAAGCACCAGGGGAGACTCGAGGTCGACCCCTAGGGTTTTGGAGTCGGGGATACAGAGGATCCGAGGCCCGCTATACTCCAACTGAAAAAGAGATATTAGCAGCATATGAAGGGGTTCGAGCTGCTTCAGAAGTGATCGGCACTGAAGCACAGCTCCTCCTGGCACCACGACTGCCGGTGCTAGGCTGGATGTTCAGAGGGAGGGTCCCCTGTACACATCATGCAACTGATGCTACATGGAGTAAGTGGGTCGCACTGATCACACAACGGGCTCAAATAGGAAACCCCAGTCGCCCAGGAATCCTGGAAGTGATCATGGATTGGCCAGAGGGCAAAGATTTTGGAATATTGCCAGAGGAGGAGGTAACGCGTGCTGAAGAGGCCCCAATGTATAATGAACTACCAGAAAATGAGAAGCAATATGCCCTGTTCACTGATGGGTCCTGTCGTCTTGTGGGAAAACATCGGAGGTGGAAAGCTGCTGTATGGAGTCCTATGCGACAAGTGGCAGAAACTGCTGAAGGAGAAGGTGAATCGAGCCAATTTGCAGAAGTAAAGGCCATCCAGCTGGCTTTAGACATTGCTGACCGAGAAAAGTGGCCAGTGCTCTATCTCTATACTGACTCATGGATGGTGGCAAATGCCCTGTGGGGGTGGTTGCAGCAATGGAAGCAGAGCAACTGGCAGCGCAGAGGCAAACCCATCTGGGCTGCCGCATTGTGGCAAGATATTGCTGCCCGGGTGGAGAACCTGGTTGTAAAAGTCCGTCACGTAGATGCTCACGTACCCAAGAGTCGGGCCACTGAAGAACATCAAAATAACCAGCAGGTGGATCAGGCTGCTAAGATTGAAGTGGCTCAGGTGGATCTGGACTGGCAACATAAGGGTGAATTATTTCTAGCTCGGTGGGCCCATGACACCTCAGGCCACCAAGGAAGAGATGCAACATATAGATGGGCTCGTGATCGAGGGGTGGACTTGACCATGGACACTATAGCCCAGGTTATCCATGAATGCGAAACATGCGCTGCAATCAAACAAGCCAAGCGGTTAAAGCCTCTCAGGTATGGAGGACGATGGTTGAAATATAAATATGGGGAGGCCTGGCAGATTGATTATCTCACACTCCCACAAACCCGCCAAGGCAAGCGCCACGTGCTTACAATGGTGGAGGCAACCACCGGATGGCTGGAAACATATCCTGTGCCCCATGCCACCGCCCGGAACACTATCCTGGGCCTTGAAAAGCAAGTCCTATGGCGACATGGCACCCCAGAAAGAATTGAGTCAGACAATGGGACTCATTTCCGAAACAACCTCATAGACACCTGGGCCAAAGAGCACGGCATTGAGTGGGTGTATCACATCCCCTATCATGCACCAGCCTCCGGGAAAATTGAACGATACAATGGACTGTTAAAGACTACACTGAGAGCAATGGGTGGCGGGACGTTCAAACATTGGGATACGCATTTCGCAAAGGCCACCTGGTTAGTCAACACTCGGGGATCTGCCAATCGAGCAGGCCCTGCCCAGTCAGAACTTTTACGTACTGTAGATGGGAATAAAGTTCCTGTAGTGCACATAAAAAATATGCTGGGGAAGACAGTCTGGGTTATTCCTGCCTCAGGCAGAGGCAAACCCATCCATGGGATTGCTTTTGCTCAAGGACCTGGGTGCACTTGGTGGATAATGCGGGAGGATGGGGAAGTCCGATGTGTACCTCAAGGGGATTTGATTTTGGGTGAGAATAGCCAATGATCTGAATTATGTGATGTTAAGTACTAATTATAGTTATAATAGTTATACTAATAATACACAGATATACTAATAATACTAATAATATTATATGCCATACTAATGTTATTACAATAAGAATCACCCAGACTAATGAAGAATAACTTCAGTGAAACCAAGCAAAGCACAGTGATGATGGTACCAGAACTGACTTCAACATGGAACAATCCAACACCACATACCATCTCCATTTTTCCTGCCCTGAAAGATTATTATGACAGATGGAGCCCGAACTCATGGAGTAAATGAACTCACCGAACATTTTAGAGGGATGGCCCACAGACGAAGGGAATGATATCTCTGTGTGTGTATATATATATATATATATATAAAGGGGTGGTGATTAATGAAAATGTACTGGAAAATATGAGACTTGAGCATGACGCAGATGGTATAGAATAAGGGGTGGATATTGTCCTGGTTTCGGCAGGGATAGAGTTAATTTCTTTTCTAGTAGCTGGTACAGTGTTTTGGATTTAGGATGAGAACAAAGTTGATAACACACCCATGTTTTAGTTGTTGCTAGGTAATGCTTACACTAGCCAAGGACTTTTCAGCTTCCCATGTTCTACCGACTGAGAAGGCTGGAGGTGCACAAGAAGCTGGGAGGGGGCACAGCCAAACTGGCCAAAGGGACATTCCATACCATGTGACGTCATGCTCAGTACATAAACTGGGGAAAGCTGGCCGGGGGGGCCGCTGCTCGGGGACTGGCTGGGCATCGGTTGGCGGGTGGTGAGCAATTGTACTGTGCATCACTTGCTTTGTGTATTATTATTATTATTATTATCATATTATTATTATTATCATTTTATTTCAATTATTAAACTGTTTTTATCTCAACCCACGAGTTTTTTCTAACTTGTGCTCTTCCAATTCTCTCCCCCATCCCACCGGGTTGGGGGGAGTGAGCGAGCGGCTGCGTGGTGCTTAGTTGCCGACTGAAGTTAAACCACGACAGGGACCCCAGAGCTGGACACAATACTCCAGGTGGGGTCTCACGGGAGCAGAGTAGAGGGGGAGAATCGACCTGCTGGCCACGCTTCTTTTTTTGCAGACCAGGATACAATTGGCTTTCTGGGCTGCAAGCGCACAATGTCAGCTCATGTCCAGCTTCTCATCCTCCAGTACCCCCAAGTCCTTCTTGGCAGGGCTGCTCTCAATCCTTTCATCCCCCAGTCTGTATTAATACTTGCCCCGACCCAGGGGCAGGACCTTGCACTCAGCCTTGTTGAACTTCATGAGGTTCCCATGGGCCCACTCTTCAAGCCTGTCCAGGTCCCTCTGGATGGCATCCCTTCCCTCAAGCATATCAACTGCACCACTCAGCTTGGTATCATCTCCTAACTTGCTGAGGGTGCACTCAATCCCTCTATGTCATTAATAAGGATATTGAACAGTACCAGTCCCAATATGGATCCCTGAGGGACACCGCTTGTTACTGATCTCCATTCAAACATTGAGCCATTGACTGCAACTCTTTGAATGCAGACGTTCAGCCAATTCCTTATCCATCAAATAGTCCATCTGTCCAATTCTTACCTCCGATTTAGAGGTAAGAAAGTTGTGGGGGGCCATATGAAAGGCCTTACATAAGTCTAGGTAGATGACATCCATAGCTCTTCCCTTGTCCACTGATGCAGTCATTCCATCGTAGAAGGCCACTAGGTTAGTCAGGCACGATTTGCCCTTGGTGAAGCCATATTGGCTTTTTCGAATCACCTCCCTGTCATCCATATGCCTTGACATAGCTTCCAGGAGTATCTGTTCCATGATCTTACCAGGCACAGAGGTGAGGCTGACTGGTTGATAGTTCCCAGGGTTTTCCTTTTTACCCTTTTTAAAACTCTGAAGATACTTTTTATTATAAATTGATTTTGATGCTGCATCCAAACAGCTCACTTATTATTTCTCATTTTTGTATAAAGACTGAGTGCAGATGCCAGTTCTGCCCGGATGGGACTACAGAGTCGGAAAAAATCTAGCATGCCATAAGCATATGAGATCTAAGTAGTGCAAGAATTAAGACAGTTCAAAATTTCTAACCATAGTTTTTTTCTGATGTCATTACCTTAGCTGCAAAGATCTGGTTCCATTGCTGAGTCACTGACTTACTAATGTGTGGGCAAAATTCTGCTGTCCTCTTTTAACTCTGCCATTTAAATACCTTTGGGGTTACAGTGTCCTAGAGAGGAATCTTGCTGTGTTCCACATGGAATAAATATTATCCTAAGTAGCAAGGGTAGTTGTATTCTTGGGTGCAGGGAATAAAAAAAAATTACTCAAAGAAACCCTGGAACTTGGAATAAAATTTAGGTGTTCTCATTACAGGAATAAGTATGTGTTTCCTCTGGGTTTATAAAATCAAGATATATTTATCTCAACAATTTGAGTGTGGGAGCAGGGAAAAGGGCATGAGAGTGATGTGAAAGGTCTTTGTCTTTCAAGTCAAAATCTCATGTTTAATTGTTTTGAAAATTGGAACCAAAGCTTTAAACTACGTTAAATTGGAAGGATGTGAGTATAGGCTGTATAGGCTGGCTGTAGACTAAATCATGGAAGAGCTAGGCAGCCACATTGTTCATTGCCTGGAATTTGTGTCTTATTTTCATATTCAGCTCCTGATGCCATCTATGTCAGTAATTTTGTATGGAAATGACAAATGTTTGGACCACAGTCACTGTGGGAGGTTGGAGATAAAAGGAAGGTCTCTAGTTACAGGAGAGAGGAGATTGAAGTAGAGGGAATGAGAGAGGGATATAAGCAAAGGGAATAGCTTGCTGTTGTGTTGATACTTGCAGCAACCTTTACTTTTGCTGAACAGGAGTTACAGTTTAAAAAAATGGTAATAGATTGGTGTGCTTGACATCAGACTCTGAAGAGCTGGATTTCTGCTTCAGATGTATAGGTGTTAACGTGCTTTTTCCCCACTATAACATTTGGTTTTATAAGCCCAGCATGCTTTTATATGCATGTATAAATAGCTTGTATGTTGAAATATATATACAAACATTGCATGGGTAAAAATTCTAGGCAGACTCTGCCAGGATAGCCAGCCAGAGGAAACAATAATTATGGGTAATATTTGAATCATTCATGATATTGATGCAATAACTAAATAAACAAATAAATAAATAAATAAAATGTGGTGATACCAGAAGCATTATTGTAGGTAGGCATTGGGTAAGGTGTCAGAGGGAATTTGGAAGGGGTTGTATATGAGACTGACAGAGACAGTTGCTGTAATATTGTTATATATTTTGGATAAGGTGTCAGTTGGAACATATACCCAAGCCTGTCTTATCTTGCTGAAGGTATGTGACTTTTCCCTTTAGTATTTCTTTGTGAAGGCTGCAATGTGAGGCTGTACATGAGGTTAGGATCTGTTCTTCCTTTCCTATCCTCAGAGGTACAGGATCTCCCTATCCCAGCAATACCCTGTCCTTACTTGCTCACAGCCTGCGTGCCTTCATGTGTGTGGCTGTCCTCTACATGTGGCTTGGAAGAGGGGAAAGCGCTACTGCTGCAGAGACAGAGGGCAAACAGGAGCATGGCCAGAGCCACCGGGCTGCACCGAGAGCACCCTGCCAGCCCTCAAGTGGGGACAATGAGGGCGGCAGAGGTGCTGCAGGGTTGGGCACGGGGCTAGTGCTGTGGGTACCTGTGCTGGGACCCACTCAGTTCTGGTCCCACACTGCTGTTGTGCCAGTAGGTCTTCTATTCTTCTGCAGGCCTTTGTTCTGCAGTGGGCCAGAAGGCAACCCTATTTCTGAAAGCTATCAGCACCACAACAAAGCAAAACTCAACATAAACCTCCAGTAAAAATGTTAAAAAGGCAGCTGATAACATCTTTTTCTGCCATCTCCATCTTGCTGCAAGCTGTGAAAAGCACCAACACTCCAGCATGCTGAACATGCAATACCAAAACGGCAGGGGAGAAGGAAGAATTTGGTTCCAGTATAAGTAGTGTATTTATGTTTTTAATTAAGACTTATTTTTAAAAGCCTTTGTTTTTTCAAATTAAATGAGTTCACATGCTGTGTTAAACATTTCCTTACCTCACATGGCATTATGATATAGGAGCTACTCCCCCTAGAATGGCAGCATAAATGAAAACATGAGAAAAGCCTTTAGGCACAGCTGGGAGATTCTCTTCCAGCAGATGTTAAACTTGTCACACTACCTTGGAGTTGGTACTAGCTTTTTTTTCCCTATTCCTCATCTAAGCTTGCTATAGATCACTTTATTGGTCTGCAGTAAAAGAACAAAAATTTGGATCAGATACTGTTGTGTGTGTCAGTCTTCTGTTAAATGGGAGAGAGAAGAGGCAGGCTGAAGAGCATATGGAATTACAGAATTAAATGTCCAGTTAGTCACTTATTCACAATGAGAGCTTTGGCACCAGAAGAGAGGCGCAGCCTGTGTTACTTTTCAATAAGGATTAGACATGGTTTCTGAATCTCTCTTACCTTTTCTGCCGCCTTCTGGAAAAATTTCTTCTATGAACGCAAATGTCATTGATCACAGATGTGGCCTGCCTAAGGAGCAGAACATCTCATCATCTAATTGTGAGCTCTCTTTTTGTGAATCTGAGGTGGGAAAAAGGGCATTTGTTTTTTCTAAACAAGTTTCCAGCACATATTTTGCCAAGGGATGAATTTTGACCTGAAATGCTGCTGTTCAGTTGCTATGCCTTTCAAACAAACGAAGGGAGAGTAGTAGTGATGTTCTCTGCTCTATTTGGATTCTTCTAAGTGGCATGTTGTGTGATTCCTAGGCTTCTGTATGCTTATGTAGGTATGGTGTGTTGACCTTGGCCAGCTGCCAGATACCCACCCAGCTGCTCTCTCACTCCCCCTCCTCAACAGGACAGGGGGAGAAAATAAGATGAAAAAGCTTGTGGGTCGAGATAAAGACAGGGAGATCACTTACCAATTACCATCATGAGTAAAACAGACTCAACTTGGGGAAAATTAATTTATTGCCAATTAAAATTTGGATGGTGAGAAACAAAGACAAAAGCTGAAACACCTTTCCCCCATCCCCCTTCTTCCCAAGCTCAACTTCACTCCTTCATTCCCAACTCCTCTACCTCCTCCCCCCCAGCCAGAGCAGCGCAGGGGGGATGGGGAATGGGGGGTTACAGTCAGTTCATAACAGTTCATTTCTGCCACTCCTTCCTCCTCACACTTTTCCCCTGCTCCAGCGTGGGTCCTTCCGATGGGCTGCAATCCACCAGGATAAACCTGCTCTAGCATGGGTCCCCCACGGGCTGCAATTCCTGTCAGGAGAACCTGCTCCTGCGTGGGCTCCTCTCCACAGGCTGCAGTTTCTTCAGGGAATATCCAACTGCCCCTGTGTTGGGTCATCTCCACAGGCTGCAGGGAAATACCTGCTCCACTGTGGTCTCTTCCAAAAATTCTGCAGGCTGCAGAGGAACCTCTTCTCCGGCACCTGGAGCACCTCCTCCCCCTCCTTCTCCTCTGACCTTGGTGTTCACAGGATTGTTTCTCATGCTTTTTTCCCCCTCAGTCCTCACTGTCTGTGCAGCGTTTTGCCTTTTCTTAAATGTGTTTTCACAGAGATGCCACCAGCTTCACTGATTGGCGTAGCTTTGTTCTGTGGTGGGTCCATTGCCAAGCCAGCTAGAACCAGCTGTGTCTGGCATGGGGCAGCCCCTGAACTCTTCCCACAGAGGCCACCCTTGCAGCCTCCCCTGCTACTGAAACCTTGACATGTAAACCTATTATATTAGAAAAGAGATTGCCATGTTGGTTGTGGAGAAGCACGTTTCATTTGGAAGTGGAATCATATGTTTACAGTGTGTGGGACTTGGAGAAGAGGGTTCTGATTAGGTTGCTCTTAAACAAGGCCTAGGTACTGTAGAAACTTTTAAAAAGTAACATTCAGTTGTATTATTTAGAAATACTTGAATGCTAAAATTGAAACATGCAGTTGGAGGGGAGATGAAAGGATGGAAAAGAAATACAAGCCCACAAATCAAATTTATAAAGGGCATTAGGTTCATTAGGTTCAACCTTGTGCCTATTGCTAATTAAAGGCTTGCACCAGCTATAAGAACATACTGCCTGACTTGCTGGCTCACTTATGCAGTTACAGGTTCAAATAATGTTAGTTTTCCCACAATCTGCAGTTAAGCGAAGTGCAGAATACAGAATTTTTTTTTTAAAAGATTGATCATAAAACGTCTCTTACTAAATGGAGGCAGTGGCTGCACAAGCTTTACCCATAGCACTCTATCAGAGCTGTTTAGTGGAGGAAGGAGAGAGAGGACTCGCAAGGTCCTTCTCCCCATTGCCAGCTCCCCTTGTACATTGTGCAAATGCTTGATCTTTGCAGAAATACAAAAGGAGTAAAATCAATTAAAATGAATTAAGTATGATAGTTACCAATATTGCCAAACTCTAATGTCTGGTATTCTGTTAAAAGTATTTAGACCTCTACATAGTTCTCCTTAAAAATGACAATTAACTCCTACCAAAAAATAATTTTGATTAGCCAACCCATTATTAGTTTAGGGTTTCCTGAATGACCATGCTACAGTTTGCTGGGTTGTTGGTGGACTAAGATATTTGTTCTGTGGGATCTAGGGAGGAAAAGGATCTTATCCAAGGTGGCAGTTATTGGCGTGGAGCTGCCTATACAATCAATATCCAACACAGATCATGAGAGGGCTCAGTGAATTCAGTCAGGCTCTGGTCCTGCTACCCCTATTTCCAGGGAACAGCAGTTCTTCCCCGTACTTAAAGTAAAAAGCAGAATGAATAAGGCATGTAGAAGCCATTTTTGACATGTGAAGGGTTATCATAATTTTGACCATAACTTTGGAAATGAAATATAATACTGAGAAAAAGTATTACACTGTAAGAAACGGAAATGGCGGCATTAATTGAACCTTAATGCTAAAAAGGTTGCTATCAAAGATACCTGCTGTTTCAACTCTATATCTGGCCCATGTTTTCTTTGGCCCTGCAGCATTGTCAGAGGGAGTGTTATGATTCAGTGCCTTAGAAATAACTTATGCCATGAAAAATCCTGGAGTTCTTGGTCGAAAATACAAGCTCATTTAAGCTGTTAGACAGCTTCTCTGCTCAGTCTCCTTCTGACAAACCCTTGGCATATGCAATAAACCCCATTCCAGAATTCTTGTCAAAAGAATGATGAATCCATTCTTCTTCTATTCCGTAGGTTTTTGGATAGTGAGGATATTTTTCCAGATTGCCAAACTGATACTCTGTCAACATAGTTGTAACACACATGGCTGTTTCATTGCTCCTTCTGAACTCATTCAGCATCCCTGATGATCTTGGGTAAATGTTTGTGAAACCAAATTTATGTGCTAAAGTATGCATATACTGTGGAATAAAAGATAGGAATGCTCATTTGAAACTCAGACTATGTAGAATGAAAAGTCACTGGTGCAACCTGGCTGGTGTGTTAAGGAATAATTATTTCAGCTGTTCATAAATCTGTCTGCTTTTGCAAAGATCAAGGAAAAAATGAAATCATTTAAACACTCTTTGCCACAATAATATTTTAAAATTGGCAGTTCTTAAACTGTTCTTCTATGTTAACCTATTGTAAAACCTGTTTTTTAGTCCAACATATTGGCCTGTAACATCGACGTTGTTCCTTAATTATCTCTGAAAATGATCTAATAGTTGAATCCAATTTATGTGGAGATAGGAAGATACTGGAGATAAATACTTTCAGATGGAACAGAACAGCATTCCAGTACTCTGAAGATACCCAGCTTCCTCCTCATTAATCAAAACTAATCTATAGTAACGTAGTTGGGTTATTTGAAAAAGTTTAATTGTATTTTTCCTCTACAAATTAGACTGGAGCATGGCATCTGTAGCTATTTTTTTAACATTTGCAATTCTAATTTTTGGAGTAAATTTTTTTCAGTTGAGTCTGAATCCATGTTTTATAAAGATCACTTATGCCTCCTACCTTTAATATAGACTCCATTTTGTTAGACAACAGGTCTTACTACATTTTAAATTACCCATTTTCTAAGATCTCTGAGTATGTTGCTTTTGTTTTGCAATTTAGATTTGTTGTCTCATGGTGCCTTTTAAATTGGATCCAGCTATTATTAGAAAAATGTACTTTTCCCCTGAAGCTAGTCTCCCATTCTGCAGACCAAAAGCTTAGGACAACTCCTTAGGTTTTTTTTCTTTTTTTTAATAAAAGCATGGTTTAAATTACTTGCTTTCTAAATCTTATTTGTAGACCTAAGAAGTAAAATATTTATTTTTTTGCTTGCATACATATGATTGAGAACATTAGCAAGTTATCATTACAATATAACATATGAAGCTTTCTTTGTAGATGTTTGTTTTAAGCTTGTCTGATGATTTGGGGGCATTGGGAAGAATAATATGGGAGCAGGCAAAGTAATTTATTGTCTGGGTCAGATACGAAAAATGATCACTTCAAGACTTGTATAAAATAGTTTAAAAATACTTTTTTTCAGGTATGTCAATGAGAGCTTTTCTTTGGAAAATCAAGCCATGTATTTGATGCCTGAGATTGGCTATTCAGTCAGCTTCAAGCATCATTTAAGAAAAGATATTGTCCCAGACTTTTAAAACATGAGGACTGTACTAGATCTGGATTATTAATGTATTTTATATATTTCAACTGAAATCATCTCACTTAACAGTTTACTTTCACTGAAAATAGACTAAGACAGTGTCATTTTGATTTCTAAACATTTTCCATTGCACTGTCAAAATACAGGTAATGATAGGCAATATTGTATATTTTTCTTAAAATGAAATTATAAGACCACTGGAATTATTTTATAAGCTGCTGATCCTAAATTTGGGAGCTCAGTGCTATCTGACAGTAGCATCCCTTCAGGACACTTCATCTAGATGCTAGCCAATACATAGATATTGATGTGGTTGATATTTATGAAAATGAAACTGTCAATTTTCAAATGTCATACCTGAGACAGTGAATGAAAGTTTCCTGCCACTGAATTGTGCCTCTGAAATATAGGACAATGTGTGGTGTGTCTTGCAAAATTCATAATAACAATCTTCATCTAACTTAAAGATGGCGGTAGAAACTTTAGCATCAGCTGTGAAAGCAGGTTTGGAGGAAAGAAAAATTTCAAACAGACCATTAGGAATGTGAGCTCCCACCAGACCTCCAGCCACCCCCCCCGCCCCAGCCACCTCTCCTCTTTCTCAGGAATATAAACCATCAGTTAAGAGGATTCAAAAGGACAACTCTGAGGCTGAAAAAATAAATTGCATTTCCAACTTTGGCATGTAGGTCCCTGCAGCTGCCAAACCACTGAGAGCATATGTGGGTGGGCAGGCAGTTACAGGTGTTACTTCAAATTTGGAACATATAAAAGAGCCAAAGTAGTATGTACTCTCTGCCAGCAGTAACAGGAAGGGTTGCTGTAAATTACTTTGCAGGTTCAGTTTATGTTTTTGATAGTGTAACGAGCCAAAATGACATATGGTGTGCATCTCTAAAATATGCAGAAGAGTACAGAGAAACATGCAGAGAGAAAATTTGGAAGAGACTAATGAATTCTTAGTTTTGCCACGGAGTCTTTGCTCCTGGGAGGAAAAGAAAAGCCAAGAAGAGTGAACATACACAGTATGTGGTCTAGTTAGCTCAATCCTACCACAAGCTACTTAATTTTCAAAATTTCCTTTTGATATTGGTTTGTTAAAGCGCCTGTTTGCATGACACATTCATTACACTGCAAAGCTGCAGGGCCCGTTTTACTTTGCCTGCTCTAAGGATTAGATGAGAAGTTGGGAACTGATTTTTTTCCCCCCATCCTCCTCTTTAAGTGAATAAAATTTTCACATTTGTGGTATGAGTTTAGGCCTTGGATTATCTTAGAAAAATTACTTCTTTATAGTGCATGTATCTGAGAAGGAATTGCATTTGTGGGATTGCAAAGGGTCGAAGGAACAAGCAAGGAATCGAAGGAGCAAGGGAGGGAGGAAGCGAGCGGAGTGAGCGAGTGTTGTGGTTTAACCTCAGTCGGCAACTGAGCACCACGCAGCCACTCGCTCACTCCCCCCTCCTTGGTGGGATGGGGGAGAGAATTGGAAGAGCACAAGTGAGAAAAACTCGTGGGTTGAGATAAAAACAGTTTAATAATTGAAATAAAATGATAATAATAATAATACACAAAGCAAGTGATGCACAGTACAATTGCTCACCACCCGCCGACCGATGCCCAGCCAGTCCCCGAGCAGCGGCCCCCCCCCGGCCAGCTTTCCCCAGTTTATGTACTGAGCATGACGTCACATGGTATGGAATGTCCCTTTGGTCAGTTTGGCTGTGCCCCCCTCCCAGCTTCTTGTGCACCTCCAGCCTTCTCAGTCGGTAGAGCATGGGAAGCTGAAAAGTCCTTGGCTAGTATAAGCATTACCTGGCAACAACTAAAACATCGGTGCGTTATCAACTTTGTTCTCCTCCTAAATCCAAAACACAATCCTGTACCAGCTACTAGGAAGGAAATTAACTCTATCCCTGCCGAAACCAGGACAGCGAGATAGGGACTAAACAAGTGAGAGAAGGAGGGAGCATGTGAAGGACTGAAAGAGCGAGGGACAGAGCGAGCGAAGGAGGAAGCGGGCAACAGAGTGAGTGAAGAAGGGAGGGAGGGAGCAAAGGAGGAAGCGAGCAAGGGATCGTGCAAAGGAGGTAGTGAAGGAGTGAATGAAGGAGGGAGGAAGGGAACATGGGAGCATGCAGAGGAGCATGCAGAGGAATGTGTGGAGGAGCGAGCGAAGGAGTGAGAGAAGGAGCAAGCAAGGGAGGGAATGAGCGGAGCGAGTGACTGAAGGAGTGAGCAAATGAAGGGGTGAATGAAGGAGCGAGAGAGCAAGCGAGGGAATGGAGGAGTGCATGAAGGGGCAAATGAGCGGAGAAGTGTGTGGAGGAGCAAGTGAAGGAGCATGTGAGCAAATGAGGGAAGGAAAGAGGGAGTGAAGGAGCGAATGGAGGAACAAAGCAGCGAAGGAGAGAGCAAAGCAGCAAGCGGAGGAGCGAGTGAAGCAGTAGAGGAACAATTGAGTGGAGGAGCAAGCAAAGCATTGAAGCAGCAGAGGAGAGAGCAAGCGAAGGAGTGGAGCAGCAAGGGTGTGAGTGAGAAAAGCAGCAGAGGAGCATGTGAGTGAAGGAATAAGAGAGCGAAGCAGTAAACGTGTGAGCAAAGCAGCAAAAGAGCGAGCAAGTGAAGGAGTGAGTCAATTAAGCAGAGGAGGAGCGAGGGAGCAAAGCAGCAGAGGAGCAAGGGAGGGGAGGAGTGAGCAAGCCGTCCAACAGAGGAGCGAGCAAGCAAAGGAGCAGAGGCGTGAGCAAAGGGATGAGCAAAGCAGCAAAGGACCAGAGGATAGAGTGGAGGAGTGAGCAAAGTAGCAAAGGAGAGCAGGAGCAAGCGGAGGAGCGGAGGAGCGAGAGGAGCAGTGGAGCAGTGAGCAAGCAGAGGAGGAGGGGAGCATGCGAGCGAAGGAGTGAGCGAAGCAGTGATGCAGCGGGTGAGCAAAGCAGCCAAGTAGTGAGTGAAGGAGTGAGTGAAGGGGCAAGCGAGTGAAGCAGTAAAGGAGCGTGCAAAGCAGTGAAGCTGTGAATGAACGAAGCAGCGAGAGAAGGAGTGAGCGAAAGGGGGGGCACGTGAAGCATCAGAAGAGCAAGCAAAGGAGCGAGCGAGCAAAACAGCGGAGGGGCAAGGGAGCAGAGAAGTGAGTGAGTGAAGCAGCAGAGGAACACGGGAGTAGTGTAGGAGCAAGCAATGCAGCGAGCAAGCAGAGCAGCGAAGTAGTGAGTCAGCAAAGCAGCAAAGGACTGAGCAAAGGAGCAAGCAGGTGACACAGCAAAGAAGCGAGCAAAGCAGTGAAGCAGTGAGTGAGCAAAGCAGTGAGAGGTGGAGCAAGCACATGGAGGAGCATGCAAAGCAGCAGAGGAGCAAACAAGGGAGCAAGCAAGTGAAGCAGTGAAGGAGCAAGGGAGTGGAGGAGTGAGTCAGAGAAGCAGTGGAGGAGTGAGCGAAGGGGTGAGCAAAGTAGTGGAAGAGCAGAGGAGTGAGCAAAGGAGCAAGAAAAATAGCGGAGAAGCGAGCGAAGGAGCGAGCGGAGGCATGGAGAAGCGAGCAATGGAGCAAGGGGAGGAGCGGAGGAGCAAAGAAGCGAGCAAGCAAAGGAGTGAGTGAAACTAGCAGAGGAGTGAAGGAGCGAGCGGAGGAGTGAACAAAGGAGCGAGCAAGAAAAGCTGCAAAGGAGCAAGCAAAACAGTGAAGGGGTGATCTAAGGACTGAGCAAAGGAGTGAGCGAAACTAGCAGAGGAGTGAAGGAGCGAGCGGAGGAGCGGAGGAGTGAACAAAGGAGCAAGCAAGAAAAGCTGCAAAGGAGCAAGCAAAACAGTGAAGGGGTGATCTAAGGACTGAGCAAAGGAGTGAGCGAGTGAAGGAGCGAGCAAAGGAGTGAGCAAAGGAACAAGCAAGTGAAGCAGCGAAGGAGCAAGTGAAGGAGCAAGGGAGCAAACAAAGGTGCAAGCAAAGCAGCGAAGGAGCGAGCAAAACAGTGGAGTGAGCAAGCAAAGCAGCGAGTGAAGCAGCAAGCAAGTGAAGCAGTGGAGGAGCGAGGGAGCATAGGAGTGAGCCAGCCAAGCAGCAGAGGAGCAAGCAAAATAGCGAAGGAGCGTAGGAGCAAGCAAAGTTGTGAAGGGTCGAGCGAGTAAAGCAGCTGAGCAGAGCAGTGAAGGAGCAAGCGAGGGAAGCAGTGAGTGACACAATGAGTGAGCAAAGGAGTGAGCATGCAAACCAGCGAGCAAAGGAGCGAAGGAGCGAAGCAGCGAGCGATTGAAGCAGCAAAGGAGCGAGCCAAGCAGTGAAGCAGTGGAGGGGTGAGCGAGTGGAGGAGCGAGCGAAGCAGCGGAGGAGTGAGTGGAGGAGTGAGCAAGGCAGCAAGTGAACAAAGGAAAGAAAAGGGAGGGAGAAGTGGGGAGAGAGAAAAAGAGGGAGAGGAGGGAGAGAGCAGGAGAGAGACAAATGGGGGGAAGGGAAAGGGAGAGAGAGAAAGGGAAAGGGAGGAGAGAGAGAAGGGGAGAAAGAAGAGGGGGAGAGAGAAGGGGAGAGAAAAAAGGAGAGGAAAGAGTGGGAGCGAGAAAGAAAGAGAAAGGGAGAGTGAGAGTGAAAGAGAAAGAGGGAAAGGTAGGGGAGAGAGAAAGAAGGAGCGAAACGAGAGAGAAAGGAGGAAAGAGGGAGAGGGAAAGAGACAGGGAGGTGGGGAGAGAGAGAGAAGGGGCAAGAGGGAGAGAGAAAGAAAGAAAGAGAAAGTTAAAGAGATGGAAAGAGAGTGAGAGAATAAAAGGGGGAGAGAGAAAGGGGAAGGGGGAGAGAAAGCAATACAGACAGTTGACCCAACTTGACTGAAGAGATATCCCATGCCATATAATGTCATGATCAGCAGTAAAAACTAGGGGTGTAGTCTTCAATCAGCAACGGTTATTGAAAGGTGTTTTGTTTTGTAGTATATTGTCCTTTAGAAGAGATATTATTACAATTTGCACAGTGTTCCACTTTAAAAGTGGCCACTCTGAAGTTTCATTCACTTTTCCTTCCTTCTTTCTCCACAGATCTTTCTGGATCTCAATAAGAAAGGCCTGACAACAAATGACTAATAAAATAGCTTCTTTAATAAGACAAAATAAGAGGAATATAGATAGAGATAAAATCTTATGTCCCTTCAGATGCTGGGAACCCCACGCTGGTGCAGCATTGGATGGACCCCGGATGGATTTCCCCATGGCATGCTGTGCAGATTCTGCCTGTGGAGAGAAGCTGTCCCATTTGATCACTCATGTTATATGATTTACAAGAAAACAACTCTGTTCCTAAAGGATGTTCACATGAGAACCGCTTGCTGCACTTTTAGATGAAGGTAAGACCATGCAGGTGGCGTAGTCGCCAGTACCAAGTGGGAGCTGCCTGCAGGCTCCTCTCTTACAATGAGCTGGCTGAGTTTATCCTTCAGCCGAGGGATTTGTGCAACACAACACAGGCCTGAAGGCCACGCTGTATGTGAAGCACAGCTCAGTACAGCACAGGCTTGGGCTTACTCAGGTTAACTGTTATATGAATCACTAACTTCTCGATGTATAATGGTCTCCTGGTCAGGACCACTACATTCCACCCCTTGATCCACATACAGTTAACCTTTCCCAAAGATATTATAAGTTACAGATTATATTAATAACTTATGGACTGCTCAAGCCCTAAGTACGAGGCCCAATACAGCAGACATGGGCTGCTCAAGATCACTAACTCCTCGAGTACAATGTCTTCCACAAGGCTCCTAATACAGGATAGAAATCCACTGTTCAGTTAGAGCAAGGAAGACTAAGGGGATCCTGAGCACTATGAAAAAGGATATTACAAAACCAACACACACACAGTTCTGTAGAGCTAGAACATAGAATCATAGAATCATTTAGGTTGGAAAAGACCTTTAAGATCATCGAGACCAACCGCAAACCTAACACTGCCAAGTCCATCACTAAACCATGTCCCTAAGTGCCACATCTACATCTTTTAAATACCTCCAGGGATGGTGAGTCAATCACTTCCCTGGGCAGCCTGTTCCAATGCTTGACAATCCTTTCAGTGAAGAATTTTCCTAATATCCAATCTAAACCTCCCCTGGGGCAACTTGAGGCCGTTTCCTCTCACCCTACCACTTGTTACCTGGGAGAAGAGACCGACACCCACCTCGCTACAACCTCCTTTCAGGTAGTTGTAGAGCATGATAAGGTCTCCCCTGAGCCTCCTTTTCTCCAGGCTAAACAACCCCAGTTCCCTCAGCCGCTCCTCATAAGACTTGTTCTCCAGACCCTTCACCAGCTTCATTGCCCTTCTCTGGACACTCTCCAGCACCTCAATGTCTTGCTTGTAGTGAGGGGCCCAAAACTGAACACAGTAGTCGAGGTGCGGCCTCACCAGTGCCGAGTACAGGGGCACGATCACTTCCCTACTCCTGCTGGCCACACTATTTCTGATACAGGCCAGGATGCCATTGGCCTTCTTGGCCGCCTGGGCACACTGCCGGCTCATATTCAGCCAGCTGTCAACCAACACCCCCAGGTCCTTTTCCGACAGGCAGCTTTCCAGCCACTCTTCCCCAAGCCTGTAGCGTTGCATGGGGCTGTTGTGGCCGAAGTGCAGGACCCGGCACTTGGCCTTGTTGAACCTCATACAATTGGCCTCGGCCCATCGATCCAGCCTGTCCAGATCCCTCTGCAGAGCCTTCCTACCCTCGAGCAGATCAACACTCCCGCCCAACTTGGTGTCACCTGCAAACTTACTGAGGGTGCACTCGATCCCCTCATCCAGATCATTGATAAAGATATTAAACAGAACTGGCCCCAATACTGAGCCCTGGGGAACACCGCTTGTGACTGGCCGCCAACTGGATTGAACTCCATTCACCACAACGCTTTGGGCCCAGCCATCCAGCCATTTTTTTACCCAGCGAAGAGTACACCTGTCTAAGCCGTGAGCCACCAGTTTCTCCAGGAGGATGCTGTGGGAAACGGTGTCAAAGGCTTTACTAAAGTCCAGGTAAACAACATCCACAGCCTTTCCCTCATCCACTAAGCGGGTCACCTGGTCATAGAAGGAGATCAGGTTAGTCAAGCAGAACCTGCCTTTCATAAACCCATCCTGACTGGGCCTGGTCACCTGGGTGTCCTGTACGTGCCGTGTGATGGCACTCAAGATGAGCTGCTCCATAACCTTCCCCGGCACCAAGGTCAGGCTGACAGGCCTGTAGTTCCCCGGATCCTCCTTCCAGCCCTTCTTGTAGATGGGCGTCACATTTGCTAACCTCCAGGCAACTGGGACCTTCCGGTTTGCCAGGACTGCTGATAAAGGATTGAAAGTGGCTTGGTGAGCACTTCCGCCAGCTCCCTCAGTACCCTTGGGTGGATCCCATCTGGCCCCATAGACTTGTGTGTGTCTAAGTAGTGGTGTAGCAGGTTGCTCATCATTTCCCCTTGGATTATGGGGGCTTCATTTTGCTCCCCATCCCTGTCTTCCAGCTCAGGGTGCTGGGTACCCCAAGAACAATTGGTCTTACTATTAAAGACTGAGGCAAAGAAGGCATTAAGTACTTCAGCCTTTTCCTCAGCCTTTGTCACTATGTTTCCCCCTGCATCCAATAAAGGATGGAGATTTTCCTTAGCCCTCCTTTTGGTGTTAATGTATTTATAGAAACATTTTTTGTTGTCTTTTACTGCAGTAGCCAAATTAAGTTCTAGTTGGGCTTTGGCCCTTCTAATTTTCTCCCTGCATAACCTCATGACATCTTTGTAGTCCTCCTGAGTTGCCTGCCCCTTCTTCCAAAGGTCATAAACTCTCTTTTTTTCCCCTGAGTTCCAGCCAAAGCTCTCTGTTCAGCCAGGCCGGTCTTCTGCCCCGCCGGCTCCTCTTTCAGTACATATGCTGGGGGCCACTCAGCTGGAAGGCAGCTTGGCGGAAAAAGACCTGGGCGTCCTGGTGGACACCAAGTTGAACATGAGCCAGCAACGTGCCCTTGCAGCAAAGAAGGCTAATGGTATCCTGGGCTGCATTAAGTGGAGTGTTGCTAGCACGTGGAGGGAGGTGATCTTTTCCCTCTACTCAGCACTGGTGAGGCCACACCTGGAATGCCATGTCCAGTTCTGGGCTCCCCAGTACAAGAGAGACATGGGCATACTGGGGAGGGTCCAACGAAGGACTATGAAGATGTTTAAGGGACTGGAGCATCTCTCCTGTGAGGAAAGGCTGAGAGAGCTGGGACTGTTTAGCCTAGAGAAGAAAAGTCTCAGGGATCTCATCTCATTTAAATACCTGAAGGGAGAAGAGAAGTTTCAAAGAAGACAGAGCCAGGCTCTTTTCAGTGGTGCCCATTGATAGGACAAGAAGCAACGGGCATTGTAAGGGTGACCATGAACTGGAACAGGTTGCCCAGAGAGATGGTGGAGTCTCCCTTCTTGGAGATATTCAGAAGCCATCTGGACATGGTCCTGGGCAATCGGCTGTAGGTGGCCCTGCCTGAGCAGGTGGAGTTGGTCTAGATGAACTCCAGAGGTCCTTTCCAACCTCAGCCATTCTGTGATTCTATGGTTCTATGTGTATTTGTTAGAACAGCCCAGCTTAAAATCTACTACCTGTCAAAGCTCTGGTGGCAAAACTGTTTTATTTAACTGAAAGTTCCCTGTTTCATGGTTTTATATCTAACTTTTATCCTTTCAGCATGAATGTAGTATTGGTACATATTATATTTAAGCCTTATCTCCTGGATTATACACTTATGTAGAGGAAATTATCTTGTGGCTCTTCCAGATGCTTGTAGTGATAATCTCCCCCCTCCCCCCTCCCCCCTTTTTAACATTTTAAAATAAATAACCTCTAATCTAACTTAAAGGCAAAAAAGTTGTCATGGTTTAACCTCAGCCAGCAACTGAGCACCACACAGCCGCTCGCTCACTCCTCCCCCACCCCGGTGGGATGGGGGAGAGAATTGGAAGAGCACAAGTGAGAAAAACTCATGGGTTGAGATAAGAACAGTTTAATAATTGAAATAAAATACTGTAAAATAGTAATAATAATAATAATAATAATAAAAGAATATACAAAGCAAGTGATGCACAATGCAATTGCTCACCACCCACCGACCGATGCCCAGCCAGTCCCCGAGCAGCGGCCCCCCCGGCCAGCTTTCCCCCAGTTTATATACTGAGCATGACATAGAATCATAGAATCATAGAATCATTGAGGTTGGAAAAGACCTCTAAGATCATCGAGTCCAACCGTCGACCCAACACCACCATGTCCACTAAACCATGTCCCTAAGTGCCTCATCTACTCGTCTTTTAAATACCTCCAGGGATGGGGACTCCACCACTTCCCTGGGCAGCCTGTTCCAATGTTTCACCACTCTTTCACATCACATGGTATGGAATATCCCTTTGGCCAGTTTGGGTCAGCTGTCCTGGCTGTGCCCCCTCCCAGCTTCTTGTGCACCTCCAGCCTTCTCAGTCGGTAGAGCATGGGAAGCTGAAAAGTCCTTGGCTAGTGTAAGCACTACTTAGCAACAACTAAAACATCGGTGTGTTATCAACATTGTTCTCATCCTAAATCCAAAACACAGCACTATACCAGCTACTAAGAAGAAAATTAACTCTATCCCAGCCGAAACCAGGACAAAAGTGTAGACTGGAAAAGTTTGAGGTGAAGATACTGCAAATCTCTGCCTGTCTTTGGATACTTTGGGGTTCCAAAGCTTGGACACACAGACACACTAGCACAACCTACTTAGTGGTGTTTTGAGGCATATGACAGGTTGCTGAAAATGGTATCTGCCCTTAAAAGCAGAAACTTCTCTGCTCTTATTTTAAGGCATGTAGGATTTCACGTGAGCCTAACATATTAAAGTACATTTTATGTTATGTTTCCCAGGCCACCTCTTTTGCCAAGCTGTCTTTAAAAAAAACACCAAAACTGGTTAGAAATGCATTGTTTACTAGCACTTGCACAGATATAATAGCTTTTTTTTTGTTGGGTTTTTTTCTCTTCCCAAAGGTTCAACATTGGTGGTGAGAACTTGTTAAACACAAATATGTGCCTGGATATGGAGATGTTGAGAAATTTCTCAGAGAAGATCAGGTCAGTTCCACTTAATTAACATTTTCAAAATAATCACCTTTTACTGTGCCAAACTAAAACCTGGTTTTAATATCTTTTCTTGCTGTGGATTGTCAAAAACTTGAATTTGTATTCATTTCTTTCCCTTTCCTTAAATACTGTGGGTTAAGAAAGCTACCTAGGTGTACTTAGCCCCACCTAAGCATGCTCATCTTCTGGTAAGTGGCTAAACAGGATATATAATCTCCTTTGCTGTCATTTTATGCAAGCTACAGGTGTTAGTGATGCTGGAAAAATGCTTCCCAGCATTGGTTCCATTTGCAGGACGACAAAGGCAAGTCTAGTTGTGAATATTAATGCATGTAGATGAGCGTTAGGTGCAAAATAGTCAGTGCTGTAGAGACTTAAGTTTTCAGGACCATGTCCAGAAAGAGAAATATAGGGATCTCTAGGGTAAGGGAAATGCTAGGAGAAGATTTTGAAGGTCTAAAAGGCTGGCCATACTCAGTGTCTTTACTATGGCTTATTATTCAAGCAATTATGAACTTACAGTTGTAGTTGTATCTCTGCTTGTTCTTTCAATTTCACTTTCATGTATTTTTAGTCACTATGAACTTTATAAAATCAAGACATTCACTGCCTAGGATGACTGTTATATATTTAAAATTTAAGAAAAAACTTTGCAAGATATATCAAAATCTGCAACATATTTATGCCTTTGCCTTTTATGCTGACAATGAACTGTCACTTACAGCCTATGAAGTTTTTATGCTTTCAAACAAATATATTTTGTCACAACAGCACAATAAAGTTATTACAGTCTCCCATACTCTTTCTTCCAGCTCTAGAGTATGCCTCCTATTTATATCTCAGACAATAAACAGGCCCCAGAATTCCTAGCAAGCTCTTTATTTTAAATATAAACATAAAACAACATTATTTATGAAAACAAGGAGTTATATATATTATGTATATTTTAATCATGTAGAAGGATGGAGATATCCACCAGCAGAATGGGAAGAAATTTCCTCAACTTTATACAAACAAAAAACCATGTTGAACTGCATTATGTTTGGAACAGATATTATGCCAAATAAAGACTGTTTTCTACAGTGCAGGGAAAGAATTTTTGCAACTATTTTTTAATGTCATCTTCAATAGCCTTCATTTAATTTACTCCAGCAATGCATCCAGTTTATGGCACAACCAGGTTCTGGAATAATTACAACTGAAATGAGAGTAGTTGCATGTCTTTATGGATCAGGAAAGACTTGGCTTTTTATAAAAGTCTGGAAAAAATGCAAAAGTGACTATTTAATCCTTTTCAGGATTACAAAAACAGAGTGCGTTTACTACATTTTAATGTTTGGGTTTGGGGAAAATTTATTAACACTGGGTAGAGAAGGTAATTCCTATTTGGAACAAAATCTCTACATTTTGAAATTCTCTATGAAAGCAACTGGTCCTCATCTCCAAGACAGTGTGCCTGATATGACTGCCCTGCAGCTGCAGATCCTGGAAATCTGAGCTCTTGGGTCTCTGAATGCAAGAGACCATGGTTAGGGAATTGGCGAGGAGTCTGGCAGG
This sequence comes from Aptenodytes patagonicus, assembly GCF_965638725.1. Lineage (NCBI taxonomy): Eukaryota > Metazoa > Chordata > Aves > Sphenisciformes > Spheniscidae > Aptenodytes > Aptenodytes patagonicus. The sequence continues at coordinate 43,685,254 of NC_134981.1, forward strand.
TTTCTGTCTGTCTGGGACTTTTGCCTTTAATTTCAGTCTTTGTTAAACTTTAAATTTCCTTTCCTGTTGAAACTAATTTTTTTTAATGCTTACCAGCCAACCCCAGAAATTGTGAGGAATAATATTAAAAAATGTGTTTTTCAATGATATCCATATTCTTTCCTCTCCTTAAACTGTCCAAACATTGAGTACAACTTTAAAAGTTAATGTGCTAAGCTGCTAATATTTTGAGACATATGTATAATCCTATTTTGATAAGTGCAACTTAACACTGAATTCCTGTAATTAGATAAAAATATTTGTATAATCAGGAAAAAAAAAAGGCAATCCATGATGAAATTTTGTTTCCTTTTAAGTTAGACAGTGCTTTGTCACCTGCCATCAAAGGGGGCCAGATTTTGCACCAAAATGCTCAATTATCTTTCTTGATTGCTGCTATTTCCAAAATCAGTAGTAAGGAAAAGCCTGACTTCTTACCAAACCAGAATTGTGTGTATGTTTAAGCATATCTCATATGTAAAGAGAAGATTCTGAAACACAGACCTGACCACTTTCAATTGATTTCCAGTTACAGAATTGCCAAATGGGCATTTTAGAATGGACTGAGCAAGAAAGCAGTTTCTTGTTATGACATAACATACATCTCTTATATTAATGTTCTTTTTTTACACACTCAATGCAACATATAGGCAATCTTCCTTCAGCTAAAGAAAGCCAGAGAAAACTTCGGGGGTGGGGGGGGAGTATGTGTTATAGAGTATATGGTCTTTTCTCTGTGTGTGCATTTTTTGTTTGTTTGTTTGTTTGTTTTTAATTAAATGAGTGCTAGGAGGTCAATGGAACAAAAACTAGCTAGCTGGTCATAAGTGATTATAGGATGAATGTGTGTTTTATTCTCTTTCAGGCAATGGGCATGCATCTCTATGGCGAGTTAATGGTGAATGAAGATGCAAAATAACAAGAACTTGCCTATAAATGCTGTGTCCTTAGCCGGAGCAGTGGCAGAGATGTCATTCTGAAAAGGTGATTTTTTTTTTTCATTTAAAACCCTGATTTTACCTCATACAGAATGAATATGCATAGCTCACTAAACAGTAAACTTTGGCATACCACAGAATTTGTGGATGCTTAGCTCAAGAAATAACTTGTTAAATATCTTGTTTGTTTTTAAACCCAGCTGCTGGAGCACTGAGTTAGATGCATGTAGGCACTAGCTGAAGAGCACAGAGGGACTTTGTTCTAGGCTTTGTAATGGCCTGTACAATAGGCAACTGTAAGTCAGAACAGCTAGAAAAGGCCAGGCTCCACATGCAGTTGTTTTCCAGTCTGTATTCTTAACTCTGTTTACAACACATCTTAAACAAAATTGCAATTGTGTGACAAGCAGTCCTGTTTACCAAAGTTGCATATTGACTTGATAGGTAGCACAATCTTTGAAAAGAATCTGCACCCATAATGGAATTATGAAATTGTGCAAATCTAAATTGTGTGAGAACAATTTGATAATTTAAATTATTTTGTTCTAAGTGTAGTCAGGTCTTTGAAGACTGAATCTGAGGTAAGAAGAGAAGCCTTGACATTAAGAAGCTGCTTAATGTCATACACAATCTAGCTTGTTTCTGAAATTAACGGCGATGAGACAACAGAGAAAACGCAAAATTGCAAGTAATATTCACAAAATAAAGATTGTTGCAGGTTATAAACTGGTCGTTTGCAAAGATATTCTCCATCTTTCAGTCTATTTGAATAGCTTGAGATAACCTTACAGTATTTGTACATGTATGTTTAACACACAGCCAGTTAGGATTGGTATGAAGATCTCTTCCAGTACAGCATACCTCAGATTTTTGCCTAATGATATAATTCATCTGACAGACTGATTGCCTTGGATGTTCACATAAATTTATAGTTGATTTGTGATATCAAAATTCAGACATCTAATTTAGCAAAATCATCATTTTGTAATCAGTACTGACCAGGAATCTTAATTCTCTCCCATTGAAGCCTCAACATGTAGGCAGTGCTTGATATTAAGTTCAACGTGAATTTGTGGCATTTACTTTATTTATATGGACTATGGCAGATACCATGAAAACAAGTTTGTTTATGAATAGTCCTGTTCTGTATAGACAAGAACTGTGCCTGCCAGGAAAATGTAGTCAATGTGGATTAGATTGTAGAGTGACAGGATGTCAGCTGGGGGGGAAAGGGTCACATTCTAAAAACAGGCAGGGCTATAACAAGACACTTGCTTATGCACTCCCAGTTATCAAGAACCCACCCAAATTTGAGAGTTACATTCAACATTTCTGTAATCTGGTAAATGCCTTTTTAAGTGTCTGAAGTGCAATGAAGGCCATAAAGATGCAGATGCAGTTTGTTCTTCTTTACTTGGTGCTGCCTTCCTATAGTTCCTTAAATATTAAAATGAAAATCAAAATTTCTACAAATTTCTGGTGGTAAGTATCTAGCATAGGAAAATTGCATAAGATATGTGTTAGCAATAGTCTAGAATTACTTTTTGACTTCTCAGACTAGAAATGCATGCTGAGCTAAATAAATAAAATCTGAAGATTTTCTTATGAGAACAACACTCTTAAGAAATATTGAGCTTGTGAAGAAAGAGTGACTGCACAGATTTCTTTTAATGTTGTGGCTGTTTGGGTTCCTGGCATGATGATTTAAGATTTGAGATTAAAATCACATTGCCAGGGATTACCACATAGCCATAACCCCAGCTGCTACTATGAAAATCATCATGACTATCTGATATATACCTTGGAACCTTCTCCATCCATTAAAAAAGTCCAAACAGAAAAGGAATGCACATCATGGAAGAACCTCATATGATAATTAGTGAGATGAAGACCTCTCTGACGAGGTACAGAGCTTAGCTGATTGGTGAACAGTGATTGTTTTCCTCTTTGTTCACAGTGGCTAAGTTCTGTACCTGAAGAGAAGAGGAGATGAGAACATTTCTTAAGCGCCAGCCTACATCGTGTGGAGTGCATTTGCTGACTGAGATACATTGCTGCTTAATATATAGTTCTGTAATAAATGTTTGTGTGTGAAACACAGTATACAGAGCATAAGAGGCAGAGGTGACTCAGCGAGAACCAAAGACTCTCTTTTTTAGCTGAGAATAAACAGTGCTCCTTACTTTTGCAGTCAGACTGAGAATTTAAGATAATTTGGTTACAGTGCTTTTCTAAAGGTCAGAAGGAATAAATGTTTGTGATTTTAAATTGGAATTGTCTATAAAGCGTTGTTTTGTAAAGTAGTCTCTTCTTTAATGGATGCTCTCATGATTTCTCTGCAGTTGTAGCTTAGCAATATATATCATTTGCAGGAAATTATTGTTTCTGACTGGAGCTGCCATTTACGGCTGCTGCTGTTGTTCCAAGCTTTTGATGGACCCGTCCTCCAGTGCCTACTGAGCTGATATCAGTTCTGATTTTACATACTGGCTCAGTTCAGCAGGAACAGGAGTCGAGCCCTAGAGCAAAAAAGATGTATCTTTTCTAAGAGCCCATGAAAAATGTTATTGTTTTCTTTCTAAAATCAAATTAGTACACATTATGATGTTCTTAACACAAGAAGGTATGTGGATATGTAGAACATTATACAGTATTACTCCAGTAATTGACCTCTAGCATCATTTTCAGAGTGACCTGCTAATAATTATGGGAGTATGTTTGTACTTCGGCCCAATTTTTCAAATGGACTCACTTAGTTTTTAAGTTACTGGCAGAGCATAACTGTGGTTATGGAACTTGGAGAGCTAAATTTATAATAATATCTAAAAACACTGTTTCCCCTTATATTTCATCTGGTAAAGAGTATTGAGTACCCAGAAGGGAGATCTCTCTAGATTTCTAGACCTACCACAACAGCTTTTGGAGAAGAGCCAATCAAGAATACACAAATACTCCTTTATTGTAGCATAGTAATAATTTTTACTGCTGCTTCTGCTGCAGGAAAGATCTCTGTGATCTGTGATTAAAAGAATTTCTCTGTGAAATTCTTTTAATATTTCTCCTACTAAACCCTGGTGGTACTGGATTTCATTGTCCCAAGATATCAAAGGAAGGATTATGTGACTGCTAAAACAATCAGCTAACAGAAATGCTTACCTCTCAGTGTTTATGTTTTCCAGAGGCTCACTGTAACCAAGAACACTTAAAAATACAGAGACACACACAAACTTCATGTGCACAAAAACTACACGTGCACACACACTACTGTGGCTCAAGGTAGTTCTTTAGTACAAATAATTTGGGTTTTATCTTTGCTGTTTGGTGATATAGCCATTCCAATTTGTAGCTGCCAAGGACTCTTGATTTGAACCATAGAATCATAGAATCATAGAATCATAGAACCATAGAATCATAGAACCATAGAATCATAGAATCATAGAATCATAGAATAGTTTGGGTTGGAAGGGACCTCTAAAGGTCATCTAGTCCAACCCCCCTGCCATGGGCAGGGACATCTTCAACTAAATCAGGTTGCTCAGAGCCCCGTCCAACCTGACCTTGAATGTTTCCAGGGATGGGGCATCCACCACCTCTCTGGGCAACCTGTGCCAGTGTTTCACCACCCTCAGCGTAAAAAATTTCTTCCTTATATCTAGTCTAAATCTACCCCCCTTTAGTTTAAAGCCATTCCCCCTTGTCCTGTCGCAACAGGCCCTGCTAAAAAGTTTGCCACCATCTTTCTTAGAAGCCCCCTTTAAGTACTGATAGGCTGCAATAAGGTCTCCCCAAAGCCTTCTCTTCTCTAGACTGAACAACCCCAACTCTCTCAGCCTTTCTTCAGAGGAGAGGTGTTCCATCCCCCTGATCATTTTCATGGCCCTCCTCTGGACCCACTCCAACAGGTCCATGTCTTTCTTATGCTGAGGGCTCCAGAGCTGGACGCAGTACTCCAGGTGGGGTCTCACCAGAGCAGAGTAGAGGGGCAGAATCCCCTCCCTCGACCTGCTGGCCACGCTTCTTTTGATGCAGCCCAGGATACGACTGGCCTCCTGGGCTGCGAGCGCACATTGCTGGCTCATGTCCAGCTTTTCATCCACCAGTACCCCCAAGTCCTTCTCGGCAGGGCTGCTCTCAATCTCTTCATCCCCCAGCCTGTATTGATACCGGGGGTTGCCCCGACCCAGGGGCAGGACCTTGCACTTGGCCTTGTTGAACCTCATGAGGTTCACACGGGCCCACTTCTCGAGCTTGTCCAGGTCCCTCTGGATGGCATCCCGTCCCTCTGGCATGTCGACCGCACCACTCAGCTTGGTGTCATCTGCAAACTTGCTGAGGGTGCACTCGATCCCACTGTCTATGTCATTGATTTTATGCGCTTTGAATGATTTTATGCACTTTGGTCAATATAGGAGTCACTGAAATTAGATGAACAAGTATTTTGTTTGCAACTTCTGTGCCAAATTAAAAAACTAATATAAAATTAGCTGGAATGGAGGAAGTAGGGGGGGGGTAATTGGAAGCTGGAAGTGACCAGCCATCATTCTGGTGATGAGATGGGACTGAGGGAAAAATTAAGATCAGTGTTCTTACTGTCTTGTATAGGTTAACTTTTGCCATAAATGTCAGACCTTCTGGTTTTTAAAATGTTTTCCATATCCCTGTGCTGCTCCTTTTGTACAGTGATTTATCAAGTGTAGCTCCTTTCCTCCAGGAATGTAGTGCTCCAATGATCACAAGATATCTTAATTGTTCCTTTCAGAGAATGAACCTTTAAAATTCAAAAGTTTGTGAACATATTTCCTTTGTATGCTACTGTTTTACATCAAATAATAGTTTTTAAAGTATGTGTAGTTTCTCCATTGCACAGAAGTTCAAAGTTAATTTATAAACTTAAAAAAACCCACTCTGTTTCCTCTTTTACAGTAAGAGAGAAGCAGCTGAATGTAGTTAGTTAAGGGATATTAACAAGAAAAATTAAACATGAAAATTACTTCTTTTAAAGTTCTGGTACAAAAACCCCTAAAATAAGAGCCTGCCTAAATGGTGACTTCAGTCCACAGAATACAACTCATATTTACACCACTACAGTCTCTGAGCTCCCCGCTTCGAAACACAGTGTCATTACCTGAATTATGGGACAGTCAGCAACTTCTTTCATATGCAGCAAGAGTTAGGAAATTGTCCAAGAACATGCTGAGTTACTGCAATGGCTTCTAATGCAATTACACTCACAGATGTATTTATTAAGGGATACTATTCATAAAAGAGTTATGCCTCATTTCACAGGTTTTTCTTGCAAAGGCCAGCAAGGGAAGCCAACCTGCTTTTTGCTTTTTCCATTGTGTAAGGGAAAGAACCCAGAGCTGAATAAAGTTCTTCCACAAGGCACCCAGAATTTAAATGTTTTGTAAGCCTTCAGTAGTCCGTACTGTTAAAACTGCATGGCAAATCAAGACAGTAGGATATTCATAGAATAGAATCATAATCATTTAGGTTGGAAAAGACCCTTAAGATCATCGAGTCCAACCGCAAACCTAACACTGCCAAGTCCATCACTAAACCATGTCCCTAAGTGCCACGTCTACACGTCTTTTAAATACCTCCAGGGATGGTGAGTCAATCACTTCCCTGGGCAGCCTGTTCCAATGCTTGATAACCCTTTCGGTGAAGACATTTTTCCTAATATCCAATCTAAACCTCCCCTGGCACAACTTGAGGCCGTTTCCTCTCACCCTACCACTTGTTACCTGGGAGAAGAGACCGACACCCACCTCGCTACAACCTCCTTTCAGGTAGTTGTAGAGGGCGATGAGGTCTCCCCTCAGCCTCCTTTTCTCCAGGCTAAACAACCCCAGTTCCCTCAGCCGCTCCTCATAAGACTTGTTCTCTAGACCCTTCACCAGCTTCGTTGCCCTTCTCTGGACACTCTCCAGCACCTCAATGTCTTGCTTGTAGTGAGGGGCCCAAAACTGAACACAGTAGTCAAGGTGCGGCCTCACCAGTGCCGAGTACAGGGGCACGATCACTTCCCTACTCCTGCTGGCCACACTATTTCTGATACAGGCCAGGATGCCATTGGCCTTCTTGGCCGCCTGGGCACACTGCCGGCTCATATTCAGCCAGCTGTCAACCAACACCCCCAGGTCCTTTTCCGACAGGCAGCTTTCCAGCCACTCTTCCCCAAGCCTGTAGCGTTGCATGGGGCTGTTGTGGCCGAAGTGCAGGACCCGGCACTTGGCCTTGTTGAACCTCATACAATTGGCCTCGGCCCATCGATCCAGCCTGTCCAGATCCCTCTGCAGAGCCTTCCTACCCTCGAGCAGATCAACACTCCCGCCCAACTTGGTGTCACCTGCAAACTTACTGAGGGAGCACTCGATCCCCTCGTCCAGATCATTGATAAAGATTTTAAACAGAACTGGCCCCAATACTGAGCCCTGGGGAACACCGCTTGTGACTGGCCGCCAACTGGATTGAACTCCATTCACCACAACGCTTTGGGCCCAGCCATCCAGCCAGTTTTTTACCCATTGAACAGTACACCCGTCCAAGCCATGAGCAGCCAGTTTCTCCAGGAGGATGCTGTGGGAAACGGTGTCAAAGGCTTTACTAAAGTCCAGGTAAACAACATCCACAGCCTTTCCCTCATCCACTAGGCGGGTCACCTTGTCATAGAAGGAGATCAGGTTAGTCAAGCAGGACCTGCCTTTCACAAACGCATGCTGACTGGGCCTGATCACCTGGGTGTCCTGAACGTGCCACGTGATGGCACTCAAGATGAGCTGCTCCATAACCTTCCCCGGCACTGAGGTCAGGCTGACAGGCCTGTAGTTCCTCCTTCCGGCCCTTCTTGTAGATGGGCGTCACATTTGCTAACTTCTAAAGGAGAAAGTCAGAGGATCTTAGGTGCCTAAATTTCTAAGTACTTTCAGTAAGAACCCAGGCTTGCACAGTGCCAAAGTCAGCTCTTTTAAAATGCTACCTTTTGTGGATGCAATCATAATACCTACATGGAAAACAGAACAGTATTTCTCAGTATGAACGTATCCATGTGGTTCTACTTCTTCACATACCATAAGTCGGCAGATTAAAAACTCTCTAAGACTCAATTTGGAGTTTTAGAAAGTAGGCATTCTTTATTGCGGCGCCGGGCGCACAGGGGATCGCTCCACCTAGTGTGCGCACTGAGCTGCTCAACTATAGGAGTTATGTACAATTAGAATATACATATTCATTAGATTTCCGAGAACTGATTAACAAATTCATGCTATTTCCTGGAACTCATTAACATACGTAAAAGTCTTTAACGCATGCACTCTTATGTTCATTGGTGGTCTTTCAGGGTCTTCTGGTGGTCGTTGATAGTCTTCCTCACCGTGTCCGCTAATTGAACTCAGTCTTTTCGCCTGGACAGTTTGTCTTTTGTCCCAGTTGCACTAACTGGCTGATTTCAGCATAACTTCCTTATCTATTCCACCCCTGTACACAGAGTTTCAAGGCTTCCTTTCATCTACGGAATGTCCAGTCTATCTATCCACAGAACATTTAGCTACTTTGTTTCGACAAAGAGAACCATATGTCTCCTTAGTATTTCTTTATATTTGGTATCAATACTACTGCAGTATATGTCTGCCTTACTGTATTGAGTCTGGCTGGGATGGAGTTAACTTTCCCCATAGCAGCCCTCATAGTGCTGTGCTTTGTATTTGTAGCTAGAACAGTGTTGATAACACACCAATGTTTTGGCTACTGCTGAGCAGTGCTTACACAGCATCATGTCTGTCTCACCAACCTCCTGACCCCTGTGACGGTGTGCTCCCCCGCCCAACCTGACCTTTATCTCCTGTAACCCTGCTTAAGGGATAACTACCAGGGGCAGTCGTTAATGGATGCAGATAGTGATAGCTGCATCCATTAATGAAGTGGATTCGGAGCCAGATAACAACACAATAGCCCTTGGTTATTGTGAGAAATACGCCCACCTAACCACAGTTATCAGTATGCAAATATGACTATGAGTCAATCATCTTACCCCTATAAATAGTGAGCAGCCCAAGAGCCCTTTGAGCTCTCCTGCACAGCAGTGGGCTGCATGCCAGGATCTTCCCTTGAGTAGGGATGACTCTCAAGGTTACTCCTCGAGGCTCAGAGATTCCTTGCCGCAACAGATCCTCGGTAAGTGACTAATAGCATGCTAAACTTTGAAATCTTAGCTAAGTGATATAAAGGATTGATTGCGCATATATAATCCTTTAGACATAAACTGTTGACCAAGTCTGGGACTAGGATTGCATCCAGCCGCACATAAACTCCTCTCTGAGGAGTTTAGAAAGCAAGGGGTTCCTTTCTGAACCTCATGACTCAACAGGAGGGTCTCCCTGACAGTTTTGTCTGACCCTGTCCCCTATGCAGTAAATAATTAAGTGTACCTTGCCATCGAATCTTGTTCACTGTCGCATTTACCATTGAACTTTGTTAATTCACACTTTAACTCACTGTTTTCTATCAATAAAGTATTGTTGCTTCTCTCTTACGAGTGAAGTGCAGTCTCACTCCATCCGCGACAACCCCAAAGGCCTGTAGGCTGGGGGTGGGCAAGAGGTTGGGAGGGGACATAGTTGGTACAGCTGACCCAAACTGACCAAAGGGATATTCCATACCATATGAAGTCCTGCTCAGCAATAAAAGCTAAGAGAAAGGAGGGGAGGTGGGGCATGATAGGGCACTTACTCCTATCAGTAAGTGATAGGACAAGAGGAAATGGCCTCAAGTTGCGCCAGGGGAAGTTTAGATTGGATATTAGGAAAAATTTCTTCACCGAAAGGGTTGTCAAGCATTGGAACAGGCGGCCCAGGGAAGTGGTTGAGTCACCATCCCTGGAAGTATTTAAAAGACATGTAGAGGTGGTGCTTAGGGACGTGGTTTAGTGGTGGACTTGGCAGTGCTAGGTTAATGGTTGGACTTGATGATCTTAAAGGTCTTTACCAACCTAAACGGTTCTATGATTCTATGATTCCAGGATCAAGAAATATTTTAATATTTCCATGGGAGAAAAAGACAGTTTCATCAGGAGATATGAAGAGAGCCCCTCTCAGAATACTTGATAGACTGGTTGTTGAAATATTCTCATTGAAGACACAGTTTGAGACCTTGAGCAGATGTAGAAATTTTACTTGATTGCTCACCCTCTGGGTGAGTGCTGTCAGTGCTGGACCATGAGACAGAGAAAGGCAGCAAATGTTTTTATGTTCTGTTTGGTTAACTCACCCTGCAAATGAGAGAAGTAAGGAAATTTTTAATTTGTTAACCTTGAAGGTTTGGGTCAGGCATGGAGCTGCCTGGTGCTATGAGAAATGCCCTGTAACAGAGCTGGATTGCCAAGGAAGATGGTGAAAAGTTTAGTGTCTCCAGGGATAAGCAGCAGCTGGGTACGGTTTTGAGAGTCTACATTATGGATGTGGGTGTCTACAGCAAAGTGAGTTGAAACTTGGAAAATGGTTTACTTCTGTGGATTTAGTTCTGGTTCCGCATGCAGGAATCTTAACAGCTGTTATTTTGTCAGAAAAATCCTTTAAGAAACAGCTTTCATTCCCCATCATGCGTAACAATTTAACTGTTCAGTATCTTACACACTGCGAGTGCAAACTCTGTTCAGCCCCAAATTCACTCAGCATTTTATTTCATTCAGAAGCTATGTTTGAACAATTTCATATAAGAGGTTAGCTGGAAAGAGATGAGAGTTACCCAAAAAGGACTCTTCCAGGACCTATAAGCACAAGTCTTTCCAAGGTAGCCATTTCTCAGAGACTGGTTGGGCAGACTGTATTGGGTTTACGTGGCAAGGTTTTGGTAGCAGGGAAGGCTGCAGGGGTGGCTTCTGTGAGAAGATGACAGAAGCTGTCCCCATGTCCGATAGAGCCAGTTCCAGCCGGCTCCAAGATGGACTCGCTGCTGGCCAAAGCTGAGCCAATTAGCAGTGGTGGTAGCACCTCTGTGATAACATATTTTGATAACATCAGTGCTCAGAAGTATAGCTCCAGATCCTCAAAGAATAGGAGGGAATGATAACATCAGTGCTCAGAAGTATATGCAACACCCTGTAACAGTAATAGGAGAAGAACAAGGGCAAACCATACATCAATAGTTAACCTTTAAAGTTAACCTTTAAGAAAGACAAGAATGACTCAGACTGAAGGACACCAAATTGAAGAGGTGAGCAAAAGGACACAGTGAGGAAGACTATTGACGACCACCAGAGGACCCTGAGAGACCACCAATGGACATAAGAGCGCGTGTGTTAAAGACTTTTACATATGTTGATGAGTTCCAGGAAGTAACATGAATATGTTAATCATTTCTAGGAAATCTAATGAATATGTATATTCTAATTGTATATAACTTCTGGAGTTGAGCAACTCGGGGCGCACATTAGGTGGAGCGATCCCCTGTGAGCCCGGCGCCGCAATAAAGAATGCCTGCTTTCTAAAACTCCAAATTGAGTCTTAGAGAGTTTTTCATCTGCCGACTTACGGTATCAGTTTTGGCGACCCAGATGGGACATAGCTCTTGAGCCTTGACAGATCCTGGGATCGCGGAACCTCAGCCGGCACCGAGGGATTCTCGGAGAGGACTTCTCCCGATCCCCGGACCGAAGAGCCCCTGAGCAAAGACTACTGCTTTGTGAGTAATAAGGCATTCTTTCGGAAATTTGGTTACCTGCCCGTAAGACACATTGAAAGCTCCGCAGGGTTGGGTTTAGGACCCGGGCAGGGGCTAGTCCCCGTTTGGTAGGGGTTAAACGTCCCCGTTTGGTAGGGGTTAAAGTCCCCGTTTGGTAGGGGTTAAAATCCCCATTTGGTAGGGGTTAAACGTCCCCGTTTGGTAGGGGTTAAATGTCCCTGTTTGGTTTGGAAGGGGTTAAAGTCCCCGTTTAGTTTGGAAGGGATTAGAGTTCCGGCTCAAGGTAAATGTTAAGAGCAACCACGGTAACAAATACTGTAAGAACTTCTCTATTATTGTAAGCATTTGTCTGTCTGTTATAGTTCATCTGTTTGTTATAGTGACCGGTTATTTGTGTTGTTGTACGAAAGACTTGTCTGCATGTGTGATTCCCCGTGTATAAAATGGGTGGCGGATCATCCACGGGTGGGGGAATTTTAAAGAAATCACCTTTGGCTTGTATATTAATACATTGGAAACAAATTGCAGGATCCCCTGGTGGGGTCACAAAAAGGGATGATCTAATTAAGTATTGTAATCAATGGTGGCCACTATATAAACTAGAAGATGGAGGAAAGTGGCCAAGGAATGGTACTTTGAATTATAATACTCTGTTACAACTAATGCTGTTTCTAAGAAGAGAAGGGAAACGGGATGAGGTATTGTATGCTGATATGTTCTTTACATTAAGGCAGCATCCCGAGTGGCAAAAGAAGTGTGGAATCAATTTGGCCCCAACTGATCCTCTGGTATTGGCACTGGAAAAGGAGAAGCGAGAGAGAGAAAGAGGGAAAGTGTTAAAAAGGTGTTGTTCAGCATGTAGTATTGGACAGAGGTGTTTGAAGTTGACCCAGAATGATCAGGAAGAGGATTTAGAGATGTTAGTGGCTCCGGGGTTGAGGGAAAGACCTCAGAATCATGGACTTGAGCCCTTTGGGGCAGAGGGCGAATTGGACGATGAGTCCGAGAGAGACGCTGCAGGGGTCACGCCGGTGGCAAGGAGAACTCGTAACTGACAGGGAACTGCGTTGCAAGCTCCGTTGAGACAAGCAGTAGGGAATGATAGTCCGGTTGTAGTGAAAGTGCCTTTTTTGATTACAGATTTAAATAATTGGAAAGCAGCTGCCGGTAGTTATAGGGACGATTCCGATCGAGTGGCTAGTGCTTTTGAAATGATGATAAAAACTCAGGATCCAGATTGGAAAGATATCGAAGTTATCATGCAAGTATTGTTTGATAGTACAGAGAGGGAGATGATTCGTAAAACGGCAAGGACTCAGGTTGAAGCCCAAATAGCGGCAGGGACATTATCCTGGCTGGGATCCTAATGATAATGGGCAGAAAATGTTATTAATGCAATATCAGAAGTGGGTTCTGTTTGGTATAAAAATGCTATACCAAAAGCAATAAATTGGTCAAAATTATACAAAGTTAAGCAGGATAGAAAGAAGCCTCCCACTGATTTCCTAAATAAACTGAAGGGAGCTGCTCGGAAGTATACAACTCTGGATCCTGAGTCAGAGGAAGAAAAGAATCAGTTAACAACTTTGTTTATCAGGCAGTCTGCTGATGATATCCGGAGAAAGCTGCAGAAGTTACAAGGAGCAGATGCCAGGGACCTGGGAAAATTGTTGGATATGGCTTGGGTGATTTACAGAGATCAGCAGAAAGAAAAGGGAAATGCTAGATTGATCGCGACACTAGAAGGAACCTATGGTCCTCGAGGAGGACCCAGGGGAGGATTTAGAGGTGGTTATCAAGGAAGAGGACGTGGTAGAGGATTCCCAAGGTCCCCAATAGGAGAGACACAGTGTGCTTATTGTAGAAAAAAAGGGGCACTGGAAACGAGAGCGCCCATCGTTGCAGAAATTTGGGGAACAAGACACTCCCATGTTAGCCGTAGAGGCAAGGGATTGAAGAAGACCAGAGGAATCTTCCCCAGCAGAGCCTCTGGTTAAAATTAAGCTGGGGGAAGAGGAAACTGAAATAGAATGTTTGGTCGATACAGGGGCCACCCATTCGGTTTTGAACACAAAGAAACATGAGTTAGGATATGATACTGTGAGAATTATTGGTGCAACAGGAAAGCTGGAGACACGGCCCTTCTTTAGACCTCTAAAATTTAAAATTGGAAAACAATGGGTAACGCACCAGTTTTTGTATCTACCAGGTGCACCAAAACCTTTAATAGGCCGAGATCTACTAGAAAAACTAGAAGCTGAAATAAAGTTCAAAAATGGAGAAGTAGAAGTGTCAATACCTGAATCTAAATTTGTCCAAGCTTCAATATTATTATTGCAGGAAATTGAGCAGGTGGAAAGAAAAATCCCGACTGAAGTTGAGGATGCAGTGATTCCTGTCGTCTGGGCAGGAGAAATACCTGGAAAATCAAAGAGGGCTGAACCCATAAGAATAGACCTTATACCAGGATCAGCACTGGTAAGACTGAAACAGTATCCCTTAAAGTTAGAAGCTAAACTTGGGTTGATACCTATTATACAGAAGGTTTTGGAATATGGGTTATTAAGAGAATATGAATCTAAGTATAATACTCTGATTTTACCTGTTAAGAAAGCTGATGGAAAATCTTACAGATTAGTCCAGGATTTGAGAGCGGTAAATCAAATTGTCCAAGATATACATCCGGTGGTGGCAAATCCGTATACACTATTAACTGCGCTCACTGAGGATCAGGGGTGGTTTACAGTTTTAGATTTAAAGGATGCCTTTTTCTGCGTCCCGCTTGATTCTGGAAGCCAGGAATTGTTTGCCTTTGAATGGGAGAATCCTGAGACTGGAAGGAAAACCCAGTATATTATGGAGACAAGAAAATAGAAAGGGAGCAATGCTACAGTATGTCGACGATATACTAATAGCTGGGAACTCCCGAGAGGAATGCTTGGAACTGACAGTCAGTTTATTAAATTTCCTCGGGCTTAGTGGTTACAGAGCGTCGAAAGGAAAGGCCCAAATTGCACAGGAAACTCTAATATATTTGGGCTTTGAAATTCTGAGGGGACAGAGACAATTATGGATTGCTAACTATGGACTGATGGTAAAACCCTCGTATGAATTATTGAAGTCATCAAAAGGTCCCCTGCAATGGTCAAATGAAGATCGAAATGCATACATTCAACTCAAAAGAGCTCTGATGAAGGCCCCAGCTCTGGGACTGCCTAATTTAGAAAAGCCATTTGAGCTATTTACTCATGAAAGACAAGCAATAGCCCTTGGAGTTTTAACCCAGCGGTTGGGAGAATATAAAAGGGCTGTGGCCTACTTTTCTAAACAACTTGATCCGGTGAGCCAAGGATGGCTGAGTTGCCTAAGAGCAGTAGCTGCAACAGTGTTATTAATACAGGAGGCTCAAAAAATTACTATGGGACAAAAGATAACTGTTTATGTTCCACACATGGTGACCACAGTATTGGACCAGAAGGGTGGGCATTGGTTGTCTCCTAGTAGAATGCTAAAATATCAAGTAGTACGAATAGAACCAGATGATGTGACCTTAAAGACTACTGCCGTGATTAACCCTGCCATGTTTCTCTCAACTCGACAAGAAGGTGGCAAACCAGAACGTGACTGTCTGCAGACCATTGAGGAAGTCTATTCAAGCAGACCTGATTTAAAGGAGGTTCCCTAGCAGAGTCCGGTTTGGGAGCTATACACGGACGGCAGCAGCTTTATGAAAGAAGGAAAGTGGGTATCAGGATATGCAATCACCACCGTCGAAACGGTGGTGGAAGCACAAGCGCTGCCCATCAAGACGTCAGCTCAGAAGGCAGAACTGATAGCTCTCACCCGAGCTCTACAGTTAAGTGCAAATAAGTGTGTGAATATTTGGACAGATTCTAAATATGCTCTTGGAGTAGTACATGCACATGGAGCAATTTGGAAGGAAAGAGGATTGTTATCCTCACAAGGTACGGAGATAAAGCATAAAGAAGAGATCTTGAGCCTACTGGAGAGCATAAAGGCTCCGGCTGCTGTAGCTATTATGCATTGTAAAGCTCATCAGTTGGGACAAACCGCTCAGGAGTGAGGAAATAGGCTGGCTGATATGGCTGCAAAACGGGCTTCAGAAAAAGGCATAGGAGAAAATGTCTTAGCAATAGTGCCAGGAAAAAGAATCTCCCTTCAGAAAAACCCTATTTATAATAAGCAAAATTTGAAATTAATCGAAACTTTACAAGCAGAAAGACGAGAAGACGGATGGGCAGTTACATCTACAGGTCTAGCAATACCTCATTCCCTCATGAATAATTTAGTAAAGGAAGAACATAACACTATGCACTGGGGGACTGAAAATTTGTTAAAACATTTACAGAAGTCAGTTAGCAGAAATATGGTGGAAATTATTAAATCAGTCACACAAAGATGTGAGTTATGTTGTAAAAACAACGCAAAAATGCAGAATAAAATTCAATTTGGAAAAACTGCCGCGGGACAGGCACCTGGGGAATACTGGCAAATAGATTTTACCGAATTGCCAAGAAAAGGAGGGCTAAAGTATTTGTTGGTCCTCGTGGATACATATACAGGATGGCCTGAGGCCTTTCCATGTCGCACCAATAAAGCAAAAGAAGTAGTAAAAATATTATTAAAAGAAATAATTCCAAGATTTGGAGTACCT
The DNA here is from genome assembly GCF_965638725.1 of Aptenodytes patagonicus. Taxonomy (NCBI): domain Eukaryota; kingdom Metazoa; phylum Chordata; class Aves; order Sphenisciformes; family Spheniscidae; genus Aptenodytes; species Aptenodytes patagonicus. Next base: position 43,701,586 of record NC_134981.1, read on the forward strand.
TTAGGGATGTCATCAGATAGGGGTCCACATTTTATAGCCAAAGTAGTTACTGAAATAAGCAGACTGTTAGATATTAGTTGGGATTTACATACCCCTTATAGGCCTCAATCTAGTGGTAAAGTAGAAAGAATGAATTATACCCTCAAGACTCAGTTAAGTAAGATATGTCAGGAAACCTCAATGAATTGGACACAGGCCTTGCCTTTAGCTTTGTTAAGAATTAGAGTCCAACCACGAGGTAGACAACATTTCAGCCCATACGAATTGATATATGCATGACCGTACCAAACACCTGGACTGCCAGGAGAGATGCGAATACAAGGGGAGAATGATGCAAGAAATTACTTGATTGCTCTCGGGAAAGTTTTACGAAAACTAAATAAGTATGTAGTCTTAAATGAATCTCTAGGTCTTGATTCCCCAGTGCATCCATTCCAGCCTGGAGATTGGGTATACATCAAATCCTGGACTTCTGAAAAATAGAAGAGACCATTTCAAATCTTGTTACAGCCCAAAATAATTTTTCTCTAGCCCTTAGTTGCGTCCAGGCTCAATTGTGGATGCAATCTGTGGTAGCGGCAATTATACGAGAAGGGGAAGAGGGCACCTTACCCACCGAAATTCGAAAGGTTTGGGATAATGCAACTAAATTTGAGAAAGAATTCCAATCCTGGTGGTACTTAGTCAATTTCACTTTTGATCCCGTCAACAATAAGGCCACAGCTTTTGTTTTAACAGTTCATAATGCTTCGGTATACACCATATACCCAATCATTGCGTTAGGATTAAATCACAACGGAGCTATACTCTATCCACTAGAACATAGAGTATGGGCCCAACGAAATGGAAACAAATGGCAGACTGTTGATGTTAGTACATGTATTGTACAGGAATAACAAGGATTTATTTGTGAAAGTAACACCATTAAAGCCCAAGACGTGTGCCTTGACACCGAGCAAAACGTCTGTCATTTTGAAGTGCATCCCGATGAAATGCTCGAAACCATGCTTGTATATATTGGAAAGGGATGTGTTTGTATGAGAACCTTTTGTGATTTTATATTTGTAGATAATGTTACAGTAGATACTAACAATCACTCAAATATATGTGCTTGCAACTTTACTAACATTATGGGATGTGATTTTAACTATACTGCTCCTGTTACCTCTTATCAGTTACTACAATCCAATTATACACTAAATGAAGATTTGTAACCTACCCCCATTGGAATGAATCTCACATTAGTGAAAAAGTTGCTACAACATAACAATTTGCGCCAATTACTAGAACGAGTTCGAGACAAAGGACATAGAACTTTAATTACTATACATCATGATGCAAAAGAAATACACCATATCTTGGAAAGGGTGAAGAAGGATGGAGAACATCATTGGTGGGAAACTCTTCTTGGCTGGTCACCAACTGCAACAGGAATTCTGAACTTCATGCTCCATCCAATCGTTATTCTGATAATCCTAATTGTATTATGCCTATTACTGATATTAACTTTGTATCTTAGAATCTGGTGTATAATGTGACAGTTATCAGCTAAGATAGAATATCTGAAAGAATTACAATATATTCATAACCAATAGTGTAGTGAGGATTGTAGCTTTAATAGCTCCAGATCCTCAAAAGAATAGGAGGGAATGATAACATCAGTGCTCAGAAGTATATGCAACACCCTGTAACAGTAATAGGAGAAGAACAAGGGCAAACCATACATCAGTAGTTAACCTTTAAAGTTAACCTTTAAGAAAGACAAGAATGACTCAGACTGAAGGACGCCAAATTGAAGAGGTGAGCAAAAGGACACAGTGAGGAAGACTATTGACGACCACCAGAGGACCCTGAGAGACCACCAATGGACATAAGAGCGCGTGTGTTAAAGACTTTTACATATGTTGATGAGTTCCAGGAAGTAACATGAATATGTTAATCATTTCTAGGAAATCTAATGAATATGTATATTCTAATTGTATATAACTTCTGGAGTTGAGCAACTCGGGGCGCACATTAGGTGGAGCGATCCCCTGTGAGCCCGGTGCCGCAATAAAGAATGCCTGCTTTCTAAAACTCCAAATTGAGTCTTAGAGAGTTTTTCATCTGCCAACTTACGGTATCATTTAAGAAGGGGAAAAAAAGCTGCACAACAGCAGCTGTGAGTGAGAGGAGTGAGAATATGTGAGAGCAACAACTCTGCAGACACCAAGGTCAGTGAAGAAGGAGGGGAGGAGGTGCTCCAGGCGCTGAAGCAGATTCCCCTGCAGCCCATGGTGAAGACCATGGTGAAGCAGGTTGTCCCCCTGCAGCCCATGGAGGTCCACAGTGGAGCAGATATCTACACTGCAGCCTGTGGAGACCCCCACGCTGGAGCAGGTGGATGTGCCCAAAGAAGGCTGTGACCCTGTGAAAAGCCCTCGCTGGAGCAGTTTTTTTGGCAGGACCTGTGCCCCCACAGGGGACCCACGCTGGAGCAGTCCATTCCTGAAGGACTGCACGCCGTGGAAAGGACCCATGCTGGAGCAGTTTGTGAAGAACTGCAGCCCATGGGAAGGACCCACATTGGAGAATGTCATGAAGGACTGTCTCCTGTAGGAGGGACCCCATGCTGGAGCAGGGCAAGAGCATGAGGAGGAAGAAGCGGCAGAAACAATGTGTGATGAACTGACCACAACCCCCATTCCTGTCCCCCTGTACCACTCGGGGAGGAGGTAGAGAAGCCGGGGGTGAAGTTGAGCCCGGGAAGAAGGGAGGTGTAGAGGGGAAGTTGTTTTTAGATTTGTTCTTATTTCTCATTATCCTACTCTGTTGTTAATTGGCAATAAATTAAATTAATTTCCCCAAGCCTATTCTGTTTTGCCTGTGATGGTAATTGCTGAGTGATCTCCCTATCCTTACCTGACCCATGAGCCTTTCGTTATATTTTCTCTCCCCTGTCCAGTTGAGGAGGGGGAGTGATAGAGCGGCTTGGTGAGCACCTGGTAGCTAGCCAAGGTCAACACACCACAGCATCGGTCTGCTTCTGGGACATGGTGAGTGATTGCCTTTGCATCACTTTTTTTTTTCTCTTTCCATCACCTATTAAACTGTCTTTATCTCAACCCATGAGTTTTTCTTGCTTTCTCTTCTTATTGTGTCCCCTGTCCGGGGGGGTTGGGGGGCAGAAATGTGAGTGAGCGGCTCGGTGGGTGCTTGGTTGCTGGCCGGGGTCAACCCACCACAGTCCTTTCTGGCACCCAATGTGAGACTCGAAGGGGTTTGAGATGACGACAGATTTGATTGGAGCATGCTAGACTGAATTTATAGTAGTTATACCTGTTTATCTGTTACTTTGCAATTGTTACTTGCTGTTGCTGGTCAAGATGTTGACTTGTTTGCTCGCAATACTGGTTTATTTGTTCCCGCACCTGCTCCATGGTGTGCTCCCTCTCTTGCTGTACATCAAACTCCAGAGCTTGTTAATGGCTGCTTTCAGCTTTTGCTGTGATGTTTGTCACTTTGTTTTCCTTTGCCTGGGAGAGCTATGATAAAAACACTGGCCTAATCTGTTTTTTGGCTCCTGCTTTTCTGATTCTCCCCCCCATCTCGACCCATGAGTTTTTCTTTCGCTTTTGCACTTCCTGTTCTTGTCCCCTGTCCCACTGGGGGAGGGGGGAGTGAGCAAGCGGCTGGGTGGGTGCTTAGTTGCTGGCCAGGGTCAACCCACCGCACTGAGTTATGACCACCCCCCCTCCCCCCCCGCTTACAGTAAACTCTTGCAAATGCAACAAAACTAAAAATCATAGAATATTGGCACCCCTCTCAATCAATTCTGCATCTCTTGGCATTCCTAAAACTCACCCCATTTAAGTTCCAAGCATGACCAATTAAAATTTCTTTCTAATTTACTCAGTTTTAATCTGAAAGGTACTATTCCCTTTTCTTGTTCCCTAGTGTAAAATGCAAGTCTCCTCCTTCCTCACTGACACCTTTCACATGCTCCCTTCACTATGACCATGTCAACATCCTTCATTTTGAACTCTCTACTGCTCATTTCAGTAATACTGCAATATTACTCTGCAATATTGTTAAGATTTTTTCATTGCCACCACTTGTGTTGAGACTGCCCGTCATGCCCTAAACTCATTGTCACCTCCTGTTCCTTTTGACTACAAGAAGGCTTTTTAATAACCTCCCCAATTTTAGTTCTGAGGGAAGCCTTTGTCCCCATCTCCTTGTATATAAAGAAATGCAACCCCATGATCTAAATGCTCAACTTTTTTTTTTTTTTGTATAGACGAGGATTCAGATGAATAATCACTCACAAGGTTGTCCATTTTATGCAAGAACAAAAACAAGCAAGCCCTTCTACTGACTTTTATGGTTTCTGTACACACCATCTCTACTTCCCTAGCACTGGCCTCTATTTTTGTCGGTCAAATCACAGGAACACAAGGGTTTCCCACTTAAGAGATGGGAGGAAGGACTGGGAATTAGGAAGCAGTCATCCTAGGAAAATGGTAAGACTAAAGTCTGTTAAGCTAGCTGATTCTCTTACCAATATCAAGTAATGCCAGCATCAGCTGTGGGATGAATGTGATGCTGAGAAAAGCAATTGCTCTACACCAAACAGCAAAGGTCAGTGCTAAAAGTTTGTGTATTTTTTTAGCAATATAATTTAAATTTTAGCATCAAGAGACTCTAATGCCACAACCACAGTTTTGTAACAGGGAAGAACCAAAATTACCAAAAAATGTTCCTCCCTCTCTGTTTTGAAACACAGTTAATACAAAAGAGAGAAGGGTTTCTGGTATGTTTTGGAGGTGGTGAGGACCCACTGCTCCCAGTGCAGTCTGGAAGGAGGTGCCTACTCTTAGAACTTCTGAAGAATCAGAGCTAAACTGTCATGGAGAGCCATGAAAGAAAATGGAATTGATAGGAAAGTGATGAAGATGGCACTACAACAGGTTATCACATGGCAGTCCTTTTCATGATTTCCTTAAATACATGTGGATTGCCATACTCTGGAATAGGTTTTGGAGAACTGTCCCAAGCCACAGTTACTGTTTTAAGTGGCATGTTATTACTGGGCTGTTCAAATGCCTAATTTTTGAAACAGAGAGAAGACAGCATGAATATAATAACAAATTCTCTTCTTCTGTCAATATAATAAATCAAAAAGAATTCTTTTAAAATTAAGTTTGCCAAGTCTGAAGAAATCAGGCCAGGGAAGAGCTGATTTAGAGACTTTTGTATGGTAGGATTTTGGTTCTAGACAGAAGTATGGATGTGAAGGAACTCAATAAACAGGTCAGATTTTCAGCTCATATGCAATTTTATATGCAAGACCTTCAGTTTTATTCTATGATGTTTGCATAACTTTGTGGTATTCAGTCTTAAAAATAAATAATTATATTTAAAGTGACTGGATCTAGTGCTTGTACAACTTGCCCACCCACAGAGAAGAGGTGACAGAGGAAATACTGTCTCTAGCTCAGCTGCTGGAAAGGTGAAACAAATCAGAACATCAGTAGCCTCCCCCTCCCTCCCTCCCTCCCTCCCTGCCCGCCCCCACCACCCCCACCCCCCCAGATAAAGTGAATCTTACCTAAAAATACATTGACTGTGAAGCTAACTTTATAAGTGTGAATTAATAGTAATTAACTCATTAAGATTTGTATTAGGGTACTGCCTGGCAGCAGATCTGGCATTACACACATAGGGACATACAGGGGCATCTGTACATATGTACATCTGCATATATATGCATCTTCCCCTTTGCTGACATGTACACTGGATGACTTGCACTGTTACCTAACTTAGCCTAGCGACAACCCAGTTGTTTTGGTTGCTTGATTCACTTTGGCCTAGAAACCCTTGTCATAGACCATACCTACATTGGCTTTGGACACCGGGCAGAAAGGGAAAAGACAGGGGGAAGAGAAAGAAAAAGCAATGTTTCTACCTAAAGCATAACTGTCTGAGAGTTCTCTCTGCCAATATAGCAAGTAGAAACAAACTTGTTGAAAAGAAAGTGAGATCAGAAAGTTATGATGAAAAATAATTAACAGCTAAGATAAATACAGAATAATTACATGCAATGTGCTGAATTTGCCATCATCTGAAACCTTTAAATCCTAGTAGAAAGGTCTTTCCAAAAGAGATGTTATAGCTCAGTTGCAAGGTTTGGGCTTGACATTTGCTCAGCATGGTTCTATGGCCTGGGTTAAGCAGGCCAGAGTAAGCAACTACAGCTATTCATTATGGCTTTAAAAGTATGCTATACGGTGTATTGATTGGCCCTAATAACTTTTGTGTTTTAAGAAAGAAGTAAACCCACAAAAAAGAAAAGTTGAGACATAATGGTGGGTTTTTGCAGTGTATTTCAAGAAGAAATTTAGTGGTCTATGAAGATAACATTTATGTTTTTCTGGTGTCTCCAGAAAAGATGGTGATGATTCCGCCTAGTAGAAACTCATAGTTAATGCCTAAATTCAGACACACAAACATAGATTTATCAGTAATTTCCATCTTAAGAATAAATTCTGCAGCAAATTTCAAGGCCTCTCTCTTCAATGGAATTTGATACTAGCTTTTCTGTCTCTATTTGCCAACATCTCAAGCTGATATGGAAGTGAAGTACAATCATGAGATTACAAATGCTTAAATGTCTGCTGGTAGTCTGTACAGGGAATGATAGTACAGATGGAAAACTTGTATCTTCAGCTACCGTTACAAGTTAGTTTGCAATAAAGACAATTTATACACATGAAAAGTTGTGGCATCATTACTCAAAAGAAAGAGAAGCTGCTTTGTCTTAAGTAAAATATTAAAAGAACTTTTAACAGTAGCATACAAATGACAGTACTTTTAACAGTAGCATGCAACTGTTTTGGGAGGCTCAAAATAAACCTACAAAATAAGAAATAAAACCAAAACAGTGAGGAGTGAATAAGCTATATATTCAGGATGATTTGGCAGGTGTACATAGGAAATCTCAAGGACAGCGTAAATCAGAATGTAGAACGATAACTAAGTGGAACGGTTTGTTATCCTGGTCTGCATAAGAAGCAGCGTGGCCAGCAGGTCAAAGCAGGTGATTCTCCCCCTCTGCTCCACTCTCATGAGACCCCACCTGGAGTACTGCATCCAGTTCTGGGGTCCCCAGTACAAGAAAGACTTGTTCAGCCTGGAGAAGAGAAACCTGGGGTTGTTCAGCCTGGAGAAGAGAAGGCTCCGAGGACACCTTATTGCGGCCTTTCAATACTTAAAGGGGGCTTCTAAGAAAGATGGAGAGAGACTTTTTACCAAAGCCTGTAGTAGACAGGACAAGGGGCAACAGTTTTAAACTGAAAGAGGGTAGATTTAGATTGGACATAAGAAAGAAATTCTTTACGATGAGGGTGCTGAGACACTGGAACAGGTTGCCCAGAGAAGTTGTGGATGCCCCATCCCTGGAAACATTCAAGGTCAGGTTGGATGGGGCTTTGAGCAACCTGATCTAGTGAAAGATGTCCCTGCTCATGGCAGGAGGTTTGGACTAGATGCTCTTTGAAGGTCCCTTCCAACCCAAACCATTCTATGATTCTATGGTTATGGTCAAGAACACAGGAAAAATGTTTATTTCAAGATGGAAATACGCATTTGCAAAAGTTCATGAGCCAAATAGATATTTTATTCAAAGTAATATAAAAGAGAGGGTCATTGTTTCTGACAGGTTGCATTTTTATAAAATCAGTTTATCTGATATGATACAGAAGAGTTGTGAAGCATGCTTTTAAAGATTTGAAGAGACAGGGAAATTAGTTAAGGAATGTACAGAACTATTAAAGGCATAGTATTGTTGGATTTTTCCTGCTACTTGTTGATGCTCAGGTTAACTGTCTTATAAGGAATTGTTATTTCCTAGTCATATCAGTACTATGATTAAATTGAATATAAAAATCACAGATAAATTTCTGCAACTCTGTTTTTTTTCCCTTCCTTCTCTCCCTCCCCACACATGCATTTGTGTTTTATAAAACACAAATTAAGGCACAGTCTGTGCCTACTAACTATATTGCTAGAACTCAGCTACAGCCAGCTGATGTTTCATATTTTTGTTTCAGCAGCTGATGGCAATCCAATGCCTCTCCCTAGTTGGCTCTTGAACCATGGCCATTAAAAGGACCCAGTCACTATGAGTACACTTAAGCCTTCAGAAGGGGCTCATGAGGGTTATTCCTTTCCAACAGCCAGGCAGATGGTTAAAGGAAGATGGCCAATGCAAGCAAGAGAAACTCCTTTTTGACATTCAGTAGTGAACACCTAACAGCAAATTCCCAGAATAAGCTCCTCCCTGCTAAGGCAGCAACTGAAACGGCTACCATGTGCATATCTTTTAAAAGTCCAGACAAACATTTGAAGGAAAACATCTATCACGAGTAAGAAAAACTTACCAGAGAAGCAGGTGGACTTAAACAGACCCACATGTGAATACTGCTATGAATTAAGTGCTAAGAGGGGGGTCTCTAGCACCAGCTAGAAAAGATGGTGATGATTCCGCCTAGTAGAAACTCATAGTTAATGCCTAAATTCAGACACACACACATACACACACAATAGATATATCAGTAATTTCCATCTTAAGAATAAATTCTGCAGCAAATTTCAAGACGTCTCTCTTCAGTTGAATTTGATACTAGCTTTTCCGTCTCTATTTGCCAACATCTGCTGGTAGTCTCTACAGGGAATGATAGTCTCTACCAATGTTGCTAATTGGCTCAGCTTTGGCCAGTGGCAGGTCAGTCTTGGAGCCGGCTGGAACTGGCTCTGTCTGACATGGGGGCACCTTCTGGCATCTTCTCACAGAAGCCACCCCTGTAGTCCCCCCGCTACCAAAACCTTTACACGTAAACCAAATACAACACTCAGTTACTTGATAATAGCAAATTTGGACTCAGTTTTGAAAATATTAAAACTCCTTACACTTTACTCTTATTATAAAAACTGGTTACTATTAGTTGCCTGTCTTTTAAAAGATAGAACAAAGGCTGGAACAGGAGTGGTGGGGTGGGAGGGTTTTATTGCACTCAACTGTTTTCCTTTAGGGTCAGTGCTGAGCCAATAATGGAATATAAAACATTAGCTTGATAACTGCCTACAACTGAGGAGAGTGTTGCTGCAGTATAAGATGACACTAATGCCACAAGAGGGGTTAAGAACAAAGTCAGTAATTTAAAGACAAAAAAAAGCATGCATTTCAAAGGTATGTTGTTCACATTATTTAAATATAAATATTTTTACTAGTAATTTGCTTGAGAATTTCCATACTCTTCATTACAGTATGTTAATAACTGTATTTGTCAATGTTGTTAATAACCGTATTTGTCAACGTTGTTAATAACTGTATTTGTCAAAGTTAGAGATCTGTATGCAGTTGCAGGGCTATGATCTTATTGGGATCACGGAGATTTGGTGGGATGGCTCACATGACTGAAGTGTTGCAATGCAGGGATACAGGCTATTTAGGAAAGACAGAGGGGGAAGACGAGGAGGTACAGTTGCCCTTTATATGAGAGAGCAGCTAGAGAGAATGGAGCTCTGCCTGGGGATGTATGATGAGCCAACTAAGAAATTATGGGTAAGGATGAAAGAGCAGACCAATATGGGTGACATCATAGGAGGTGTCTGCTATAGGCTGCCTGCTCAGGAAGAACAAGCAGATGAGGCCCTCTATGGACAGATAGGAGCAGCCTCACGTTCACAGGCCCTTGTCCTCATGGGGGACTTCAACCACCCTGACATCTGCTGGAGGGACAACACAAAAGGGCATAAGCAATCCAGGAGGTTCCTGGACTGCATCAACAACAACTTCCTGACCCAAGTGATAGAGGAGCTGACGAGGAGAGGGGCTCTGCTGGACCTCATACTCACCAACAAGGAGAGGCTCATTGGGGATATGAAGGTTGAAGGCAGCCTTGGCTGCAGTGACCATGAGATGCTGCAGTTCAGGATCCTGAGGGGAGGGCAAAAAGTAAGCTCACAACCCTGGACTTCAGGAGAGCAGACTTTGGCCTCTTCAGGGATCTGCTCGGAAGAGTCCTGTGGGAAAAGGCCCTGGAGGGAAGAGGGGCCCAAGAAAGCTGGGTAATATTGGAGGGTCACCTCCTCCAAGCTCAAGAGCGGTCCATCCCAATGAGCAGGAAGTCAGGCAAAAGTGCCAGGAGGCCTGCGTGGATGAACAAGGAGCTCCTGGCAAAACTCAAACACAAAAAGGAAGCCTGCAGAGGGTGGAAGCAAGGACAGGTAACCTGGGAGGAATATAATGTTGTCCAGGCATGCAGGGATGAGGTGAGGAAAGCTAAATCCCAAATGGAATTGAATCTGGCCAGGGATGTCAAAGGCAACAAGAATGGCTTCTATAAGTACATAGGTATCAAGAGGAAGACTAGGGAAAATGTGGGCCGGCTGCTGAATGAGGCAGGGGACGTGGTGACACAGGACATGAAAAAGGCTGAGGTACTGAATGCCTTCTTTGTCTGTCTTTACTAGCAAGACCGACCTTCAGGAATCCCAGGCCCCAGAGACCAGGGGGAAAGGATGGAGCAAGGAAGATGTATTCTTGGTGGAAGAGGATCAGGTCAGAGAATACTTAAGCAAACTGGACATACATAAGTCCATGGGCCCTGATGGCATGCACCCATGAGTGCTGAGGGAGCTGGCCGATGTCATTGCGAGGCCACTCTTGATAATCTTTGATTGGTCAAGGCCATAGGGAGAAGTGCCCGAAGACTGGAGGAATGAAAGTGTCCCTCCTATCTTCAAGAAGGGCAAGAAGGAGGACCCAGGGAACTGCAGGCCGGTTAGCCTCACCTCGATCCCCAGGAAGGTGATGGAGCAGATAATCCTGGGAACCATTTCGAGGCACATAAAGGTGAATAAAGTCATCACAAATATTCAGCATGGATTAACCAAGGGGAAGCCATGCTTGACCGTGAAAACCTTCTATGATGAAATGACTGGCCTGGTAGACGAGGGGAGAGCAATGGATATTGTCTGCCTTGACTTCAGTAAGGCTTTCTTCTCCCATAAGGTCCTCATGGAGAAGCTGTTGACGTATGGGCTGGATGAGCAGACAGTGAGGTGGACTGAAAACTGGCTGAATGGCTGGGCCCTGAGGGTGGTGATCAAAGGAACGAAGTCTATTTGGAGGCCAGTAACTAGCAGTGTATCCCCGGGGTCATTACTGGGTCCAGTCCAGTTCAACATCTTCATTAATGATCTGGAGGATGGGGCAGAGCGTCCCCTCAGCAATTTTACAGATTACACAAAATTGGGAGGAGTGGCTGACACGCCAGAGGGTTGTGCTGCCATCCAGAGGGACCTCGACAGGCTGCAGAAATTGGCTGACAGGAACCTCATGAAGTTCAACAAGGAGAAGTGCAAAGTCCTGACCCTGGGGAGGAACAAACCCATGCATGAGTATACAGAATCATAGAATCATAGAATCATTTAGGTTGGAAAAGACCCTTAAAATCATAGAGTCCAACCGTTAACCTAACACTGCCAAGTCCACCACTAAACCATGTCCCTAAGCGTCAGAATTTCTCACCTTGAGATATACTTCTTATATCACAAGAAAAATTGCATTTTAATTACTGTGGCATAATTCACACACACACAACAGCAGCAATTTATTCTGTCACTTGATATTACAGTGAAGAAATGGATTAGACCTGTTTTTCCAGTGTTTGGCTTAATATTTGCTAGTCATTTTTGCTAGACATTTCATTCTAAATTTCTATAATGCTTCAGAAGGTTTTTGATTGTATCCCCCCCTGTCCTGGTTTTGGCTGGGATAGAGTTAATTTTCTTCCTAGTAGCTGGTACAGTGCTGTGTTTTGGATTTAGCATGAGAATAATGTTGATAACACAGGGATGTTTTAGTTGTTGCTAAGTAGTGCTTACACTAGTCAAGGACTTTTCAGCTTCCCATGCTCTACCGACTGAGAAGGCTGGAGGTGCACAAGAAGCTGGGAGGGGTCACAGCCAGGACAGGTGACCCAAACTGGCCAAAGGGATATTCCATACCATGTGATGTCATGCTCAGTATATAAACAGGGGGAAAGCTGGCCAGGGGGGCCGCTGCTCGGGGACTGGCTGGGCATCGGTCGGTGGGTGGTGAGCAATTGCATTGTGCATCACTTGCTTTGTATATTCTTTTATTATTATTATTATTATTATTAGCATTTTATTTTATTTCAATTATTAAACTGTTCTTATCTCAACCCACGAGTTTTCTCACTTTCACTCTTCTGATTCTCTCCCCCATCCCACCAGGGCGGGGGGAGAGTGAGCGAGCAGCTGTGTGATGCTCAGTTGCCGGCTGAGGTTAAACCATGACACCCCCCAAACCAAAACCAAGCCAAACATACAACACCATGGCATGAATTCTAACTTACCTAAACTAGTAGTCAGTCTACTGTAGTAAAAGACAATAAAAATGTTTCTATAAATACATTAACACCAAAAGGAGGGTTAAGGAGAATCTCCATCCTTTATTGGATGCGGGGAGAAACAGTGACAAAGGCTGAGAAAAAGGATGAGGTACTTAATGCCTTCTTTGCCTCAGTCTTTAACAGTAAGACCAATTGTTCTTGGGGTACCCAGCACCCTGAGCTGGAAGACAGGGATGGGGAGCAGAATGAAGCCCCCATAATCCAAGGGGAAATGATGAGCGACCTGCTACACCACTACTTAGACACACACAAGTCTATGGGGCTGGATGGGATCCACCCAAGGGTACTGAGGGAGCTGGCGGAAGTGCTCACCAAGCCACTTTCAATCCTTTATCAGCAGTCCTGGCTAACCAGGAAGGTCCCAGTTGCCTGGAGGTTAGCAAATGTGACGCCCATCTACAAGAAGGGCCGGAAGGAGGATCCGGGGAACTACAGGCCTGTCAGCCTGACCTTGGTGCTGGGGAAGGTTATGGAGCAGCTCATCTTGAGTGCCATCACACGGCACGTACAGGACACCCAGGTGATCAGGTCCAGTCAGGATGGGTTTGTGAAAGGCAGGTCCTGCTTGACTAACCTGATCTCCTTCTATGACAAGATGATCTGCTTGAGGGTAGAAAGGCTCTACAGAGGGACCTGGACAGGCTGGATCGATGGGCCGAGGCCAACTGTATGAGATTCAACAAGGCCAAGTGCCGGGTCCTGCACTTGGGTCACAACAACCCCATGCAGCGCTACAGGCTTGGGGAAGAGTGGCTGGAAAGCTGCCTGGCGGAAAAGGACCTGGGGGTGCTGGTTGACAGCTGGCTGAACATGAGCCGGCAGTGTGCCCAGGCGGCCAAGAAGGCCAATGGCATCCTGGCCTGTATCAGAAATAGTGTGGCCAGCAGGAGTAGGGAAGTGATTGTCCCCCTGTACTCGGCACTGGTAAGGCCGCACCTCGACTACTGTGTTCAGTTTTGGGCCCCTCACTACAAGCAAGACATTGAGGTACTGGAGCGTGTCCAAAGAAGGGCAACGAAGCTGGTGAAGGGTCTGGAGTCTTATGAGGAGCGGCTGAGGGAACTGGGGTTGTTTAGCCTGGAGAAAAGGAGGCTGAGGGGAGACCTCATCGCTCTCTACAACTACCTGAAAGGAGGTTGTAGTGAGGTGGGTGTCTGTCTCTTCTCCCAAGTAGCAAGCGATAGGATGAGAGGAAATGACCTCAAGTTGTGCCAGGGGAGGTTTAGATTGGATATTAGGAAAAATGTCTTCACCGAAAGGGTTATCAAGCATTGGAACAGGCTGCCCAGGGAAGTGGTTGACTCACCATCCCTGGAGGTATTTAAATAAGTGTAGACGTGGTGCTTAGGGACATGGTTTAGTGGTGGACTTGGCAGTGTTAGGTTTATGGTTGGACTCAATGATCTTAAGGGTCTTTTCCAACCTAAATGATTCTATGATTCATACCTTCAGTCTGAATTTCTATTAACATCTCTTTGCACTTACAATGGCATGGGTATGGAAAACTGAACACAAATCCCAGTAATAACTTATTAATGTGTTACTGCTCGTCAGCTAAATTGCAATGACCAAAGACAAACCTGTTCCTAGCATACCTCACAGAATAAAATGCATTCTGCTTTGCATATGCACTAGGCTAAGATTCTGGTTGAAGAAAGAGCCCCAGAAGGGAAACATGGAGAGCTTGCATAATTCGAAAGGATCTTGCTTAACAGTCTTAGACTGGAAAGAAGCACCATCAGCAAAAAAGTCATCTACTGTTTGCGTTCTTGTCCAAAACAAGTCCTTGAAGGAAGAAAACGAATTTTTAAAAGCTCTCTATTTGGTATAATATCTAGGATTAGTATTTATAGGGATGTGGAGATTGGAGAGAAGGGAACAAGATACTTGAAGCCCTGATTTCAGGGCTCTCTTACTGATTCTGCATAAAAGTACGAACTTGAAGGCTCTAGAGAACTCTTCCAGAAAGTGGAGATTATAGAGGGGAAGACACGCATTAGATCGATGATGCAGGAGTCACCGTATGAGAAATCTTCCATTAATCAGATTTACCAAATACACAGTTTCCTTCCACTGGCAAACTAACAGAAGTAGCTTTCATATGCCACAAAATCATGGCTTATACTAACGTTAGATCATAATTCAACACTATGAAAGAGCAAGGAAAAGGAAATACCAAAGATTTATAATAATCGTGATAAATAAAGCAAAAAGAATGCCAGTACAGGTGTTCCTTGTAAAAGTTATAGATAGCATCAACTGGGGGTTTGTTTGTTTGTTTAAAACATTCTGAAACCAGCAAACCCTCCTTGTAATATTTAAATCATGCATTGCTTCTTAAGAAGCCAAACATAGGAAAACAAGAATTTAGCTATCCACCACTCATTTTGTTCTTTCTGCCTTTACTGCACATTTACTACCTGATTGAATTGACTTATTGCTATTTAACAGGATATTGATTCTGTTTTAGAAAGTTAGAAGGATTTTCATACTCTCTGCTGTTGATTAAAAAAAAAAGACTGCACTGTGAAAGGATGGTTACAAATTCATCTTCAGCAATTGGAATATACAGATAACTATGATACCCATAGCATTGATACCTATAGCATTGACCAAACAAATCTGCAAGAAAAATATATTGCAGCTCTTTGCCAATCTTTCTTTTAAGTAGTTAAAATTTTATATAATTTTAATATGGAGAGAATTTAATGAAGACCAAAGAAGCTCACATCTAAGAACTGGATTAGAAAAGAAATAAAACAAAAAAAATCATTCTTCCTTTGAAAACAAATTTTAGATTATTTGAGATCCAACAAAAATAAATTGGACTGACATACTCTGTCCTACACCAGCTTGTGACCTCCCTGCACTAGGGAATACTCAAATAGTTTTAAAAGCCGTTTATGTTGCTTTCTATAAAGAAAAAAGAATTTGCCTTCAGTCTTCCTTAACAGATTACAGCAGCAGACTAGTATACTACAGCATGACTGCTTGCTCAGCAGTCATACTCCTCAAAAGAGAAATACTAAAACCAGCAGTTTGGAAAAATACAAAGCAAGCTCTTAATTTAAAAATATTAAATTCTTATGCTAAGGAGGAATTGATAATTTCTGAAATTCCATCTAAGATACTTGAAATATCTTAGTCTTTCTAAACAGAGAAATGTTACATGTGTTTAGTCAGCCAGAAGGAATAACCACCGAAATAGTTTTCCATTTCCCTATGTCATAGAACCAGACTTCTTATATGTGCCATACAGAAAGGGAGAAATACACAGCACACTGCTACTGAAAGGAAGAACTTCCAAAGTGCTAAAACCACACATTGGCTCTAGACTTGATTGCACAGGACACTTGAACTTCTTAAAAAATGGTTTTATAGCTAGATAGGAATAAATTCCTAATTCATACTCACATAGCACCATTCATCTTCAGAGACATTGTTGTGGTTTAACCTCAGCCAGCAACTGAGCATCACACAGCTGCTCGCTCACTCACCCTGCCCCGGTGGGATGAGGGAGAGAATCGGAAGAGTAGAAGTGAAAAAACTCGTGAGTTGAGATAAGAACAGTTTAATAATTGAAATAAAATAAAATAGTAATAATAATAAAAATCATAATAATAATAATAGAATATACAAAGCAAGTGATGCATGATGCAACTGCTCACCACCTGCCAACTGATGCCCAGCCAGTCCCCGAGCAGCAGCCCCCCCAGCCAGCTTTCCCCAGTTTATGTACTGAGCATGATGTCACATGGTATGGAATGTCCCTTTGGCCAGTTTGGGTCAGCTGTCCTGGCTGTGCCCCCTCCCAGCTTCTTGTGCACCTCCAGCCTTCTCAGTCGGTAGAGCATGGGAAGCTGAAAAGTCCTTGGCTAGTGTAAGCACTACTTAGCAACAACTAAAACATCAGTGTGTTATCAACATTATTCTCCTACTAAATCCAAAACACAGCACTGTACCAGCTACTAGGAAGAAAATTAACTCTATCCCAGCCAAAACCAGGACAGACACGAACACATTTTACTGCTTGTGCAGATACACCTGAAGGCTCTCATCAACTACAGCAAGATATTATAGCACACATTCAACATATTAGTCTTTTACTCTTCAGCATTTTTCACAAACTAAATGACACTCTCAGGTCTTTATTCTTTTTTCTCTCAATTACTACACCATTCTCCTCTCCAGCTTTCATAAAGCACTGTGGTGGGTTGACCCAAGCTGGCAGCTAAGCACCACACAGCTGCTCGTTCCCTCCCACCCCCACAGTGGGATATGGGAGAGAAAAGGAAGAGCAAAAGCAAGAAAACTTGTGGGTCGAAATAAGGATGGTTTAGTAAGTGAAGGAAAGAGGAAGAAGAAAGAAAGAATAATGAAACAAATTATGCAAAGGCAATCACCACCTCCCACAAATAGACCAACGCCCAGTCAGTCTCAATGGCTACCCAGAGCAATGGCTACCTTCCCCAAATCCCCCTCCCCTCAGTTTTAATGCTGAGCATGTTGTTATATAGCATGGAATATCTCTTTGGTCAGCACCGGGACAGATGTCCTGGTTGTGTCCCCTCCCAACTTCTTGTGCCCCCCCCAACCTACTTGCTGGGGTGGCAGAGTGAGAAACAGAGATGGCCTTGACATTGTGCAACCATTGTTCAGCAACAGCTAAAACATCGGTGTGTTATCAACACTGTTTTAGTCACAAATCCAAAAGATGCAGCACCATACAGGCTGCTATAAAGAAAATTAACTCCATCCCAGCCAGAGCCCGTACAATCTCCACCCCTTCTTCCACACCATTTGCATCATGCTCAGATCCTACACTATCCAATACACCCTCACCAACCTGCTTCCCGTCCTTTGTTATATACACAGATATAATTCTCTTAGTCTATGAGCCACCCCTGTAAAACGTCTCTAAAAAGTCCATAAAATGACCAAAGCCAGCTCAGGTTGGGTCACCGCTGAACTTGCCTGGCTTCTTGTGAGGCTTGTTCTCCATTGTTTATTGTGATTCCTGATGTAGTACTTCCTATAATATACAACTCAAATCATGGGTTATTTTCCCCCAAGGTTAAATCTCCCTGAGGTACACACCAGATTTCCCCATCCTCCTGCATTATCCACCAAGTGCATGAAGGTCCTTGAGCAAAAGCAATCCCACAAATGCATTTGCCTTTTCCCAAGGGAGGAGCAACCCATGCTGTCTTTCCCAGGTGGTTCCCTAAACACAGTATGGGGACCTTATCTCTTTCTAAAGTATGTAGGAGTTTTATTTGGGCTGGACCAGGTCAGTTATCTGATCCTCTGGTATTAACCAGCCAAGTGGCTTCTGCTAAATTTGCATCCCACTGCTTGTATGTCCCAGCGTCCATTGCTCTCGGCATTGTCTTTAACAGTCCATTGTATCGTTCAATCTTCCCAGAGGCTGGTGCATGATAGGGGATGTGATACAGCCAATCAATGCCTTGTTACATGGCCCAGGTGTCTATGAGGTTGTTTTGGTCTGATTCAATTCTTTCTGGGGTGCTGTGTCACCACAGAACTTGCTTTTCAAGGTCTGGGATGTTTTTTTGGGCAGTGGTATGGGTTACAGGGTATGTTTCCAACCCTCTGGTGGTCACTTCCACCATGGTAAGTACATGACACGTAGCTTGACGGGTTTGTGGCAGTGTGATATAATCAATCTGCCAGGCCTCCCCAGATTGATATTGCAGCCACCAGCCTCTATACCAGAGAGGCTTTACCTGCTTGGCTTGTTTAATTATGGTGTATATTTCACATTCATGGATAACCTGGGCAATGGCTTCATGTCGTGGTTTAACCTCAGTCGGCAACTGAGCACCACGCAGCCGCTCGCTCACTCCCCACCCGCCCCTGGTGGGATTGGGGAGAGAACTGGAAGAGCACAAGTGAGAAAAACTCGTGGGTTGAGATAAAAACAGTTTAATAATTGAAATAAAATGATAATAATAATAATAATAATACACAAAGCAAGTGATGCACAGTACAATTGCTTACCACCCACCGACCGATGCCCAGCCAATCCCCGAGCAGCGGCCCCCCCGGCCAGCTTTCCCCAGTTTATGTACTGAGCATGACGTCACATGGTATGGAATGTTTCTTTGGCCAGTTTGGCTGTGCCCCCTCCCAGCTTCTTGTGCACCTGCAGCCTTCTCAGTCGGTAGAGCATGGGAAACGAAAAAGTCCTTGGCTAGTGTAAGCATTACCTGGCAACAACTAAAACATCGGTGCATTATCAACTTTGTTCTCATCCTAAATCCAAAACACAGCACTGTACCAGCTACTAGGAAGGAAATTAACTCTATCCCTGCCGAATCCAGGACACTTCAGTAGTCAGGGCCAACCCTCAATCATGAGCCTATCTGCATCTCTTATGCAGGGCAGAAGCAATCCAGGAGGTTCTTGGAGAACTTCGATGATAACTTCCTGACCCAAGTGACAGAGGAGCCAATGAGGAGAGGGGGTCTGTTGAACCTCCCACTTGCAAACAAGGAGGGACTCATTGGTATATGGTCAAAGGTAACCTTGACTGCAATGACCATGAGATGGTGGAGTTCAGGAACCTGAGAGGAGGGAGCAGGGCGAAAAGCAAGCTCACAACCCTGGACTTCAGGAGAGCAGACTTTGGCCTCTTCAGGGATCTGCTTGGAAGAGTCCCATCGGATAAGGCCCTGGAGTGAAGGGCCAAGAAAGCTGGTTAATATTGAAGGATCACCTCCTCCAAGCTCAGGAGAGGTCCATCTCAATGAGCAGTAAATAAGGCAAAAATGCCAGGAGGCCTGCATGGATGAACAAGGAGTTCCTGGCAACAGTCAGACACAACCAGCTGTGAGGGTTGGACCAGATAACCACTAGAGGTCCCTTCCAACCTCAACCATTCTGTGATTCTGTGATTTTGTGATCTCTCTTTAGATGTCCTGATGTTACATAGGCCCCATAGGCCCACCTATGAATATCTCACCCTTACGTTCCCAGTCCAGGTCTACCTGAGCCACTTCAATTCTGGCAGCCTGGTCTACCTGCTCATTGTTTCTATGTTCTTCAGTGGTATAGCTCTTAAGCATGTGAGCATCTACATGATGCCTCATACACTGCTAGCATCTTTTTTAGTCACGGTATAGCAGGCCTCGGACCCTTGATACCCCCAGCTCCAAAACCCTAGAGGTCAACCTTGGGTCCCTCCTGGCACTTTCTGCCAGAGTCTTCAGGTGAGACCATGCTACCTGGCTGCAGTGTAGAGCACATTTCTTGCATCTGGTCCTGTCTGGACTGGACCAAAGGCTACCGCACAAATTATTTCCTGTTAGATCTGTTCAAAGGCTTGTGACTGCTCAGAGCCCCACTCAACATAGTTGTTCTTTCAGGTCGCTTGATAGAGAGAACTTACAAGCTGTAACCCGAAATATGCATGCTCCAGAAACCCACAAGGCCTAGGAAAGCTTGGGATTCTTTTTTGTTAGCTGGTGGGGACATGGCTGTTATCTTATTGATCACATCTACTGGGATGTGACAATGCCCATCATGCCATTTATTCCCAAGAACTGTATCTCTCATCCAGGTCCTTTGATCTTGTTTTGTTTTATAGCAAAACCAGCTTTCAGAAGGGTTTGGATTATTCTTTTCTGTTTCTCAAACACTTTCTCTGCTGTGTTGCCCCACATGATTCTGCCAATGTATTGCAGATGTGCAGGGGATTCACCCTGTTCCAGTGCAGTCTGTATCAGTCTATGACAGATCATAAGGCTGTGCTTCCATCCCTAGGGCAATCAGTTCCAGGTTTACTGGACAACCCTCCACATGAGAGCAAACTGTGGCCTGCACTCTGCTGCCAAAGGGACAGAGAAAAATGCATTGGCAATATCAATTGTGGCATACCACTCAGCTTCTTTTGACTCCAGTTCATCTTGGAGTTCTAGCATGTTTGATACTGGAGTACTCAGCGGTGGTACTGAGGGTACACTCTGCTCCATCCTCCAGATCATTAATGATGTTAAACAGAATTGGACCCAGTACTGACCGTGGGTTACACCGAGGAGTGACTCCTACAGGCCCACCAGTACCCTTTTCAATCTCTGAAGTGCCTTATTTTGAGATAGCCATTGCCAAGGATACACATGGAATCTGGACTGGTCACAAAAGGAAGCGTTTGTGACTTGTTCCCTGTTAGACTCACCTCATCTTCCAACACAGAAAACTGTTCTGTAACTCCAGAAATCCAGATGTGTTTTTCCCCCCTATATACTTATGGCATTAAGGTACAGTGTGCACGGTTGTCCAGCAAAGCCTTATATTTCCTTGGGTCTGATGTGTCAGGCCATCGAATCCATACAGTCCAGTAAACCTAATTTTGCCTTTTGTCTGCCTGGCCAGAGGCAGGACCCCCTATTCTAGATCATAGCATTCATTACCTGCTTCCTGTAAAGACAAACCTGAAGTGTCTTCAACATGGTACCAGGAGTGGGGTTTAAAAACAAAAGAACATACGTCAATGGATGAGTATCAGAAGGAGGAGAGGAATTCTAAGCCTTATACTGTGCCTAGTGAAATGCTTGAATGCAACTGGAGCAGTAATCTTCCTCGATGACCCTTTCTGGATGCTGTTTTTCCTGCAATTCATGTACACAGGATTCCAGATCCAAGGTAGGTGCAGCATCACAATTGCTCATGTCCTCGCCATAGTCGTGAATATAGAATCAAAAAGTGGCATGGGGATTACGTTAACAGATTCCTTCCTCTTGAGCGGAAAAAAGGCAACTACGAATGGAACTCCAGATAGATCATAGCCTGGCCTGCAGGAACAAGTAGAGAACAAAAAGCTCCGCATGCTCTTCAAGTTAAAAGAATTGGAAGAACAGTATCTCCACATGTGAGACACAGACACACAGGGTAAGTGGGGATAAGAAGGAAAGATGTAGTTGGAAAAGCAGGAGGTGGAAGACAGCTTATCTACAGGTGGCGCCTTGAAAGGGAGAGAAGAAGGAAGGAAGGAAGGAAGGAAGGAAGGAAGGAAGGAAGGAAGGAAGGGAAGGAAGGAAGGAGGGAGGGAGGGAGGGAGGGAGGGAGAGAAAGAAGGACAGCATATGACACTGGAGATGGAAAGATGGAAGGAAGGAAGGAAGGAAGGAAGGAAGGAAGGAAGGAAGGAAGGAAGGAAGGAAGGAAGGAAGGAAGGGGGAGGGAGGGAAGGAAGGAAGGAAGGAAGGAAGGAAGGAAGGAAGGAAGGAAGGGGGAGGGAGGGAAGGAAGGAAGGAAGGAAGGAAGGAAGGAAGGAAGGAAGGAAGGAAGGAAGGAAGGAAGGAAGGAAGGAAGGAAGGAAGGAAGGAAGGAAGGAAGGAAGGGGGAGGGAGGGAGGGAAGGAAGGAAGGAAGGAAGGAAGGAAGGAAGGAAGGAAGGAAGGAAGGAAGGAAGGAAGGAAGGAAGGAAGGAAGGAGGGAGGGAGGGAGAGAAAGAAGGACAGCATATGACACTGGAGACGGAAAGATGGAAGGAAGGAAGGAAGGAAGGAAGGAAGGAAGGAGGAAGGAAGGACAGCATATGAACACTGGAGACGAAAGGAGAAGAAAGGAAGGAAGGAAGGAAGGAAAAAAGGAAGGAGGAAGGAAGGAAAAGAGGTAACAACGTAGTAAAAATAGCATGTTCTAGTATAACAGAGGGAGGGAGGGAGGGAGGGAGGGAAGAAAGGAAGGAAGGAAGGAAGGAAGGAAGGAAGGAAGGAAGGAAGGAAGGAAGGAAGGAGTAGGGAGGGAAGGAAGGAAGGAAGGAAGGAAGGAAGGAAGGAGTAGGGAGGGAAGGAAGGAAGGAAGGAAGGAAGGAAGGAAGGAAGGAAGGAAGGAAGGAAGGAAGGAAGGACGGATGAACATCATATAACACTGAAGAAGGAAGGAATGAATTAATGAAGGAAGGAAGAGGGAAGGAATGAAGACGGAAGGAAGGAGAGCACTGGACAGTGACCTTCCTCCCTCCCTCCCTCCCTCCCTCCCTCCCTCCCTTCCTTCCTTCCTTCCTTCCTTCCTTCCTTCCTTCCTTCCCTCCCCAACCCTTACTTCTCCACTCCTTCCTTCCTTCCTTCCTTCCTTCCTTCTTTCCTTCCTTCCCTCCCCACCCCTCCCTTCCTCCCTCCCTTCCTCCCTCCCTTCCTCCCTTCCTTCCTTCCTTCCTTCCTTCCTTCCTTCCTTCCTTCCTTCCTTCCTTCCTTCCTTCCTTCCTTCCTTCCTTCCTTCCTTCCCCAACCCTTACTTCTCCACTCCTTCCTTCCTTCCTTCCTTCCTTGCTTCCTCCCTTCCTTCCTTTATCCCTTCCTCCGTTCCTTCCTTTCCTTCCTTCCCTCCCCAAGCCTGCCTGCCTTCTTTCCTTCCTTCCTTCCTTCCTTCCTTCCTTCCTTCCTTCCTTCCTTCCTTCCTTCCTTCCTTCCTTCCTTCCTCCTTCCTTTCCTTGCTTCCCCACCCCTTCCTTCTCCACTCTTCCCTTCCTCCCTTCCTCCCTCCCTTCCTTCCCTCCCTTCCTTCCCTCCCTCCCTTCCTTTCTTCCTTCCTTAGAATCATAGAATCATAGAATCATTGAGGTTGGAAAAGACCTCTAAGATCATCGAGTCCAACCGTTGACCCAACACCACCATGCCCACTAAACCATGTCCCTAAGCGCCTCATCTACTCGTCTTTTAAATACCTCCAGGGATGGTGACTCCACCACTTCCCTGGGCAGCCTGTTCCAATGTTTAACCACTCTTTCAGGAAAGAAATTTTTCCTCACATCCAATCTAAACCTCCCCTGGCGCAACTTGAGGCCATTTCCTCTCGTCCTATCGCTAGTTACTTGGGAGAAGAGACCAACACCCACCTCGCTACAGCCTCCTTTCAGGTAGTTGTAGAGAGCGATGAGGTCTCCCCTCAGCCTCCTTTTCTCCAGGCTAAACAACCCCAGTTCCCTCAGCCGCTCCTCATAAGACTTGTTCTCCAGACCCCTCACCAGCCTCGTTGCCCTTCTCTGGACACGCTCCAGCACCTCGATGTCATTCTTGTAGTGAGGGGCCCAAAACTGAACACAGTAGTCGAGGTGCGGTCTCACCAGAGCCGAGTACAGGGGCACGATCACTTCCCTACTCCTGCTGGCCACACTATTTCTGATACAGGCCAGGATGCCATTGGCCTTCTTGGCCGCCTGGGCACACTGCCGGCTCATGTTCAACCGGCTGTCAACCAACACCCCCAGGTCCTTTTCCGCCAGGCAGCTTTCCAGCCGCTCTTCCCCAAGCCTGTAGCGTTGCATGGGGCTGTTGTGGCCGAAGTGCAGGACCCGGCACTTGGCCTTGTTGAACCTCATACAATTGGTCTGGGCCCATCGATCCAACCTTCCTTCTTTCCTTCCTTCCTTCCTTTGGTCGAGTGTTTATGGGTAAGGATGAGGGGGAAGGCCAACGAGGCAGATATCCTGCTGGGAGTCTGTTATAGGCCACCCAACCAGGATGAAGGGGCGGATGAAGCATTCTACAAGCGGCTGGCAGAAGTTTCTCAATCGCTAGCCCTTGTTCTCGTGGGGGACTTCAACTTCCCGGATGCCTGCTGGAAATGCAACATGGCAGTGAGGAAACAGTCTAGGAGGTTCCTGGAGTGTGTTTGGAAGACAACTTCCTGACACAGCTGGTAAGTGAGCCTACCAGGGGAGGTGCCTCGCTCGACCTGCTGTTTACAAACAGAGAAGGACTGGTGGGGGATGTGGTGGTCGGAGGCCGTCTTGGGCTTAGCGACCATGAAATGGTAGAATTCTCGATTCTCGGTGAAGTAAGGAGGGGGGGCAGCAAAACTGCAACCATGGACTTTCGGAGGGCGGACTTTGGCCTGTTCAGGACGCTGGTTGAGAGAGTCCCTTGGGAGACGGTCCTGAAGGGCAAAGGGGCCCAGGAAGGCTGGATGTTCTTCAAGAAGGAAGTCTTAAAGGCGCAGGAGCAGGCTGTCCCTGTACGCCGTAAGAAGAACGGGCGGGGAAGACGACCGGCCTGGCTGAACGGGGAGCTCTTGCTGGGACTCAGGAAAAAAAGGAGAGTTTACCATTGTGGAAGAAGGGGCAGGCAACTCAAGAAGAGTACAGGGATCTCGTTAGGTCGTGCAGAGAGGAAACGAGAAAGGCAAAAGCCCAGCTAGAACGCAATCTGGCCGCTGTCGTTAGAGACAACAAAAAATGTTTTTACAAATATATTAGTGAGAAGAAGAGAGCCAAGGAGAATCTCCATCCTTTATTGGATGCAGGGGGGGGAACATTGTCACCGAGGATGAGGAAAAGGCTGAGGTACTTAATGCCTTCTTTGCCTCACGCTTTAACAGTCAGACCAGTTATCCTCAGGGTACTCGGCCCCCCGAGCTGGAAGACAGGGACGGCGAGGAGGATGAACCCCCCATAATCCAAGAGGAAGCAGTCAATGACCTGCTACGCCACCTGGACGCTCACAAGTCTATGGGGCCAGATGGGATCCACCCGAGAGTGCTGAGGGAGCTGGCAGAGGTGCTCGCCAAGCCACTCTCCATCATTTATCAGCAGTCCTGGTTAACGGGGGAGGTCCCGGACGACTGGAGGCTTGCCAATGTGACGCCCATCCACAAGAAGGGCCGGAAGGAGGATCCGGGGAACTACAGGCCTGTCAGCCTGACCTCGGTGCCGGGGAAGATTATGGAGCGGTTCATCTTGAGGGTGCTCACAAGGCATGTGCGGGACAACCAGGGGATCAGGCCCAGCCAGCACGGGTTCATGAGAGGCAGGTCCTGCTTGACCAACCTGATCTCCTTCTATGACCAGGTGACCTGCCTAGTGGATGAGGGAAAGGCTGTGGATGTGGTCTACCTGGACTTCAGCAAGGCCTTTGACACTGTCTCCCACAGCATTCTCCTGGAAAAAGTGGCTGCTCATGGCTCGGAAGGGCGTACTCTCTACTGGGTAAAATCTAGATGGATGGCTGGGTTGTGGCGAATGGAGTTCAATCCAGTTGGCGGCCGGTCACAAGCGGTGTTCCCCAGGGCTCAGTTTTGGGGCCGGTCCTGTTCAATATCTTTATCAATGATCTGGACGAGGGGATCGAGTGCTCCCTCAGGAAGTTTGCAGACGACACCAAGTTGGGCGGGTGTGTTGATCTGCTCGAGGGTAGGAAGGCTCTGCAGAGGGACCTGGACAGGCTGGATCGATGGGCCGAGGCCAACTGTATGAGATTCAACAAGGCCAAGTGCCGGGTCCTGCACTTCGGCCACAACAACCCCATGCAACGCTACAGGCTTGGGGAAGAGTGGCTGGAAAGTTGCCTGTCGGAAAAGGACCTGGGGGTGTTGGTCGACAGCCAGCTGAACATGAGCCGGCAGTGTGCCCAGGCGGCCAAGAAGGCCAATGGCATCCTGGCCTGTATCAGAAATAGTGTGGCCAGCAGGAGTAGGGAAGTGATCGTGCCCCTGTACTCGGCACTGGTGAGGCCGCACCTCGACTACTGTGTTCAGTTTTGGGCCCCTCATTACAAGAAAGATATTGAGGTGCAGGAGCGTGTCCAGAGAAGGGCAACGAGGCTGGTGAGGGGTCTGGAGAACAAGTCTTATGAGGAGCGGCTGAGGGAACTGGGGTTGTTTAGCCTGGAGAAAAGGAGGCTGAGGGGAGACCTCATCGCTCTCTACAACTACCTGAAAGGAGGCTGTAGCGAGGTGGGTGTTGGTCTCTTCTCCCAAGTAACTAGTGATAGGACGAGAGGAAATGGCCTCAAGTTGCGCCAGGGGAGGTTTAGATTGGATGTGAGGAAAAATTTCTTTCCTGAAAGAGTGGTTAAACATTGGAACAGGCTGCCCAGGGAAGTGGTGGAGTCACCATCCCTGGAGGTATTTAAAAGACGAGTAGATGAGGCGCTTAGGGACATGGTTTAGTGGGCATGGTGGTGTTGGGTCAACGGTTGGACTCGATGATCTTAGAGGTCTTTTCCAACCTTAATGATTCTATGTTTCTGATTCCTTCCAACGCCACTCCTTCCTTCCTTCCTTCCTTCTTTCCTTCCTTCCTTCCTTCCTTCCTTCCTTCCTCCCTCCCTCCCTCCCTCCCTTCCCTTCCCTTCCCTTCCCTTCCCTTCCCTTCCCTTCCCTTCCCTTCCCTTCCCCCTTCCTTCCTTCCTTGGAGGCCTGTAACTAGTGGTGTGCCCCAGGGATCAATACTGGGTCCTATCCTGTTCAACATCTTCATTAATGATCTGGACGTTGGGGCAGAGTGTACCCTCAGCAAGTTCACAGATGATGGTGGCTAATACGCCAGAGGTTCGTGTTGCCATCCAGAGGGACCTCAACAAGCTGGAGAAATGGGCCATCAGGAACCTCATGCAGTTCAAGAAGGGAAAGTGCCAAATCCTGCATCTGGGGTGGAACAACCCCTTGCGCCGATATATACTGGGGGCCACCCAGCTGGAAAGCACCTTTGCAGCAAATGACACGGGGGTCCTGGTCGACACCAGACTGAGCACGAGCCAGCAATGTGCCCTTGCTGCAGAGAAGGCCAATGGTATCGTGGGCTGAATTAGACAAAGTGTTGCCATCAGGTTGAGGGAGGTGATCCTTCTCCTCTCCTCATTAGTATGGCATATAATATTATGTAGCAATTAACATCACATAATTCAGATCATTGGCTATTCTCACCCAAAATCAAATCCCCTTGAGGTACACATCGGACTTCCCCATCCTTCCGCATTATCCACCAAGTGCACCCAGGTCCTTGAGCAAAATCAATCCCACGGATGGGTTTGCCTTTGCCCAGGGCAGGAATAACCCAGACTGTCTTCCCCAGCATATTTTTCATGTGCACTACAGGGACTTTATTCCCATCTACAGTACGTAAAAGTTCTGACTGGGCAGGGCCAGCTCGATTGGCAGATCCCCTCGTGTTGACTAACCAGGTGGCCTTTGCTAAATGTGTGTCCCAATGTTTGAATGTCCCACCACCCATTGCTCTCAGTGTAGTCTTTAACAGTCCATTGTATCGTTCAATTTTCCCAGAGGCTGGTGCATGATAGGGGATGTGATACACCCACTCAATGCCGTGCTCTTTGGCCCAGGTGTCTATGAGGTTGTTTCGGAAATGAGTCCCGTTGTCTGACTCAATTCTTTCTGGGGTGCCATGTCGCCATAGGACTTGCTTTTCAAGGCCCAGGATAGTGTTCCGGGCGGTGGCATGGGGCACGGGATATGTTTCCAGCCATCCAGTGGTTGCCGCCACCATTGTAAGCACGTGGCGCTTGCCTTGGCGGGTTTGTGGGAGTGTGATATAATCGATCTGCCAGGCCTCCCCATATTTATATTTCAACCATCGTCCTCCATACCAGAGAGGCTTTAACCGCTTGGCTTGCTTGATTGCAGGGCATGTTTCGCATTCATAGATAACCTGTGCAATAGTGTCCATGGTCAAGTCCACCCCTCGATCACGAGCCCATCTGTATGTTGCATCTCTTCCTTGGTGACCTGAGGTGCCATGGGCCCACCGAGCTATAAACAATTCACCCTTATGTTGCCAGTCCAGATCCACCTGAGCCACTTCAATCTTAGCAGCCTGATCCACCTGCTGGTTGTTTTGATGTTCTTCAGTGGCCCGACTCTTGGGTACGTGAGCATCTACGTGACGGGCTTTTACAACCAGGTTCTCCGCCCTGGCAGCAATATCTTGCCACAATGCGGCAGCCCAGATGGGTTTGCCTCTGCGCTGCCAGTTGCTCCGCTTCCATTGCTGCAACCACCCCCACAGGGCATTTGCCACCATCCAGGAGTCAGTATAGAGACAGAGCACTGGCCACTTTTCTCGGTCAGCAATGTCTAAAGCCAGCTGGATGGCCTTTACTTCTGCAAATTGGCTCGATTCACCTTCTCCTTCAGCAGTTTCTGCCACTTGTCGCATAGGACTCCATACAGCAGCTTTCCACCTCCGATGTTTTCCCACAAGACGACAGGACCCATCAGTGAACAGGGCATATTGCTTCTCATTTTCTGGTAGTTCATTATACATTGGGGCCTCCTCAGCACACGTCACCTCCTCCTCTGGCGATATTCCAAAATCTTTGCCCTCTGGCCAATCCATGATCACTTCCAGGATTCCTGGGCGACTGGGGTTTCCTATTCGAGCCCGTTGTGTGATCAGTGCGACCCACTTACTCCACGTAGCATCAGTTGCATGATGTGTACAGGGGACCCTCCCTCTGAACATCCAGCCCAGCACCGGCAGTCGGGGTGCCAGGAGGAGCTGTGCTTCAGTGCCGATCACTTCTGAAGTAGCTCGAACCCCTTCATATGCTGCCAATATCTCTTTTTCAGTTGGAGTATAGCGGGCCTCGGATCCTCTGTATCCCCGACTCCAAAACCCTAGGGGTCGACCTCGAGTCTCCCCTGGTGCTTTCTGCCAGAGGCTCCAGGTAGGGCCATTCTCCCCGGCTGCGGTGTAGAGCACATTTTTTACATCTTGCCCTGCCCGGACTGGCCCCAGGGCTACTGCATGAACTATCTCCTCTTTAATTTGTTCAAAAGCTTGTCGTTGCTCAGGGCCCCATTTGAAATCGTTCTTCTTTCGGGTCACTTGATAGAGAGGGTTTACAATCAGACTGTAATTTGGAATATGCATTCTCCAAAAACCCACGACGCCTAAGAAAGCTTGTGTTTCCTTTTTGCTAGTTGGTGGAGACATGGCTGTTATTTTGTTGATCACATCCATTGGGATCTGACGACGTCCATCTTGCCATTTTATTCCTAAAAACTGGATCTCCTGTGCAGGTCCCTTGACCTCACTTTGCTTTATGGCAAAACCGGCCTTCAGCAGGATTTGGACTATTTCCTTCCCTTTTTCCATGGCAAATGGTGGGGCACCATGGCATTTCCTTTCCCCTTCAATGGCAAATGGTAGGGCTGTGTTTCCACCCCTGGGGCAGTCGGTTCCAGGTGTACTGAACGCCCCTCCAAGTGAAAGCAAACTGTGGCCTGCACTCTGCTGCCAAAGGGATTGAGAAAAACGCGTTAGCGATATCAACTGTGGCATACCACTTGGCTGCCTTTGACTCCAGTTCATATTGAAGTTCTAGCATGTCTGGCACAGCAGCACTCAGCGGCGGCGTGACTTCATTCAGGCCACGATAGTCTACTGTCAGTCTCCACTCTCCATTAGACTTCCGCACTGGCCATATGGGACTGTTAAAGGGTGAGCGAGTCTTGCTGATCAATCCTTGGCTCTCCAGTCGACAAATCAGCTCATGAATGGGAATCAAGGAGTCTCGGTTCGTGCGATA
The DNA here is from genome assembly GCF_965638725.1 of Aptenodytes patagonicus. Classification (NCBI taxonomy): domain Eukaryota; kingdom Metazoa; phylum Chordata; class Aves; order Sphenisciformes; family Spheniscidae; genus Aptenodytes; species Aptenodytes patagonicus. Next base: position 43,731,358 of record NC_134981.1, read on the forward strand.
TTGCCGCCGGTGCACCGTGGTGGTAGCGATTGGCACCTGTTGGTCTTCGACCTTCAGCAACCCCACAACAGAGGGGTCCTCCGAGAGACCAGGCAAGGTGGACAGCTGTTTAATTTCTTCCGTCTCCAAGGCAGCTATACCAAAGGGCCACCGGTACCCTTTTGGGTCCTGGAAATACCCTCTCCTGAGGTAGTCTATGCCAAGGATGCACGGAGCCTCTGGGCCAGTCACAATGGGGTGCTTCTGCCACCCGTTCCCAGTTAGACTCACTTCGGCTTCCAATACAGTTAGCTGTTGGGATCCCCCCGTCACCCCAGAAATACAGATGGGTTCTCCCCCTATATAGCTTGATGGCATTAGGGTACACTGTGCACCGGTGTCTACCAGAGCCTTATACTCCTGTGGGTCTGATGTGCCAGGCCACCGAATCCACACAGTCCAGTAAACCCGGTTGTCCCTTTCCTCCCCCTGGCTGGAGGCAGGGCCCCTCTAGTCCTCATCACAGTACTCATTTCTCATTTCTTGTACATACGAGTCAGAAGTTTCTTCATTAAGATCAAGAGTAAAATCAGACCTTCTACTCTCGCTGGGGAACTGCCTGCTGGAAACTGGAGCAGCAATTTTCCTGGAAGAACCTCTTTCTGTGATTGTTTTCCCTTGCAATTCACGTACCCGTGCCCCTAGGGCTGAGGTAGGTTTCCCATCCCACTTCCTCATGTCCTCTCTGTGGTCACGTAGATAAAACCATAGGGTGCCCCGTGGTGTGTACCCTTTATATTCTCTCTCTCGAGCAAAAGAACGCTGACTCCTAATAGCCGAGACACTGGTCCGTACAGGTGAGGAGTAGGACCTATCCTCTCTGAGTCGCTGGATCTCCCGGGACAGTTTCTCCACAGCCGACACGAGGGAGGAAGAGATACTTTCCTTGTATTGCCGGAATTGACCAGCCAATTCATCCACCGTTTGTCCCTCTCCATCTTTCCAGGTCATCACTGCCAATGAATTGGCGTATGACGATGGTGAGCTCCTTATAAACTTCCACCACATGGGTCGTGTGCACTTGACTTCGTCTGGATCTTTGGATAGTTGTTCATTGTTCAGGTCACCATAAATCACCTCCAGCACAGCTAATTCTCTCAGAAACTGGATAACCTTCTCCATGGTGGTCCACTTGCCTGGGCGACTGTCCTGGTTTCGGCAGGGATAGAGTTAATTTCCTTCCTAGTAGCTGGTACAGTGCTGTGTTTTGGATTTAGGGTGAGAACAATGTTCATAACACACCGATGTTTTAGTTGTTGCTAGGTAGTGCTTACACTAGTCAAGGACTTTTCAGTTTCCCATGCTCTACTGACTGAGAAGGCTGGAGGTGCACAAGAAGCTGGGAGGGGGCACAGCCAGGACAGCTGACCCAAACTGGCCAAAGGGATATTCCATGCCGTGTGACGTCATGCTCAGTATATAAAGCTGGGGGAAGAAGGAGGAAGCGGGGGACGTTTGGAGTGATGGCGTTTGTCTTCCCAAGTAACCGTTATGCGTGATGGAGCCCTGCTTTCCTGCAGATGCCTGAACACCTGCCTGCCGATGGGAAGTAGTGAATGAATTCCTTGTTTTGCTTTGCTTGCGTGCGTGGCTTTTGCTTTACCTATTAAACTGCCTTTATCTCAACCCATGAGTTTTCTCACTTTTACCCTTCCGATTCTCTCCCCCATCCCACCGGGTGGGGGGGGAGTGAGCGAGCGGCTGCGTGGTGCTTAGTTGCCGGCTGAGGTTAAACCACGACAGCAACATATGACATCTTCCTTAAAGGGATACCTTTCCTTCACGCTTGACAAGAGTCGCCTCCAAAGGCTGAGGACTCGTGTCCCTTTCCCAATCGCTTTGTCAATGCCCCCTTCCCTAGAAAGGGATCCCAGCTGCTTGGCTTCTTTACCCTCTAATTCCAGGCTACTGGCCCCATTATCCCAGCATCGGAGCAGCCAGGTGACAATATGCTCGCCTGGACAACGGCTGAAATCTTTTCGTATATCTCGCAGATCACTCAGGGATAGGGATCGGGTGGTCACTACCTCGTTTATGAGTTCTTCCTCTTCTTCCTCCCCAATCAGCAGCCGGCTCTCCTCCTCCCGTTCTCGTGGTGGCCCTTCTCCAGGGTAGTCTGTCTCGTACACTTCTTCCTCCGGTTCCCTTTTAGAAGAAGCTTCTTCCTCCCTTACTAAACGAGCCGACTTCCACTTCCAAGATTGCTTCTTGTGTACAGGGGCGACTGATACCAGCACAGGCTGGTTCTTTGGTTCAGCTACAGGGTGTGTCGCCGGGGTCTGAGTGACCACAGGGCCTGTTGCCGGAGTCTGAGTAGCCGCACGGCGTGTCGTTTTACCATCAGATCCAGAGACCTTCTCTTCCCTTTGAGGGTACTGAATAGTGTTGTACAGGGCTCGGTAGGCATGGGCCAGGCCCCAGCGCGTTGCTATGATCTGCATCTCTCTGGAGTTGCCAGGGTGACAGCATACTTTGTCCAAATGTTCTACTAACTTTTCAGGATTCTGCATTTGCTCAGGGGTGAAGTTCCAAAACACTGGGGGTGCCCATTGGCCTAGGTACTTGCCCATCTTGTCCCACACACCCTGCCACTCATAACTATGCAGCCTTGGGGCAGATCTCTGGATGATATTCTTAAATTGCTTACCAACTTTAGACAACACCGAAACAATATTCCCAAGAAGTATTAATAGAAGTATCTTAACTGCCCAAGGCTGTTCAAAATACTGAGAAGTTACTGTAATGAAGGAGGAAACATCATAGAAGAAGGTAGTGACCCTGCCATTCTGTATTTCCTCCAAAAAACTCTCAGAGGAAGAACTGTAATTGCTAGTTGTCTCCACGAAGTGGTATCCGTAGTACAGTAATGGCTTCAGTACGAAACTCAGATACCAAATTAAGCTCAAGGTCAGTGTTTTAAAAATAAACCTCCCAAGCGAAACGTCCCCATCCCTGGAGGTATTTAAAAGACGAGTAGATGAGGCACTTAGGGACATGGTTTAGTGGACATGGTGGTGTTGGGTCGACGGTTGGACTCGATGATCTTAGAGGTCTTTTCCAACCTCAATGATTCTATGATTCTATGATTCTATGATAACCAGTCACTGCAGACGACAGCAAACTGCAAAAACCAACACCAATCTTTAACATGTACAGCAGGAAAAAGAGCGCGATGCAGATTAGAAAAAACAATATCGAGAACAGAGGAACCAACATTGTGACGCGCAACTGTTAACAGATATAAGTTCCTTAATACGCTCTCGTTAATCTGTTACTATATCAAACCCTTCGAGCCCCACGTTGGGCACCAAAAAAGGACTGTCATGGTTTAACCTCAGTCAGCAACTGAGCACCACACAGCCGCTCGCTCACTCCCCCACCCCGGTGGGATGGGGGAGAGAATCAGAAGAGTGAAAATGAGAAAACTCGTGGGTTGAGATAAAAACAGTTTAATAATTGAAATAGAATAAAATCTTAATAATAATAAAAATAATAATAATAAAAGAATATACAAAGCAAGTGATGGACAATGCAATTGCTCACCACCCGCTGACTGATGCCCAGCCAGTCCCCAAGCAGCAGCCCCCCCGGCCAGCTTTCCCCAGTTTATGTACTGAGCATGAGATCACATGGTATGGAATGTCCCTTTGGCCAGTTTGGGTCAGCTGTCCTGGCTGTGCCCCCTCCCAGCTTCTTGTGCACCTGCAGCCTTCTCAGTCGGTAGAGCATGGGAAGCTGAAAAGTCCTTGACTAGTGTAAGCACTACCTAGCAACAACTAAAACATCGGTGTGTTATCAGCATTATTCTCATACTAAATCCAAACCACAGCACTGTACCAGCTACTAGGAAGAAAAATAACTCTATCCCTGCCGAAACCAGGACATCTGTTAAAAAGAAAAAAATCGACACCATGGTTTGGTTCAGTTTTGTATGCACTTTAACCCTTATAGCCTATAGAGTTCCAGCCTGATTATAAGCATAAGAGGAAAAAGTAGGTCAAAGTTTTCTCCTGCATGCAAGAGCAATCACAGATATCTGGTATCTGGAGAAGTGAGAATGTATGGGGATATCAGTAATTAACATAGAAACATAGAAATTTAGAATAGTTTGGGTTGAAAGGGACCAAAACCAGACTATCTTCTAGAGCTCCAGTATATATTCCAGCAAATTTTGAGAATACCTCTAAAGGGTCCTCAGTGAACACATACACAAGTAAATATTTATCCAGCAGCCAATTTAAACACTATGCACCCTGTAATTGCATACATAACCTGTTAGTCCCTTTGGTAAAATCATAGAGTCATAGAATAGTTTGGGTTGGAAGGGACCTCTAAAGGTCATCTAGTCCAACCCCCCTGCCATGGGCAGGCACATCTTCAACTAGATCAAGTTGCTCAGAGCCCCGTCCAACCTGACCTGGAATGTTTCCAGGGATGGGGCATCCACCACCTCTCTGGGCAACCTGTGCCAGTGTTTCACCACCCTCAGCGTAAAAAATTTCTTCCTTATATCTAGTCTAAATCTACCCCCCTTTAGTTTAAAGCCATTGCCCCCTCGTCCTGTCACAACAGGCCCTGCTAAAAAGTTTGCCACCATCTTTTTTATAAGCCCCCTTTAAGTACTGATAGGCTGCAATAAGGTCTCCCCAAAGCCTTCTCTTCTTTAGGCTGAACAATCCCAACTCTCTCAGCCTTTCTTCAGAGGAGAGGGGTTCCATCCCCCTGATCATTTTCGTGGCCCTCCTCTGGACCCACTCCAACAGGTCCGTGTCTTTCTTATGCTGAGGGCTCCAGAGCTGGACGCAGTACTCCAGGTGGGGTCTCACCAGAGCAGAGGAGAGGGGCAGAATCCCCTCCCTCGACCTGCTGGCCACGCTTTTTTTGATGCAGCCCAGGATACGACTGGCCTCCTGGGCTGCGAGCGCACATTGCTGGCTCATGTCCAGCTTTTCATCCACCAGTACCCCCAAGTCCTTCTCGGCAGGGCTGCTCTCAATCCCTTCATCCCCCAGCCTGTGTTGAGACTGGGGGTTGCCCCGACCCAGGGGCAGGACCTTGCACTTGGCCTTGTTAAACCTCATGAGGTTCACACAGGCCCACTTCTCGAGCTTGTCCAGGTCCCTCTGGATGGCATCCCGTCCCTCTGGCATGTCAACCGCACCACTCAGCTTGGTGTCATCTGCAAACTTGCTGAGGGTGCACTCAATCCCACTGTCTATGTCATTGATGATGAAGATATTAAACAGTACCGGTCCCAATACGGACCCCTGCGGGACACCACTTGTCACCAACCTCCATCTGGACATTGAGCCGTTGACCACTACCCTCTGGATGCGACCATCTAACCAATTCCTCACCCACCGGACAGTCCACCCATCAAATCCATACCTCTCCAGTTTAGAGAGAAGGATGTTGTGGGGGACCAATGTCAAAGGCCTTACAGAGGTCCAGATAGACGACATCTGTAGCCCTTCCCGTGTCCACTGATGTAGTCACTCCATCATAGAAGGCCACTAGGTTGGTCAGGCAGGACTTGCCCTTGGTGAAGCCATGCTGGCTGTCTCGAATCACCTCCCTGTCCTCCATGGGCCTTAGCATAGCTTCCAGGAGGATCTGTTCCGTGATCTTCCCAGGCACAGACGTGAGACTGACTGGCCTGTAGCTCCCCGGGTCTTCCTTTTTTCCCTTTTATTAAAATGGGGGTTATGTTTCCCCTTTTCCAGTCAGAGGGAGCTTCACCGGACTGCCACGACTTCTCAAATACGATGGATAGTGGCTTAGCAACTTCATCCGCCAGTTCCTTCAGGACCCGTGCATGGATCTCATCGGGTCCCATGGACTTGTGCACCTTCAGGTGCCTTAGATGGTCTCGAACCTGATGTTCTCCCACAGTGGGCGGCTCTTCATTCTCCCAGGCTCCGCCTTTGCCTTCTGCGGCTTGGGTAGTGAGGCTCGAGGACTTGCTGGTGAAGACCGAAGCAAAAAAGTCATTGAGTACCTCCGTCTTCTCCGTGTCCCGGGTAACCAGGTCTCCCGTTTTGTTCCAGAGAGGGCCCACATTTTCCCTTGCCTTCCTTTTACCCCCGACGTACCTATAGAATCTTTTCTTGTTGCCCTTGATGTCCTTGGCCAGATTTAATTCTATCAGGGCTTTAACTTTCCTAACCTGATCCCCGGCTGCTTGGACAATTTCTCTGTATTCCTCGCAGGCTACCTGTCCTTGCTTCCACCCTCTGTAGGCTTCCTTTTTGTGTTTGAGTTTGTCCAGGAGCTCCTTGTTCATCCCTGCAGGCCTCCTGGAGTTTTTGCCTGACTTCCTCTTTGTTGGGATGCATCGCTCCTGAGCTTGGAGGAGGTGATCCTTGAATATTACCCAGCTTTCCTGGGCCCCTCTTCCCTCCAGGGCTTTGTCCCATGGCACTCTACCAAGCAGATCCCTGAAGAGGCCAAAGTCTGCTCTCCTGAAGTCCAGGGTTGTGAGCTTACTTTTTGCCCTCCTCGGTGCCCTAAGGATCTTGAACTCCACCATTTCGTGGTCACTGCAGCCCAGGCTGCCCTTGAGCTTCACATTCCCCACCAGCCCCTCATTGTTGGGGAGAACAAAGTCCAGCGTAGCACCTCTCCTCGTTGGCTCCTCTACCACTTGGAGAAGGAAGTTATCATCGATGCATTCCAGGAACCGCCCGGATTGCTTATGCCCTGCCGTGTTGTCCCTCCAACAGATGTCGGGGTGGTTGAAGTCCCCCATGAGGACCAGGGCTTGTGAGCGTGAGGCTGCTCCTATCTGCCTATAGACGGCTTCATCCGCTCGGTCTTCCTGGTCAGGTGGCCTGTAGCAGACCCCCATCGTAATGTCACCTGAAAAAAAAATGTTATTTAAGGATCATCTGACCTGTATACCTTTTGAAATATGTGAATCTAACATTTACATGTTCATAAATATGTATGTAGTAATTCGGTCTGAGTTTTTTTTAAATAATATAAACAGTCTGTATTTCTGTACTTTGCATATCTAGTAGTTATTAGGTCTCTATGAAAAGCTACACAATCTTGGGACCACTTTTTTGGTGGGAGGAGCAAATTAAATAATATACTTATATAAAAAATGCTGACAGAGATTTGGCCTCAGGTAAAGAAAATTAATCAGAATATGAATTTGAGTAGCTTTTAATTTTTTTCTAGCAAAAAATCCTCTCCTGAATGAGAGCTAACAGAGGTATGTTGTTTTAAACATGAATGCTGATCTATTGAAACTGTAAAAATCAGTTCTTCACTGGCCGAGGACGCTTAGCATAGAATTACCAAGGGAATTTATTCTTTTATTTTAGCTATGCGCAAAGTGGAGCCCCAGCCTGATGCATGGAGGACCCTGATACAGAGGAAAGCAGGGTTTATATATGTTACAATACAGTTGTGTAGATCAATCAAATTACTCATGTTAAGGGGTGGGCTAATCAGTTATTATTGCTCTCATAATCAGTACGTTTGTCCCATGCAGGTGGTGTGGACATATGGTCAGTGATGTGTTCTAAACCTATGTCCCATGCAGGTGGAGTGGTTTTATACTGGATTCGGTCAATTGCTATTCTGGCCATGGTTATACAGCTGGTTTCCTAAGGCAAATCTCCTACTGTTTTACTGTCGGTATGGGGTGTTCTCAGCTGGTGAGAGCCAGTTTAGGTTGGGTCTTCAGGTCATGTCGACCCTGACGTAAAAGCTCATAGACCCAGGTAGTGTTCATTCTTCTAAGCAAGTTAACTTGTAGTTAACGCCTTGCCTTTCACAAAACAAACAAGCTTTCAAGAAGAAAAAAAGCTTTTGACAAAAAAATTTTCAAGGTAAGAAATGTTTTTCAGTCTTTATTTAATGATTAAGAGTTGTTCTTGTTTTGCCTTTTTTTTTTTAAATAAGTGAAAAAAATTAACCTTTAGGCTGAAACAAAAAATTACCAACATTGACCAAAAGGGAAGCATACTGAATATCTGCTCTTGTCTAGTTTCCCCTTTTAGGACTTGTCCGGGTTTCGGCTGGGATAGAGTTAATTTCCTTCCTAGTAGCTGGTACAGTGCTGTGTTTTGGATTTAGTAGGAGAATAATGTTGATAACACACCGATGTTTTAGTTGTTGCTAAGTAGTGCTTACACTGGTCAAGGACTTTTCAGCTTCTCATGCCCTGCCAGCGAGAAGCTGGAAGGGGGCACAGCCAGGACAGCTGACCCCAACTGGCCAAAGGGATATTCCATACCATATGACGTCATGCTCAGTATATAAACTGGGGGGAGTTAGCTGGGGGAGGGGTGACCGCTGCTCGGGAACTGGCTAGGCATCGGTCAGTGGGTGTTGAGCAATTGCATTGTGCATCACTTATTTTGTATATTCTTTTATCATTATTATTATTATTTTCCCTTCCTTTTCTGTCCTATTAAACAGTCTTTATCTCAACCCACGAATTTTACTTTTTTTTTCCGATTCTCTCCACCATCCCACTGCGGGTGGGGAGTGAGCAAACGGCTGTGTGGTGTTTAGCTGCCTGCCAGGTTAAACCACAACAGGACTTCAGAAATGTATTTCTCATTTTCATTGGTCATTAGTATTTAGGTCTAGATATTTCTGATTCTGGAAATGTTTTTGGCTAGGCCATATTAAAACTGTCATAGCTCAGTCTTCCCTCCTCCTTTCACAGCTCTGAAAAAGTATCATATACCAGTACTGCAGATAAGGAGATGAGAAAGCTTTAAATATGTCCCTTCTACATATTGGGAAACATTGTTCCACAAGAATTTCTTAGTGCCTGGCAGGTCATGGATGAGATGGGATGCTGTAGAACCAAATTATCAAGAGGCCACAGTTTTTGCAAAGGTTCTCACAGTATGTAACATGCTCTCCAGCTGTGTGCTGAATCAAAGAGGGGGTCCCAGGAAATTGCAAGCATTGCCTCTTTCTGCCATCTTGCTGAATCCCTTAAGTGAACTACAATGCAAAAGATCTAAGACTGGATATTTTCAGAATCATGGAAGTACTGCAGCAGTTCGGTTATAAACCTGTATCTTTGAACTCTTGCTGACAAATAGGAATTAGGAATAAGAGAGGGGTACCTACTAAGATCGTATTTACTGGAGCCATAAATACAGTTCTCCTCTTTACATCAAGATATTTGGAGCTTTAAAAGACCGCCTTTGGTGGTCAAAACAAGAGCAGCATAAAGTATGGCAGAAGTTAAGGGGACAAATAATGAGGGTTGTCATAAGCAAGTGTTATGATAGATTGAAACAAACCATCTTTTGAAGAATTCATTTTCTTAATTACCCGGTCTACCTCTCCATGCCTCCTGTTTTACTCCGACAAAGTACAAGGGATTAATCTCCTCCATAGCAGTGATCATCATAATTAACAAAGTCTTCTCCTATTCCTTCACCTTTTCCATCACCTTTATATCTCACCGTTGCTATTTTCCCCTTCCTCTCCCTCTTTGGCTCCCAGTAGATCTTTCTGACACCATCTAGTCCTTACCAAAGGTATCTGTGTATGAATATCCCTGTGTATGTGATCAACTATCTGTCTGTCTCTCTGAAAGCCAGAGATTTCTGTATCTAGTTGTTTCTCATAACAAAGGAGTCACAGTCTGATAAAGCCTAGATGAATTTACTGAAACAGTGCAGGAAGTTAACAATTTCAGCTTTCACTCCTCTGCCAGAGACTACTGCTTTCATAACCATTTAGTAAATTCTGCTAGGAGCATATTTGTACAAAAAAGTAATTTTCAATATTTTTAATATACTTTTAAAAATATTCCTCTAAAAATGAACTATTACTACAGTACATTTTCAATTAAATTGGGGGAAGGCATTGGTAATTTTTTCAGATGTCCCTCTCTCCTGAAATAACTGCAATCTGAAGCATGGAAAAGAAAACATAAAAGATCGTTAATACTTTTTCCTCAGATGATTTCAAGGTTCTTCAAGCTCAGTAAATAATAATCAAAATAGACTGTTAAATTCGCTACATGTTACCACTATACATACTATTCAAAATGTTTGAAATGGTAATTATTTTTGGTTTTCCTGCCAGAACAACTCTGATTTCTCAAATATGAATATTTCCTATCGTTTGTCAATATCATAGAAATCTTTTTATTTAGCAAAACTCAAAGTAGTTCTGCTGATTTTGGCTTCTGTCTTGTCTGGTACTCAGATCAAGGAAAGTGAGAATTGATATTGTATTGATCCCCAAACTTCCTGGAGTGTCTTGATAGATATTCCCAATTCTTTTTTCTCCATTACTTTTCTCTTTCTACCTCTTTCCAATTATGGGCTACAAAGAACCTCCCAATAGCTTAATTTTGGCCCATTTCCTTCTTGTTGAGAAGCTAGAAGTTTTAATAGGTGTAATCTCTCTAGGCTATTGTACAAGTTAGTCCACCCTAACCTTGCAACTGCTTGGCTTCCCTTATAACAAATCAAGTGTGACAGCTTGAACAGAAACATGCATAAAGGCATCATCATCTGCTCCAACTATTTTCCCAAGTCAGCTTTCATACTTCTTTTATCCACGACTGAAATTATTCACACCTTCACAATATTGCTTGAATACCTAATGCTTCTACTCAGTCTTCCTTTCATCCTTACTGCAAGATGTTCCCTAAAACTCTGACTTTTCAGTATTTCTAAAAGGCTGGACTTATGCTGTCTATTTTTCTCAGAAGTTCAAAGAACCTTAACATCATTTCCAACTGTTCCACTATCTCACTTCATTCCAGAACCCAGTTCAAATTACACCCTGTGGACTTGCTCTCTAATCAACTGATTTATTAGCACTTTATTGCTAGCCATGCTAGCAGCAGCAGCAGCAGTTGCCACATGCTGAGAGGAGTGCGAGACTTGTGAGGTACCCGGGGGGTGAGCCCCCAACAACCTTGGGCTGTGTGTGGGGAGGGACCAGGCAGCAGCAAGGATGACCAGCTGCTGGAGGACACCAAGATGCTAGTGGACTGCAGCTTCACCAGACAGACCGCCCGCCCCCAGGTCCCCGCCACTGGTCATAATCCCCCCACAGGGAGTTCAAGCAATGGTGACCACCTGACAGAAAGCAATGTCCTCTGCATTCCCTGTGGTATTAGCACCCACTGGAACCAATGCAACTACCCAGACAGAGCTCCCAAGGGAACATGCAGCCATCCAGGTCTCCAGCTGCAGGGTGTGCCCGAGGTTTCTATTGGTTTCTGAGGGCAGTAGCAAGAACACCTGTGGGAGGTGCGCCCAGGTAGAAGAACTGCTCAGCTTGGTCGCTGAGCTTTGGGAGGAAGTGGACAGGTTAAGGAGCATCCAGGAGTCCGAGAGGAGATTGACTGGTGGAACCATACTGGAACAGCAATGTCACCTAGGCATAACACATGACAAGGGGGATCCCGCACCCTCTCTCCACCAGGCAGAAAGCAGTGTCTTGAGGAATAGAGGTGAATGGAAACAAGTGTCTCCTCAGGGCAGTGGGCGAAGCTCCTCCTTGTCTACCTTGCCTTCCCAGGTGCCCTTACAGAACAGATATGAGGCTCTGGAATTGGAAGGATAGGGACATGATGAGGTGGATGACAATCCATCTATGCCAGAGGAGTCACCAAGGTCAGGTCAGCCTATCCCCCACATCATGACCACCTCCATGAATAAAAAATGGCGGGTTATTGTTGTAGGTGACTCCCTTCTGAGAGGGCCCAATCTGTCAACTCAACCTGCCTTTTAGGGAAGTTTGCTGCCTCCCTGGGGCTCAGGTTAAAGACATTACCAGGAAACTTCCTAGCCTGGTATGGCCCTCAGATTATTATCCGCTCTTGCTTTTTCATGTGGGTACCAACGAAGTCGCAATGAGAAGTCCAAGGGTGATCAAAAGAGACTTCAGGGCCTTGGGGAGATTGGTAAAAGGATCAGGAGCACAGGAGGATTCTGCTATCCTCCCAGCTGTAGGGAATGTCATCGAAAGAAACAGGCGGACACAGCTTATCAATACCTGTCTCCAAGGCTGGTGTCACCAGCAGAATTTTGGGTTTTTCAGTCATGGGATGGTCTACGTGACACTAGACCTGCTGGGACCTGACGAGATTCACCTTTCTCAATGGGGGAAAAGTATTTTTGCTCATGAGTTAGTGAGGCTGACTGAAAGAGCTTTAAGCTAGGTTCAAAGGGGGAAAGGGATAAAATCAGGCTTACTAGTGATAAGCTATGGGACAGCATGACAATGTTTGATGGACAGTGTGCTAGTGAGGGCTTTCACTCTGCTCCACGATGTACTGAGTACACTAATGCACGCAGCATGAGGAATAAACAAGAGGATCTAGAAGCTTTGGCTCAGTCCCAGAGCTAAGACATCATTGGCATAAGAGAGACTTGGTGGGAAGAGTCCTGTCACTGGAGTGCCGTGACGGACGGTTATAGGCTCTTCAAGAGAGATAGGCAGGGCAGGGCAGGGGGAGAGGTAGTGCTGTATGTAAAGGAGGGGGTGAACTGTACGGTGCTTGCAGTTGGAGATGATGTGGTTGAGAGTCTCTGGGTAAGGATTAGGGGAAAAGCTAATAAGGCGGATGTTGTTGTGGGAGTCTACTATTGTCCTGGTTTCGGCAGGGATAGAGTTAATTTCCTTCCTAGTAGCTGGTACAGGGCTGTGTTTTGGATTTAGGATGAGAACAAAGTTGATAACGCACCGATGTTTTAGTTGTTGCCAGGTAATGCTTACACTAGCCAAGGACTTTTTCGTTTTCCATGCTCTACCGACTGAGCAGGCTGGAGGTGCACAAGAAGCTGGGAGGGGGCACAGCCGGGACAGCTGACCCAAACTGGCCACAGGGACATTCCATACCATGTGACGTCATGCGCAGTACATAAACTGGGGAAAGCTGGCCGGGGGGGCCGCTGCTTGGGGACTGGCTGGGCATCGGTCGGCGGGTGGTGAGCAATTGTACTGTGCATCACTTGCTTTGTGTATTATTATTATTATCATATTATTATTATTATTATTATCATTTTATTTCAATTATTAAACTGTTTTTATCTCAACCCACGAGTTTTTCTCACTTGTGCTCTTCCAATTCACTCCCCCATCCCAGCGGGGACAGGGGGAGTGAGCGAGCAGCTGCGTGGTGCTTAGTTGCCGACTGAGGTTAAACCACGAAAGTCCTTTTTGGCGCCCATCCTCAGGCGACTGATACCGGCACAGGCTGGTTCTTTGGTTCAGCCACAGGGCGTGTCGCTGGGGCTGGAGTGGCCGCAGTGCCTGTCACTGGGGTCTTAGTGGCCGCAGGGCCTCTTGCTGGAGTCTGAGTAGCTGCAGTGCATGTCACCGGGGTCTGAGTGGCCGCAGGGCCTGTCGCCGGGGTTGGAGTGGCCGCAGTGCATGTCGCCGGGGTCTGAGTGGCCGCAGGGCCTGTTGCCGGCATCTGAGTAGCTGCAGACCACAGCAAACTGCAAAAACCAACACCAATCTCTAACATGTACAGCAGGAAAAAGAGCACGATGCAGATTATACAAATCAATATGGAGAACAGAGAAACCAACATTGTGACCCACAACTATTAACAGATATAAGTTCTTTAATACATTCCGGTTAATCTGTTATTATCTCAACCCTTCGAGCCCCACGTTGGGCGCCAAAAAGGACTGTCGTGGTTTAACCTCAGTCGGCAGCAAGGGAGGAAGAGAGACTTTCCTCATATTGCTGGAGTTGACTAGCCAATTCATCCACTGTTTGTTCCTCTCCATCTTTCCAGGTCATCACTGCCAATGAATTGGCGTATGACGATGGTGAGCTCCTTATAAACTTCCGCCTCATGGGTCGTGTGCACTTGACTTCGTCTGGATCTTTGGATAGTTGTTCATTGTTCAGGTCATCATAAACCACCTCCAGCACAGCTAATTCTCTCAAGCGAGACATCACTATTCACTGCAGACCACAGCAAACTGCATTGGAAGCCGAAGTGAGTCTAACTGGGAACGGGTGGCAGAAGCACCCCATTGTGACTGGCCCAGAGGCTCCGTGCATCCTTGGCATAGACTACCTCAGGAGAGGGTACTTCAAGGACCCAAAAGGGTACCGGTGGGCTTTTGGTATAGCTGCCTTGGAGATGGAGGAAATTAAACAGCTGTCCACCTTGCCTGGTCTCTCGGAGGACCCCTCTGTTGTGGGGTTGCTGAAGGTCGAAGACCAACAAGTGCCAATCGCTACCACCACGGTGCACCAGCGGCAATATCGCACCAACCGAGACTCCCTGATTCCCATCCATAAGCTGATTCGTCGACTGGAGAGCCAAGGAGTGATCAGCAAGACTCGCTCACCCTTTAACAGTCCCATATGGCCAGTGCGGAAGTCTAATGGAGAGTGGAGACTGACAGTAGACTATCGTGGCCTAAATGAAGTCACGCCACCGCTGAGTGCTGCCGTGTCGGACATGCTAGAACTTCAATACGAACTGGAGTCAAAGGCAGCCAAGTGGTATGCCACAGTTGATATTGCTAATGCGTTTTTCTCAATCCCTTTGGCAGCAGAGTGCAGGCCACAGTTTGCTTTCACTTGGAGGGGCGTCCAGTACACCTGGAACCGACTGCCCCAGGGGTGGAAACACAGCCCTACCATTTGCCATGGACTGATCCAGACTGCACTAGAACAGGGTGGAGCTCCAGAACACCTGCAATACACTGATGACATCATCGTGTGGGGCAACACAGCAGGAGAAGTTTTTTGAAAAAGGGAAGGAAATAGTCCAAATCCTGCTGAAGGCTGGTTTTGCCATAAAAAAAAGTAAGGTCAAGGGACCTGCACAGGAGATCCAATTTTTAGGAATAAAATGGCAAGATGGACGTCGTCAGATCCCAATGGATGTGATCAACAAAATAACAGCCATGTCTCCACCAACTAGCAAAAAGGAAACACAAGCTTTCTTAGGCGTCGTGGGTTTTTGGAGAATGCATATTCCAAATTACAGTCTGATTGTAAACCCTCTCTATCAAGTGACCCGAAAGAAGAACAATTTCAAATGGGGCCCTGAGCAACGACAAGCTTTTGAACAAATTAAAGAGGAGATAGTTCACGCAGTAGCCCTGGGGCCAGTCCGGGCAGGACAAGATGTAAAAAATGTGCTCTACACCGCAGCCGGGGAGAACGGCCCTACCTGGAGCCTCTGGCAGAAAGCACCAGGGGAGACTCGAGGTCGACCCCTAGGGTTTTGGAGTCGGGGATACAGAGGATCCAAGGCCCGCTATACTCCAACTGAGAATCATAGAATCATAGAATCATAGAATCATTGAGGTTGGAAAAGACCTCTAAGATCATCGAGTCCAACCGTCAACCCAACACCACCATGCCCACTAAACCATGTCCATAAGCGCCTCATCTACTCGTCTTTTCAATACCTCCAGGGATGGGGACTCCACCACTTCCCTGGGCAGCCTGTTCCAATGTTTCACCACTCTTTCAGTAAAGACATTTTTCCTTACATCCAATCTAAACCTCCCCTGCCGCAACTTGAGGCCATTTCCTCTCGTCCTATCGCTAGTTATTTGGGAGAAGAGACCGACACCCACCTCGCTACAACCTCCTTTCAGGTAGTTGTAGAGAGCGATGAGGTCTCCCCTCAGCCTCCTCTTCTCCAGACTAAACAGTCCCAGTTCCCTCAGCCGCTCCTCATAAGACTTGTTCTCCAGACCCCTCACCAGCCTCGTTGCCCTTCTCTGGACACGCTCCAGCACCTCAACGTCCTTCTTGTAGTGAGGGGCCCAAAACTGAACACAGTAGTCAAGGTGCGGCCTCACCAGTGCCAAGTACAGGGGCACAATCACTTCCCTACTCCTACTGGCCACACTATTTCTGATACAGGCCAGGATGCCATTGGCCTTCTTGGCCGCCTGGGCACACTGCCGGCTCATGTTCAGCCGGCTGTCGACCAACACCCCCAGGTCCTTCTCTGCTGGGCAGCTTTCCAGCCACTCTTCCCCAAGCCTGTACCGCTGCATGGGGTTGTTGTGGCCGAAGTGCAGGACCCGGCACTTGGCCTTGTTGAACCTCATACAGTTGGCCTGGGCCCATCCATCCAGCCTGTCCAGGTCCCTCTGCAGAGCCTTCCTACCCTCGAGCAGATCAACACTCCCACCCAGCTTGGTGTCGTCTGCAAACTTCCTGAGGGTGCACTCAATCCCCTCATCCAGATCATTGATAAAGATATTAAACAAGACCGGCCCCAATACTGAGCCCTGGGGAACACCGCTCGTGACTGGCCGCCAACTGGATTGAACTCCATTCACCACAACTCTCTGGGCCCGGCCGTCCAGCCAGTTTTTGACCCAGCGCCGAGTCCACCTGTCTAAGCCGTGAGCCGCCAGCTTCTCGAGGAGAATGCTGTGGGAGACAGTGTCAAAGGCCTTGCTGAAGTCCAGGTAGACCACATCCACAGCCTTTCCCTCATCCACTAGGCAGGTCACCTGGTCATAGAAGGAGATCAGGTTGGTCAAGCAGGACCTGCCTTTCATGAATCCGTGCTGGCTAGGCCGGATCCCCTGGTTGTCCCACTCATGCCTTGTGAGCACCCTCAAGATGAGCCGCTCCATAATCTTCCCCGGCACCGAGGTCAGGCTGACAGGCCTGTAGTTCCCCGGATCCTCCTTCCGGCCCTTCTTGTAGATGGGCGTCACATTGGCAAGCCTCCAGTCTTCCGGGACCTCCCCCGTTAACCAGGACTGCTGATAAACGATGGAGAGTGGCTTGGCGAGCACCTCCGCCAGCTCCCTCAGCACTCTCGGGTGGATCCCATCCGGCCCCATAGACTTGTGAGTGTCCAGGTGGCGTAGCAGGTCATTGACTGCTTCCTCCTGGATTACGGGGGGTTCATCCTGCTCGCCGTCCCCGTCTTCCAGCTCGGGGGGCCGAGTACCCTGAGGATAACTGGTCTGCCTGTTAAAGACTGAGGCAAAGAAGGCATTGAGTACCTCAGCCTTTTCCTCATCCTCAGTGACAATGTTCCCCCCCGCATCCAATAAAGGATGGAGATTCTCCTTGGCTCTCTTCTTCTCACTAATATATTTGTAAAAACTTTTTTTGTTGTCTTTAACGACAGCGGCCAGATTGCGTTCTAGCTGGGCTTTTGCCTTTCTCATTTCTTCTCTGCACGATCTAACAAGATCCCTGTACTCTTCTTGAGTCGCCTGCCCCTTCTTCCACAAGCGGTAAACTCTCCTTTTTTTCCTGAGTCCCAGCAAGAGCTCCCCGTTCAGCCAGGCCGGTCGTCTTCCCCGCCCGTTCTTCTTACGGCGTACAGGGACAGCCTGCTCCTGCGCCTTTAAGACTTCCTTCTTGAAGATCGTCCAGCCTTCCTGGACCCCTTTGCCCTTCAGGACTGTCTCCCACGGGACTCTCTCAACCAGCGTCCTGAACAGGCCAAAGTCCGCCCTCCGGAAGTCCATGGTTGTGGTTTTGCTGCCCCCCCTCCTTACTTCACCAAGAAGCGAGAATTCTATCATTTCATGGTCGCTAAGCCCAAGACGGCCTCCGACCACCACATCTCCCACCAGTCCTTCTCTGTTTGTAAACAGCAGGTCGAGCGAGGCACCTCCCCTAGTAGGCTCACTTACCAGCTGTGTCAGGAAGTTGTCTTCCACACACTCCAGGAACCTCCTAGACTGCTTCCTCTCTGCCGTGTTGCATTTCCAGCAGACGTCCGGGAAGTTGAAGTCCCCCACGAGAACAAGGGCTAGCGATTGAGAAACTTCTGCCAGCCGCTTATAGAACGCTTCATCCGCCCCTTCATCCTGGTTGGGTGGTCTATAACAGACTCCCAGCAGGATATCTGCCTCGTTGGCCTTCCCCCTCATCCTTACCCATAGACACTCGACCTTATCATCATCACAATCGTTGAGCTCTATACAATCAAAACACTCCCTAACATACAGGGCCACCCCACCGCCTCTCCTCCCTCGCCTGTCCCTTCTGAAGAGTCTGTAGCCATCCATTGCAGCACTCCAGTCATGAGAGTCACCCCACCATGTTTCTGTGAGGGCGACTAAGTCATATCTCTCCCGCTGCACAATGGCTTCCAGCTCCTCCTGCTTGCCGCCCATGCTGCGTGCATTGGTGTATATGCACTTGAGCTGGGCTATCGATTTCGCCCCCGGCATCGGCACGCCATCCCTCGGCTCATCTCTAGCGAGCCTGGTTTTATCCCCTTCCCCCTTCGAACCTAGTTTAAAGCCCTCTCAATGAGCCCTGCCAATTCATGAGCCATGATCCTTTTCCCCCTGTGAGACAGCTGGACTCCGTCTGTCACCAGCAGGCCCGGTGCCATGTAAACCTCCCCATGATCAAAAAAAACAAAATTCCTCCGATGGCACCAGCCCTTGAGCCACCTGTTGATCAGGTGTGTTTTCCTGCTCCTTTCAGTATCCTCCCCTGCCACTGTAGGGATAGAGGAAAACACTACCTGTGCTCCCGATCCTTGAACCAGTCGCCCCAGAAAGAGGTATTAGCAGCATATGAAGGGGTTCGAGCTGCTTCGGAAGTGATCGGCACTGAAGCACAGCTCCTCCTGGCACCACGACTGCCGGTGCTAGGCTGGATGTTCAGAGGGAGGGTCCCCTGTACACATCATGCAACTGATGCTACGTGGAGTAAGTGGGTCGCACTGATCACACAACGGGCTCGAATAGGAAACCCCAGTCGCCCAGGAATCCTAGAAGTGATCATGGATTGGCCAGAGGGCAAAGATTTTGGAATATCGCCAGAGGAGGAGGTGACGCGTGCTGAAGAGGCTCCAATGTATAATAAACTACCAGAAAATGAGAAGCAATATGCCCTGTTCACTGATGGGTCCTGTCGTATTGTGGGAAAGCATCGGAGGTGGAAAGCTGCTGTATGGAGTCCTATGCGACAAGTTGTAGAAACTGCTGAAGGAGAAGGTGAATCGAGCCAATTTGCAGAAGTAAAGGCCATCCAGCTGGCTTTAGACATTGCTGACCGAGAAAAGTGGCCAGTGCTCTGTCTCTATACTGACTCATGGATGGTGGCAAATGCCCTGTGGGGGTGGTTGCAGCAATGGAAGCAGAACAACTGGCAGCGCAGAAGCAAACCCATCTGGGCTGCCGCATTGTGGCAAGATATTGCTGCCCGGGTGGAGAACCTGGTTGTAAAAGTCCGTCACGTAGATGCTCACGTACCCAAGAGTCGGGCCACTGAAGAACATCAAAACAACCAGCAGGTGGATCAGGCTGCTAAGATTGAAGTGGCTCAGGTGGATCTGGACTGGCAACATAAGGGTGAATTTTTTATAGCTCGGTGGGCCCATGGCACCTCAGGTCACCAAGGAAGAGATGCAACATACAGATGGGCTCGTGATCGAGGGGTGGACTTGACCATGGACACTATTGCGCAGGTTATCCATGAATGCGAAACATGCCCTGCAATCAAGCAAGCCAAGCGGTTAAAGCCTCTCTGGTATGGAGGACGATGGTTGAAATATAAATATGGGGAGGCCTGGCAGATCGATTATATCACACTCCCACAAACCCGCCAAGGCAAGCGCCACGTGCTTACAATGGTGGCGGCAACCACCGGATGGCTGGAAACATATCCCGTGCCCCATGCCACCGCCCGGAACACTATCCTGGGCCTTGAAAAGCAAGTCCTATGGCGACATGGCACCCCAGAAAGAATTGAGTCAGACAACGGGACTCATTTCCGAAACAACCTCATAGACACCTGGGCCAAAGAGCACGGCATTGAGTGGGTGTATCACATCCCCTGTCATGCACCAGCCTCTGGGAAAATTGAACGATACAATGGACTGTTAAAGACTACACTGAGAGCAATGGGTGGCGGGACATTCAAACATTGGGACACACATTTAGCAAAGGCCACCTGGTTAGTCAACACGAGGGGATCTGCCAATCGAGCTGGCCCTGCCCAGTCAGAACTTTTACGTACTGTAGATGGGAATAAAGTCCCTGTAGCGCACATGAAAAATATGCTGGGGAAGACAGTCTGGGTTATTCCTGCCCTGGGCAAAGGCAAACCCATCCGTGGGATTGATTTTGCTCAAGGACCTGGGTGCACTTGGTGGATAATGCGGAAGGATGGGGAAGTCCGATGTGTACCTCAAGGGGATTTGATTTTGGGTGAGAATAGCCAATGATCTGAATTATGTGATGTTAAGTACTAATTATAGTTATAGTAGTTATACTAGTAATACACAGATATACTAATCATACTAATAATATTATATGCCATACTAATGTTATTACAATAAGTATCACCCAGACTAATGAAGAATAACTTCAGTGAAACCAAGCAAAGCACAGTGATGATGGTACCAAAACTGACTTCAACATGGGACAATCCAACACCACATACCATCTCCATTTTTCCTGCCCTGGAAGATTATTATGACAGATGGAGCCCGAAGTCATGGACTAAATGAACTCACCGAACGTTTTAGAGGGATGGCCCACAGACTAAGGGAATGATATCTCTCTGTGTGTATATATATATATAAAAAAAAAAGGGGGTGGTGATTAATGAAAATGTACTGGAAAATGTGAGACGAGCATGACGCAGATTTTAAAAGGGCACAAGGAAGAGTGCGTTTGACATGGGGTAAAGACTAATCAAACCCACAACTTTTTGACCACTGTAAGCTATGAAAGCTTTGTGGGTTTTGGGGGTGGTGGTGGTGTATTTTTTTGTTTGTTTTGTGGGTTTTTTAAAAATAAACATACTACAGGCAATCACAGTTTACGTTGATTCCTCTCTCAGTTCCCATAATGAGATGCTGGGATGATTTGCAGAGTGATATATACCAAACTACAAGCAAAATTAATGAGTCATAATTTGAACAAACTTTTATGATGTGGCAAAACCAAACCTTTCTTAATAGAATGAAAAAAGATATCATCTTAGATTACTCGATGCTGTAAAAAACAAAACCAGTAACATTTATAAGCTCACAAAACTAGAGAGGTGAGCACCACAGATGTGGCAAGTGAGCAATTAAAACTAGGTTCAGATCAGAATCTGACTTAAGGGAAAGTACTGCCTGGTGTTACCAGCTGAAACGATGACTATAGGACAAAAATATTGTATTAAGAGAATACCACCCAGTCTATGTACAATGGGGCAAAGCTCTAGAGGGAAAAATACAATAGCAGATAACATTACTGTAAGGCATATACAAAATTGATGAAAATCTAGAGTCTGAAGGAATAAGAAACATTACAATCTCAGCACCCCTGACAGGTTTTTTTTTGTGGGCAATTAAATTGGCTTGCAATGCATAAAAGGTGTTTCACATTTTATTGCATGTGAAAGCTATGCAATAGTATTATGCAAGTATTCTGCAAGTAAAATGCCCCCCAAACCCACAATATCACATTTTTCTTACCACTATGAACAGTCCACACCATGTTGTTTCACTTCAACTGTTTCCATAAGCAGTTCAATAACTTTCCTCTTTCCAATTTTTTTCACTACTTGGACAATTAAATCTTTCTTTGGCTCACAAAGCCTGGGGGGGAGCACATTTACAGTCAGTGGAATTTCTCAAGTAAAATTGGCTATGGAACTTCCATAATGAATAATTTATTTTGTGGGACAGAAACCTGTGCTAAAATTAAAGAGTCTATACATTTAAAACGTTTCAATTGGCTTCTTAAATTTAATTTCAAAATACTGAGCGTCTGAGAGACAATAACTTATATAGCATGTATTTTCTTAAATTTGTTTCAATAAAAATGCATTGAGTGATTATTCTCCCTCTGTTGATGTGTGAAAAACTAAGCCAAATAAGAATTTGTATAGACCTGTACAAACCTCTGAAATTAAAGTATAAAAGTCTGCTGTACATGATAAACTAACTGTACCAAAGGGGTTGCTGTGAGCACAAAGTGAGCAAGGAAGTTAGGTTACAGTAAATGCAACATTTAGGCTAGTTACAAGTAATTTGCATTTCATAATTAAAATGATAGCACCCTTTACAGTTAAATCAACAATTCATTTGAATCAGCAGTATGTGTGAAAGTTCCCCTGTATCCCATGCAATTCAGAACAAACTATGTAATAAAAAAGAAACAAGTCTATTGACTAATGTATAATAATCTATCAAATGCAAACAGCAAAAAAACCAACCCTCAAAAGAAGCAAACAAACCAAAAATCACAGTATTACTGAAATAAATTGGATTGTTGTTACTAACAGTGTCCTGGTACAGAAATTTTCATCATCAGTCTGTATGAAGGGAGAGGCTTTTATGGCCTCACTTCGCTGTGGAAAGAGGAGGGAAAAAAATAAAGAAAAAAAAAAGTAAGCCCACAAATCAAAACCACTTCTCCAGAGCAAGAGTTCATATTCTAAATTCTCACGTTTTAATGACAAAGCTTTTAGTGATGCACACTCCTAAACATCATAGCTAAGTTGTTTTAAACTCGGGACCAACAGACCACCATCAACTACCAAGATTTCTTGAATACCACCATCTAACCTAAGAGCTTCAAGTGACATTACTATGCTACAAAGTTACATGTGTCACAACGGCACTATAATAAAAGGTGTCTGACCACCAACGTTGACAACTATTTAGGAACAACTAGGTTAGCTTCAACTGCTTCAGTCATATGACAGAATGTTGTGGTTTAACCCGGCAGGCAGCTAAACACCACACAGCCATTCCCTTGCTCCCCCCACCCCCAGTGGGATGGGGGAGAGAATCAGAAAAAAAAAAAGAGTAAAATTCGTGGGTTGAGATAAAGACAGTTTAATAGGACAGAAAAGGAAGGAAAAATAATAATAATAATAATGATAAAAGAATATACAAAATAAGTGATGCACAATGCAATTGCTCACCACCCGCCGACCAATGCCCAGTCAGTTCCTGAGCAGCAGTCACCCCACCCCCCCCGGCCAACTCCCCCCCAGTTTATATACTGAGCATGATGTCATATGGTATGGAATATCCCTTTGGCCAGTTTGGGTCAGCTGTCCTGGCTGTGCCCCCTCCCAGCTTCTCGCTGGCAGGACATGAGAAGCTGAAAAGTCTTTGACTAGTGTAAGCACTACTTAGCAACAACTAAAACATCAGTGTGTTATCAACATTATTCTCATCCTAAATCCAAAACACAGCACTGTACCAGCTACTAGGAAGAAAATTAACTCTATCCCAGCCAAAACCAGGACACAGAAGTTACCTGAAATTAAATGTTAAAGCTCATATTTTAATGACAATTTTCCTAACCATGCAAAAGCTTACCCTACCGGCATAACTTCATACTTTGGGATTAATCTCACCAAATTCAATGGATTATTAGGTACTGGAAGTTAAATGCCTTCTTAACTATTTACTGGATTGAGTTCTAAATTATGAGTTATTGGAAGAAAGGGAAATGTTTGTCAAAGATACAGACAACTTTAACATAACCAGAATTCCTTAAAGATTTGGTTAAACCAACCTTGTTAGTAGCAGTGACAGCTTAAGCAGTCACCTCTCCACCCAGTGTTCATTCTACCCCTGCACAATCCTCCTATGTATGCTTTAACAATAAGAAATTGTGCACCACAACAGGAACTGAACAAGTTAAGGGTGGAGGGAAAAAACAATAGAAATGGCACACTACAGTCAGAAAAGCTCCTTGATTTCAGTTTGCTGTGTGGACCAGGCACAGATGGCACAGTAAAGCTTAAGCAACAGTGCTTATGATGTGTATAACCATAATCCTACTTATCCAGTTCAGCACAGCTATTCCTATAAAAAAAAATTAGAAAAAAAGCATTAATCACTGTCTAATCGCTGTATTAATTTTGGTATTTGGCAATACCAGGTATCACACGTAATACATTAAAAAAAGTGTAAGGGTTTCAGGTGGCCCCACCAATTTATAGCTTTGGGATACAGTAACAGACACCAGTACAACAGCTTTAGGGATAAACAATTTCTCTCTAAGTAACAGTACAGTAACAAATACAGATCAGTATTATACAGACAGCAAATCCAGTAATTCACCAATATCTGGGTGCACAAAGACTTATATAACCATGGTTATCAGGCAGGCTGGCAGGAAGCAGGACATAGCTTCTTCTGACAAGTGACTTAGACGAGCCAACAGGCTCAGGGAATTCCTAATTCCCTGATAAGACTTTCTTCTTTTATTGTTGAATCATGGAAGCTCCCCCCTCTGTGCCAGTTCTGTCCTTGGGGTGCACGGGCCCCAAAAATACCATATAAGGCAATACTAGCCCCACAAATGGTCATCAAAACCATTTTTTATTTAGATGTCAATCTAAAATTAGTAAGCGTTGCAACTCTTGTTCCCTATGTAACCTTAATTTTGTTCCCTTGCACATGGATGTTATGGGTAATTTATCTACTGAAAAAGGACTGTAGCAGCTTAAGTCCTGTGCTGCCAGTGCCAGCTCAAAGGAAATTGTGCAGCAAACTGGTTCTGGGAACTAATCTGTCTGAAAACTAACCCTTAAAAAAAAAAAAGCAATAGGCTTTGGACAGATAAGTTCTCTGAACTGTCTCAGTGTACAATAACTAAACACCAAGACTGTGCAAAGAAGTGGGTGACAGTAAGTGCGTGCATGGCAGGAGCTTGGTAACCCCAACGTAGGCTGGCATAAACTACCACAGAATTGCAGTGCAATTTCATAATATAGAAAGAGACAAGGCTTGATTTCAGTGCTGCTGTCTAACCTTGATACAAACTACAGTTACAGCAGCAACAAAACATCTTTTCAGACACATATGTTCCATGTATGTAAAGAATCTTTGTATTTCAGGAGTTGTGCTCTCCAAGTATTGATGCATCCCATCATCTATAATTTCAAAGATTTATAACCTAGCCAGATTTTCATGAGGAGCACAACAAGTGTCCATTGTTGTCCAACTTCAAATCCACATTTTTAATCATGTGATAATACAGCTTTTCCTAGAAAAGCCACTATTAAAATCTGTATCATGAGGAACAATACTCTTCCTTGCCACTGCTCTCGATTAAACAAATCATTCTGGCAAATCTTCCCCCCACCACCAAAAAAAAAAAATCAGGCCATTTTAACTCTCAAATATAAAGTTTAATAGACTTTGTCAAACTCATTTCAGAACTAACTGGAAATGGGATCAGATGTTAGACAGTATTACTGGATGCTTCTACAAGATACCAGTTATAATGCTGTATTTGCATCCCAGGATTCTGGAAATATGCACAAGGCACTCATGCCTTTCATAGTCTGGTATGACATCTGACACATTTAGCAGTAAGAAAGCTTTTTCCTTCTTTTCCATTAACAGCTTACCATTAACTAAGAAAGTGAAGAAATACTATATTAAACTCACCTATAAGCAATTTAATCCGTCACTTTCTCCTCAGAATCTTCTTCTGTTATCTCATACCTTCCTTTATGGTTCATTTCTTGTCTTTCACCCAGTCTAACTTTTACAGGCCATTTCCATTTCAGAAAACATTCTCTATTTTCTTCTTCTGTTGGCAGTGTTTTCTTGTCATCACACATGTATTCATCCAGCTCTTTATCTAAAGTCTCTGCCTCCTTTTGCTGAGCTTCTTTCATCAGCTTTTTAGCCAATAAATAATTGTACATCTCAGACTGTCCGCTTCTGTCAACACTACCATCCATTCCTAGAATCCCAAGGTCAGTAGCCACTGCACCCCAATTCTGCTCCTGAAGCACCACACCCCAAGTGTTGTTGACCTTCTTACTGCCTAGAACAGTTTGCTTTTGGTGGCTCTGGCTAAGCTGAAAAAGCTCATATTTAGCAGGAAGAAGGTTGAAACATTTCTGTCATTTTGGTTTCTGCAAACAGCATTCGTCATCAGATTCAGAAAAGCTCTCATCACTTGAATCCATGCTTTTGGTTGTTCGATAAGGAATACACGGTGCACGGGATGAAATGCTCTTCTGGAAAAGTCTGGCTGAATTATTGCCATCATATGATATCTGAAATGAAAAAGTAAATACCCATTAATCCAATTACTTCTGTAAAAAAGAGCTATCAAGTCATGTCAAAGATTTTATTACTTAGACAGAAAACATTGATTCTGGCTCATGTGACTGGGCAGTCCTTTATGAGCATCTTACGGACTGCAGTTGACAGGAGCATCTTATTAAACTTTTGTATTTTGAATGCTCGCACATGAAAGACAGCATGGATGCTATTACAAAAAAAAAAAGACAACCCACATATCAGGAGTGACTAACCTCCTTAACATAATCTTTGTTGAATCAAGTTAATAAAATTATTAAGAGACTAGAAAAAGCTACTAAAATTCCTAAATAGGACAAGGACAGACATGCACAGTAGCTTTAAGAAGACTTGAAGAACAAAAACATCACAGCAACTCAGACGTTTCTGTAACAGTAGAAAAATGAATGTTCTCTCTAGAGTCTGATCTTTCAGAAAGAGGTCTGGACTAGTGAACTGTAACCACAATAGTGTTCCCAGAGACCCAAGTTAGGCAAAACAAAACACCCTTGAGGTGGGTTAACCTTGGTTGGATGCCAGGTGCCCACCAAAGCTGCTCTATCACTCCCCCTCCTCAACTGGACAGGGGAAAGAAAATATAACGAAAGGCTCGTGGGTCGAGATAAGGACAGGGAGATCACTCAGCAATTACCATCACGGGTAAAACAGACTCGACTTGGGGAAATTAATTTAATTTATTGCCAATAAAATCAGAGTAAGATAATGAGAAATAAAACCAAATCTTAAAACACCTTCCCCCCACCCTTCCCTTCTTCCCAGGCTCAACTTCACTCCTGATTTCTCTATCTCCTCCCCCCGAGCGTCGCAGGGGAACAGGGAATGGGGGTTGCAGTCAGTTCATAACAGTTCCTCTCTGTCGCTCCTTCCTCCTCACTCTCTTCCCCTGCTCCAGTGTGGGGTCTCTCCCATGGGATACAGTCCTTCACAAACTGCTCCAATGTGGGTCCTTCCCATGGGCTACAGTCCTTCACAAACTGCTCCAGCATGGGTCCTTTCCGTGGGGTGCAGTCCTTCAGGAATGAACTGCTCCAGTGTGGGTCCCCCACAGGGTAACAGGTCCTGCCAGGAGCCTGCTCCAGAGCGGGCTCTCCACGGGGTCACAGCCTCCTTCGGGCGCATCCACCTGTTCCGGCATGGGGTTCTCCATGGGCTGCAGGTTGGATATCTGCTCCACCATTAACCTCCATGGGCTGCAGGGGGACAACCTGCTTCACCATGGTCTTCACCACAGGCTGCAGGGGAATCTCTGCTCTGGCGCCTGGAGCACCTCCTCCCCCTCCCTCTTCACTGACCTTTGCGCCTGCATAGTTGTTTCTCTCACGTATTCTCACTCCTCTCTCTTCAGCTACAGTTGCTGTTGCGCAGGAGTTTTTTTTCCCCTTCTTAAATATGTTATCACAGAGGCGCTACCACCGTCGCTGATTCATTGGCTCAGCTTTGGCCAGCGGTGGGTCCATCTTGGAGCCGGCTGGCACTGGCTCCATCTGACATGGGGGCAGATTCTGGCATCTTCTCACAGAAGCCACCCCTGCAGCCCCCCTGCTACCAAAACCTTGCCATGC
Organism: Aptenodytes patagonicus; assembly: GCF_965638725.1. Taxonomy (NCBI): domain Eukaryota; kingdom Metazoa; phylum Chordata; class Aves; order Sphenisciformes; family Spheniscidae; genus Aptenodytes; species Aptenodytes patagonicus. Next base: position 43,758,967 of record NC_134981.1, read on the forward strand.
AAACCCAATACAAACCCAAAAACTTGAACGCTGCTCAGACTTTGGGAAACTAACAGCATATAGTGATTCCAATTCAATCAGGACAAGCCTAATAAGCACAAAAGCTTCCCATTCTTTAGGGTGGATGTTTCTGACCCAGTTGTTTAGGGCCCCGCTTCCCGCTGAATAAGTGCTGCAGGGCTGTGCGCCTGGCCTGCAGCCCATCTCATGGGCTTGTGTGTACGGGGGGGGGGGGGGGGGGGAGGAAGAGGGGAGGGATGCTACCTGTGCAGCAGCGAGAGGCAGCTCCACCTGGAGGGCAGAAGCGGGCAGGGAACGCCAGACTGGCAAGGCAGCAAGCAGAGAAGCAGAGGCAAGGCGGACAAGAAAGAGGAAAATAGAGACGGCAAGGTGGCTAGGCTCTCCCGGTTACGCCTTCTGCACCCTATTGCCAGGGGCAGTGCAGCCACCAGTTCCCCCCCCCAAGCCACAGCGCTGCAGCAGGGAGGGAAACCAGGGCTGAGACAGCCGTTCGAGCCCAGGGCTCGTTTCGTTCCCACCCCGTCACCGCCTCCCTTCCCTCACCTGCTGCGGATCCCTGGGAGAGTTGGCACCAGGCATATCAGAGTCTGAGTCGGAGAGTTCCCTGTCCTTCATGTCACTCTCTATCTGCCGCAACTCCAGCGCCATCTTCCCGCCACGACACCAGAGCACAGGAACTCCCCCAGTATCACCTCTTCACCAGTAGCAAGGACGGCCCATAACGATGGCACAGAGCACAGTGCATGTTGGGCCTTCCCAGTGGGCGGGAAAAGCATCTTGTCTGCGATGTCGCGGGGGGGCATATAATGTTGCTTCTGGGTGGCGTCGCGACACTGCGTCAGTGTTTCATCGCTGCTGTTATGGAAATGGCTGGTGTTGCACAGAGAGCCACTCGCAAAACAAAAATACTCAATTAATTTGCATGAAAATTTGGCTGGGTCAGCTTTATTATGTGTCCCATGGGAGCTGGCAGGACTGTGTGGACCTTTCTCAGCATTCATGGGACTGCCCAGTGCCCTACTGCTGTGGGCACCACGGTGTGTAACTACTTTCATCAACACAAGGAGCAACATCTTAAAAGCTGTTGTATTAGCAAGACAGTAAGATGGCCCATTCTGATCTCTACAGCAGATTCTTGAGGCATTTGACTTTCTTTGACAAATACTAGAAGAAAAACACCTCCTAAATATACAGTGTCACTCAACCCCCCCGAGAAACCTAGAGAAACAGCTGTTTTGTGCATCCCTCCATAAGGCTCTACCACAGAGCTACTACTAAGCGTTTGTTGCCTCTCCTTGTCCCCCAGATGTGGGATCATTTTCAGCTTTTCCACGTAGCTTGTGGGTGACCTGATCTGAACCAGCAGTAATGCTGACTCCCTACTAACCTAATCACTTGGCATAGTAGAAGTAGTTAAAGGATGGGCCTTTCAGGAAATAGTTAAATCTTCTGTTTGGTTCCATTTGTCTATGCAGGAGTCATCATAAATCCTGCAAGGGAGATTCTGTTGGCAAGGATTTGGGTTTGCTTTAACCACTGCATAAGTGAATGTCCAAACAGTTTTCGCAAAATCACCTTGGTACGTTAGCCCTGTAATCTCAGATCTTGTATCATTGTGGTGGATTAACCTTGGCTGGCTCCAAATGCCCACCCAGCTGCTCTTTCACTCCCCCCTCCTCAGCAGGACAGGGGGAGAAAATAAGATGAAAAAGCTCATGGGTTGAGATAAGGACAGGGAGATCGCTCAGCAATTACTGTCATGGGCAAAACAGACTTGACTTGACTTGAGGAAGAAGAAATTATTGCCAATTAAAAATAGAGTAGGATAGTGAGAAACAAAGACAAAACTAAAAACACCTTCCTCCCACCCCCAGCTTCTTCCCAGACTCAACGTCACTCCTTCATTCCCAACTCTCCTACTTTTCCCCCCCAAGCAGTGCAGGGGGGATGGGAAATGGGGGTTGTAGTCAGTTCAAAACACTTTGTTTCTGCTGCTCCTTCCTCATGCTTTTCCCCTGCTCCAGTGTGGAGTCCCTCCCACGGGATACAGTCCTTCACAAACTGCTCCAGCATGGGTTCTTTCTACGGGGTACAGTCCTTCAGGAACGGACTGCTCCAGCGTGGGTCCCCCATGGGCCATAGGTCCTGCCAGAAAACCTGCTCCAGCATGGGCTCCTCTCCACGGGGCCACAGGTCCTGCTGGGAGCCTGCTCCAGCATGGGGGTCTCCACAGGCTGCAGTGTGGATATCTGCTCCACTGTGGACCTCCATGGGCTGCAGGGGGACAACCTGCATCACCATGGTCTTCTCCACAGGCTGCAGGGGAATCTCTGCTCTGGTGCCTGGAGTACCTCCTCCCCCTCCTTCTTCACTGACCTTGGGGTCTGCAGGGCTGTTTCTCTCACACTTTTTTCCTCACTCCTCACCCTACCTGCATGGCATATCTTAAATATCTTAATAATATCTTAATAACATATCTTAAATATGTTTTCACAGAGGTGCCACCAGCATTGCTGATGGGCTCAGCTTTGGCCAGCGGTGGGTCTGTCTTGGAGCTGGCTGGAACTGGCTATGTCCGGCACAGGGCAGCCCTTGGTCTCTTCTCACAGAGGCCCCCCCCTGCAGACCGCCCCAGCCCCCCCACTATGAAAACCTTGCCACATACACCAAATACAATCAGAAAGGAAGACTGAGGGTAAAATACAGAAGCTGTTAAAGTTAGTTGCTCCAGAATGTCAATTTGTTAGTCATTTTTATTGCAATAAGGATCTTAAAATGGGTTGAATTGGGGTTGCAATGCTATTATATAAATTGATAAAGTATCATGGGTTTTTTCCTGAACTAATGCCACTTGTATACCACAGAACTGTTACGGTGCAGAACTCGAGATGATTGTAAGCAGCAGATTTAACAATGACAAATCATCTGTAAAAGCATGCTGAAAAGTGAAGGCAAGTATGCATACTTTTTCCAGAGAGATGAAGGCTGAGTGAGGAAAATCAAACAAGTAAACTGAGATGCCTCAAAAGAGAGCCATGCTCATTATGTAGAATTTACTTTCAGTATTTGAAAACTAAGAGATCAGGTGTTCTGTGATATTTTTCCAGTTTTGTTACCTGAAATACTCAATACAAAATCTTTCCTAGACACGCTGGTTGTTGAATTTAATTTTAAAATATACATAGGTTAATCATTACAAATTTGTAAGAAACATGAAGTCCTAGATTCACTTCAGTCAATGACAATGGCTGAATTCCCAGTGATTTCAGGGCAGTCACAATTTCAATTTCAAACTGAAGGCATTTGAAATCTGACCTTTTCCCTTGAATATTTTTACATTTTAGACTGTGGGCTACTATCAAGCTACTTAGTTAAAACCCAGCCCAATGCAGAGCTTTTTTGTCTTTGGCAGAGTGTTGCATGGGTGCCAGAGTTTATTTCCATCAGTGTTCTCCTTTGTTCTTGTATGTTAAAGGGACCAGTGCTCAAGGGTGAGATGTAGGACAATAACAAAGCAGTATGCCAACACAAGTCTGAAAGGAAACTTTGGTGGACAAGATGACATGTTCTTACTGACTTTCATGGGCATCACTAGAATGGATCTTTTCCTATTTGAAAGTTTTGGTAGAAGTCATCATTTTAGCAACCTTAATTATATCCTTATGGCAGAAGAATGATCAGAGACCAAAGAATCTGGGGGTGCTGGTTGACAGTAAGCTCAATATGAGTTAGCAGCGTGCCCTGGCAGCCAAGAGGGCAAACCACATTCTGGGGTGCATAAACACAGTATAACCAGCCGGTCAAGAGAGGCGATTATCCCGCTGTATTCAGCTTTGGTGCAGCCTCACCTTGAGTACTGTGTGCAGTTCTGGGCCCCACAATTTAAAAAGGATGTGAAGGTTCTTGAATGCGTCCAGAGGAGGGCAACAAAGCTGGTGAAAGGGCTGGAAGGCATGTCCTATGAGGAGCGGCTAAGGACTCTGGGCTTGTCTAGTTGGGAGAGAAGGAGGCTGAGGGGAGACCTCATTGCTCTCTTCAGCTTCCTGAGGAGGGGAAGTGGAGAGGGAGGTGCTGATCTCTTCTCCCTGGTATCCAGTGACAGGACGCGTGGGAATGGTTCAAAGCTGCATCAGGGGAGGTTCGGACTTGACATTGGAAACATTTCTTTACCGAGAAGGTGGTCAAACACTGGAACAGGCTTCCTAGGGGGGTGGTCGATGCCCCATGCCTGTCAGTGTTTAAGAGGCATTTGGACAATGCCCTTAATAACATGCTTTAACTTTTGGTCAGCCCTGAAGGGGTCAGACAGTTAGACTAGATGATCGTTATAGGTTCCTTCCAACTGGAACTATTCTATTCAATTTTAAATTTCATAGATTCCAAGCTGTGCTCTCACTAGTGGACATAGCACATCCAAATCAAGGGTAATGCAAATAGTCAGATCAGCATGAACATGCTGCTAAGTGAGTTTATCACAGATAGCTAGTTTCAAGCCCCATATCTGCACATTAGAATTCTTCTCATTGAAATTCCTTTCAATAAAGACCTAAAATATCAAACTTAATATTATGTAGAACAAATATAAAAAAAAATACAGTAGCCAGATATGGAGCTTGTTTGGTTTTTTGCTTGCTTTTAAGTCACCTGTGCCTCCAAGTGGACATATTATACCTTAGGCATTTATATAGCTTCCTGGTTCACAGTCTTTTTGTATCCTCCAAACTCTTCTGCTATTACCTCTGTTTTATGGGTATGAAACGGAAGCACAGGGTGCTCTATTTCAGGTATTAGCCAGAATTTACACTTCCATTGCACAAGTAGTTTTTGGAGACATATCTAAAACCCATGTTGTTTGATGCCTCAGCTAACACCCTAAAGATTTGACAATCCCACTTTTTTTTTTGCCCCCAGCAGGGCAGGGGCCTCACCAGCCAGGGCCACAGTCCACATCATAAGGTAATATCATGGCGATGAGGCAGGTCTGAGCTCAAGCTAGGAAGTCAACCTGCTGGTCAGGGTCAGGATCAAGTTTAAGAATCACCAGGCAGATCTGTAGTGATTGGGCAGTGCCAAGACCAGGCTGAGGAGTTAGCCCATAGGTTGAAATCCAGCTCACTGGAGTTCACGGCTGTGACTGATCTAGAGAACAGTACTCATCCAATGTAGCTCAGACAAGGAATGAAGGCCCAAGGGCTGAGCTTAAATAGGCTCCTGGGCCAATGAGCAAGGGGGTGTGCATGGCAGCCCCAGGTGAGGCTGGTCAGGGCCATTGAGGCCTGTTAATGCCCTCAGGGCCCTGACACTCTTGGGGTACTGGGTTCAGAACCTTTGTATTTAATACTGAGAGAAAAACCTCTGTCTTTTTAGTGACAAAACTACATGCAGTAGTATACCTTTCCAGTCTCTTTTTTACTGTTCCTTTGAGAGGTGTCAGAGTCAAACCTTATGAGGATGATCTCTGTGAAGTTTCAGTAGGGTCACTGGAGTTCATAATCTCTGCAAGGCATCTTGCCAATTTCAAGTGCAAACCTGTGGGCTTTGGTTATTTCTGGCATTTATTGTGCCAGTGAATGATATGCAATGACAGTTGTGGTCACAAAGGCCTCTGAAGTCAGGTACTCTTCTAAAAGCACGTTCTTCCCTGAGGCACCTATGGAGCTGCTGAAGTTCTAGCTTCACCAGATGCTGAATACTGTACAACCAACTGGGACCTATTTGATCTTAGATACTAAATTAACCTTTTAAGAAAAAGGTTTGCATTAGGAGTAACAGCTACCAGGAGACAGAACAACTCAGGAGATGCTTTATACCTCTGGGTCACTAGATCAAAACAAATTCACTCCAGGTCAGGTACGATTGAAACTTGTTATCTGACAGGTTTTTGGTGGCCTGTGTGAAATAAATGGATGGTGTCATTCCATTTCCATCTGGAACCCTCTCAGTAGTCTCTGCAGACTGAACAATGAAAAAATAGCTCTGGAGACTGATCTACTGTATCACCCTTAGGATAGTTTCTTGAGGTCACGGTTGTAAAAGCGCAATCTCAAAGGAGGGGAAGAAAGCTTGTACTGCTGTTCTCTTGACTGTGTTCTATGGATAGATGCAAGGTTTCATCATCTTGCTGAAGAAAATATTCCCTTTCAGGCATACTCATTTCCCTTTCAAGTTGCTTTTGCTTGAGATTCTTTATATATTCCCCTCATGATTAAATGGATTGCTGACTTTTTTGATACATGTTTTATAGTATCCAAACCCGGTTTCCATTTTGTCGTAGTTTAACCTCAGTCGGCAACTGAGCACCACACAGCCGCTTGCTCACTCCCCCCCACCCCGGTGGGATCGGGGAGAGAATCAGAAGAGTAAAAGTGAGAAAACTCGTGGGTTGAGAAAAAAACAGTTTAATAATTGAAATAGAATAAAATAATAATAGTAATAATAATAAGAAGAATATACAAAGCAAGTGATGCACAATACAATTGCTCACCACCCGCCGACCGATGCCCAGCCAGTCCCCGAGCAGCGGCCCCCCCGGCCAGCTTTCCCCAGTTTATGTACTGAGCATGACATCACATGGTATGGAATATCCCTTTGGCTAGTTTGGGTCAGCTGTCCTGGCTGTGCCCCCTCCCAGCTTCTTGTGCACCCCCAGCCTTCTCAGTCGGTACCAGCTACTAGGAAGAAAATTAACTCTATCCCAGCCGAAACCAGGACACATTTACAAGTGACAATTTCATCTTGCATGCAGTGAAGCCAATGACATATTCAGACATATTCATATTCAGTGAGTACACAGGAATTGTCTTGTTTGCCAGGAGAGTTTTTTATTCACCAATATAGTAAACTTTAAATATGGATGCCTTTTAATAAAACATGTGATTGCCTCTTCTTTGGATTACTTATGCTTTGCTTTTATTGACCAGAATGGGCATTTTCATATAATAATAATAGTAATAATGCTTCATTCTGATGGACTATTTTTCATCCACAGACCCTGAAGTGATTCACAAAGCAAGTCAGTATCTACACAGTATGTAGAGCTAAGGTATAGCAAGCTTAAGTTATTTTCCCAAGGTTTTCAAACATGCTAGTGAGAGATGCAGAAACAAAATCTAGATTTCCTGAGTTCCAATACAATGATCTGCCCACAGAAAATTAATTTCTCACATGACTAGGCTGTCAGGCAGAGTCTTTATGCAATACATTAGCAACAAACTTTCAGATTAAAATCCTCTCCCTGCAAACCTTACCAGACTACTTTATAACACTAATGTGTTTACATCATCCAAAGATACTTTTTATTTGACAAAATTATTTGAACAACCTTTTCTTAAAGGGCAAATTAATTATAGTTAATATGGTTAACAGTAAGCAAAACTGTGTAGCTGTAGAAATCAAAAGATAAATTATTGCAGTCTTGAGATCAGTGGGATATTTTTTCTTCTTTAAGTATGTGCTAAGGTGTTTAAACCTTATGTCCTGGTTTCGGCAGGGATAGAGTTAATTTCCTTCCTAGTAGCTGGTACAGGGCTGTGTTTTGGATTTAGGGTGAGAACAATGTTGATAACACACCGATGTTTTAGTTGTTGCTAGGTAGTGCTTACACTAGTCAAGGACTTTTCAGCTTCCCATGCTCTACCGACTGAGAAGGCTGGAGGTGCACAAGAAGCTGGGAGGGGGCACAGCCAGGACAGCTGACCCAAACTGGCCAAAGGGATATTCCATACCATGTGACGTCATGCTCAGTATATAAAGCTGGGGGAGGAAGAAGGAAGGGGGGGGGACATTTGGAGTGATGGCATTTGTCTTCCCAAGTAACCGTTATGCGTGATGGAGCCCTGCTTTCCTGGAGATGGCTGAACACCTGCCTGCCGATGGGAAGTAGTGAATTAATTCCTTGTTTTGCTTTGCTTGCGTGCATGGCTTTTGCTTTACCTATTAAACTGTCTTTATCTCAACCCATGAGTTTTCTCACTTTTACCCTTCCGATTCTCTCCCCCATCCCACTGTGGGGGGAGTGAGCGAGCGGCTGCATGGTGCTCAGTTGCCAACTGAGGTTAAACCACGACAGTCCTTTTTGGCGCCCAACGTGGGGCTCGAAGGGTTCGAGATAATGACAGGTTTGATTGGAATATGCTAGATCGAATTTATACCTGTTATAGCTGATTAGCTATTAATTGGCACGCTCCTGTGCTTGCCATGGGGCTTGCTCGCCTTACTGTATATTAGAGTCTAGTGCTCGTTAGTGGCTGCTTTTTGCTTTCGCTGCTTGCTGTACTGCTGTACTGCTTATCATCATATTCTACTGTGCCTGGGAACATTTTGATAACAGCAATGGCGATGTGCCTGGGCTGGCAGATGGCCAGGGCATCGCTGCTGTTTCTGTGCTGCTGTACTGGACAGGCTGGAACTCGTGTGAACTCGAGTCGAAGGCACTGTGACCTGTGGATGAGTCCATGTGGGAGCAGGACACCCCAAAGCGTCTGTGGCCGTGGATAAGCCCATGCCAGAGTAGGTACATCTCGAAGCATCTGTGGCCGCGGTTATGTTTGTGCTACAGCAGGTTTACTTCTGAAGGGACTGTGGCTGCGAGTAAGGCCACGCTGGAGCAGGTGCATCTCTGAAGGCATTGTGGCCCATGGAGAAGGCCACGCTGGAACAGGTGCATCTCAAAGTGACTGTGGATAAGTCTATGCCGCAGCAGGTATACCCCTGGAGAGACTGTGGCTCATAGATAAGGCTCCACTTGGAGCAGGTACTACCCTAAGGGACTGCAGTCTGTGGATAAGTCCAAGCCGGAGCAGGGGCAAGGGGAGGAGTTCATTGCAATGTTAAACCCTAGGGTTTGATCCGAAGGGACCAGGGGTGGAGATTGTAATGGAAACACCTTTAAATTGTTGTAACCCATGATTTGAGTTGCATGTTATAGGAATTACTATAGCAGGAACTCCTTGTTGCTAGCCAGGCTAGGAGCAAGGGGAGGAGTTCATTGCAATGTTAAACCCTATAACCTGGCCCAAAGGGACCAGGGGTGGAGATTGTAAGGGAAACACCTTTAAATTGTTGTAACCCATGATTTGAGTTGCATGTTATAGAAATTACTATAGCAGTAACCACCCGAAACAGTGGAGGACAAGCCTTACAAGAAGCAGTGCAAGTGCAGCAGTGACCCGACCTGAGCTGGCTTTGGTACCCAGTAACTCCACGCAACACACCACCTCTCCTGTCCTGAGTGACCACCATCACAGATGGAGCCCAAAGTCACGGACTAAATGAACTCAATGGATATTTCATGGACATTTCTGGACATTTTACAGACATTCCACAAGGGTGGTCCATAGACTAAGGGAATGATATCTGTGTGTTATATCAAAGGATGGAAAGCGGGGTGGGTGGTTAATGAGGCTGCACTGGAAAATATGGGACTTGAGCATGACATAGATGGTATAGAATAAGGGGTGGATACTGTCCTGGTTTCGGCAGGGATAGAGTTAATTTCCTTCCTAGTAGCTGGTACAATGCTGTGTTTTGGATTTAGGGTGAGAACAATGTTGATAACACACCGATGTTTTAGTTGTTGCTAGGTAGTGCTTACACTAGTCAAGGACTTTTCAGCTTCCCATGCTCTACTGACTGAGAAGGCTGGAGGGGCACAAGAAGCTGGGAGGGGGCACAGCCAGGACAGCTGACCCAAACTGGCCAAAGGGATATTCCATACCATGTGACGTCATGCTCAGTATATAAAGCTGGGGGAAGAAGAAGGAAGGGGGGGAACGTTTGGAGTGATGGCGTTTGTCTTCCCAAGTAACCGTTACGCGTGATGGAGCCCTGCTTTCCTGGAGATGGCTGAACACCTGCCTGCCGATGGGAAGTAGTGAATGAATTCCTTGTTTTGCTTTGCTTGCGTGCGTGGCTTTTGCTTTACCTATTAAACTGTCTTTATCTCAACCCACGAGCTTTCTCACTTTTACTCTTTCTATTCTCTCCCCCATCCCACTGTGGGGGGAGTGAGCGAGCGGCTGCGTGGTGCTCAGTTGCCAACTGAGGTTAAACCATGACACCTTAGTATCAGGGTTTATTCCTAATTAGTTTGTTCATTCAGAAAACATTTAATTCCCGAAAACAAAGTATATTTAGTGATCATAATAAGTGATCTAAATTTCTATAGTCATTTAAGGGTGTTCTGCACCAGAAGGAGTGCAGGGTTCTTTCCAGATCTCAATAAGAAAGGCACAGCAGCAAATAGCATAGTAAAATTGCTTTAATAATAAGATAGAAATAGGAAGAGAAAGATAGATAGCAAGTAAATCTTATGTCCCTTCAGATGCTGGGAACAGGGCTTTCATGCAGCATCGGACACACTCCAGGTGGACAGCCAAGGCATGCTGCGCACAATTCCTGTCCGTGGAGAGGTTCAGTCTCCCTCCCATACCATGGTGCCTTATATTTAGTGTAAGAAATAAAACCATATTTCTTGTCTTGACAAGTAGCTATGTTCTTTCTTTCTTTCTTTCTGTCCACCAGAGCATATCCAGCTGCATGTATCCAGGAACTATATCTGGGAACAGTACATGTTCAAGTCGTTCCAGCATGTTCTCTGGCATTCTTACATACATAGGATTATACAGCGGTCACTCATGCTAACATATGGATTACTAGGCATAATATGGCTGACACGGCTTGCCCAAGTTCACTAACTCCTCAAATACAGTGTCTTCCGCAAGACTCCCAGTACAAAGGGGAATTACAATTTTAAAATATGGGCAAATTTGCAAGATGAGTGCATGTCAAGTGAGGCAATTGTTTTAGTCCTCTGTACAGGAAGGGAGAAATAAAAATTTAAAAATTGTAAAATCAGAAACACTTGCATGTGGATAAGTGGCAGGCCTAGAACCTGAAGCCACTTTTATTCATTGAGATTCAAGGAAACAGAACTGAATTAAAGCATGAAAATGGTAATACATACTTGTGAATATTATTACTCCTTCATCAACTAACAATAGCTACATTTTTTCATGTTTTGATGCCTATGTGTTCTTATTTCCCACCTGCTATTAGAAATATTCAATCCTGACTTTTCTGTGGTGTACCCGATCTGGTTAGAGATGCAATGAGACAGACTAACTGCTGTCCCCTACACTTCCGTGGTGATCCTGGGGGTGGGGGCGCACGACTGGAACAAGGGAGATTTAGGGAATCGTAAATAGGCTTGTTTGTGTTTGATTTCGGTCCACCCAGGGCAGGCAGGTTGGCTGGGAGCCCACAAGCAGGGAGTAGGTAGGCAGGCAGGCAAGGAGCGGGGGCAGGGGCATGTGGGGGGCAGTGTTGGGCAGGGAGAGGGCTGGTGGGGGATGCCGCAGCGCCCTCACCAGTGGGCGGGGGTGGGGTGCGACAGCCATTGCTGTGTGCCTCCTCGCTTTCCCTCGCTCCTCTTCGTGCGTTTGCTAGTGATGCTGGGGGTGCACCACATTTGCCACCGCGGCCAGGCTGGGCCGGGCCGGGCCGAGCCGGGCCGCCTCCGTGGCCGCTTCGCTGGTCAGCCAGTTGCAGTACGCATGGTTGCAGGAGCTGGGCCTCCAGGAGGAGAACCTGAGCATGTACAAGGGGTGCTGGGGCTGGGCGGCTGCGGCTCTCGGGGCTAGGGGGTGCCGTTGGGGGGCTGGCAGCAGGAGGACAGTGCTGTCTGGGTGAGGGAGAGTGAATCAGCAGGAGCCAGGCCCGTGGCTAGGTGCCTTAACGGCCGGAGCCCATTGGGGAGGGGTGGCGGTGGGGGGGAGGGAGCCGCTGGCTCGTTCCTAGGCCTCAGCAATGATCCACAGCCAGAGAGACACGTCCTGCTGTCTTAGGGGCTCCTTTTTAGCATTAATTTGTTCTCCATAATCCAATACCAAAATTAGATTGTTCTGAAGGTTTATTTTTTCCCTGGTTTAACTCTGAGTTACTATTCTTTTGCTATCTGATGTTAAGAAAATTTGCAACTGGCCTGTGCAGACCGAGGTGAAAGGCTAGGACGCAAAGTATAAAATTACAAGAGTAATTCTTTTTTTCATGTGCATGAGGTGTCCCATTCAAATTGAGGCACCCTGAATGTGGTTTTACACAGGGTTCTTATACCTTTCAAGCATTCAGGTACAACACAATTTGACTAATTGCTACTTAATACACACACACTACCGTTTACTAATCATAGTAAAACTTTGCAAAGCAATTATATTTCTATGGCGTCATCATCCACCTGCTTGTCTATTGATCCAGATGTCCCTGGAGTCGGTCTTGCTAGAGTTACTTATCTGTGATGCCAGACGATGCTGGGAGGGTTTCAAAGACGTGTTAGAGGGGCTAGGATGCTGGCGTTATCTTGGTTGTCCAGGGGTATCTTTTATCCTTCATGGACAGCTCTAAGCTTCCAAGACGCAAAGTCCTTATTTCCAGGGCCGGGCTGTCTTTCAGTTTGTTTTACTTAAGCATGAACAATACCAAAGTCTCCAGTAAAATTCCACTACCTCATTACATTGCAGTGTATAATGTGAACTAATATATATATTAACAAAGTTAATACACTTTCATACTATAAAGACCGGTTGATATAATAGTTAGGGAAGGGAATTTTCATAACACTGACTCACTTTGGGTTGCTGTTATCAGATGTATTTGTGTCATGCAGGCTTCTCTTCCATAATATCCAATAGTTATGCCCTCTTTATTCAATAAACACATGAGCATTACCGATTATCTATATGTTCTTGATGCTCACCTTCACTGTTCTTGCATGTCTGCCTCTAGGTGGTGACAACGTGCTGTCCTGCCAACAACGAGCCCGTAGACAGAGTCTGCCAGGTGAACCTGCTGCATCAGAGGGAAACATTAAAAAGGGTAATCTGGAAAATAAAGACCAACATCTCTGTGAAGAGGGAGAGTCCTCCAGCTCCAGTGGCTAGAGAGATGAAATTTTGGTTAATGTGGTAGCTGGTTCTTTTCTTGACCAGGGTTACAAGAGCACAAACCTCCTGAGGTTGGTGACAGCAGGGAACTAAAAGCTGTTGAATCACAGCATAGATTGATGGATCTCATCAGAAGTCAAAACATCTATTACAAATAAGCCTCTGACTTCTCTGAAAATAAGCAACAGACTGTTACCTTTTTTTTTTCTTCAGAGTCTTGCCATTTTTTCGTTCAGAAGAGAGAGGGTGTCTACTGTCCATTTTCATTTGATTCTAGGAGTTGCAGAACAGGTGGATTGTGGCTATTCAGTAAAGATATGTGGTCAAGAAGAGGTATGAGCAGGAGCTATGTGAATTTTAGGAGAGTGAACTTTCAGTTGTTTAAGGAATTAGTGGATGGGACCCCCTGGGAAACTGCCCTCAGGGATAAAGGAGCTGAACAGAGCTGGCAGCTCTTTAAGGACGTTTTTCTTAGAGCGTAAGAGTTCTCGATTCCCACGTGTAAGAAATCAGGCAAGGAAGGCAAGAGACTGGCATGGCTGAGTAAGGACCTCCTGGGCAAACTAAAGTGTAAGAAGGAAATGCGCAGGCAGTGGAACCATGGACATGTATCCTGGGAACAATACAGGGACGCTGCCTGCGAGTGTAGGGATGGGATCAGGAAAGCTAAGGCACAGTTGGAGCTAAATTTGGCAAGGGATGCGAAGAATAATAAGAAAGGCTTCTACAGGTATGATGGCCAGAAATGGAAGATTAAAGAAAATGTACACCTGCAATAAAAAAGACAGGAGAACTGGTGACAACCAACATGGAGAAGGCTGAGGTACTCAACAATCTTTTTGCCTTGGTTTTCAATGGTAATCTCTCTTCCCACATGTCTCAAGTCCCTAAACCTCAAGGCAGGGACTGGGGGAATGAAGTCCCTCCGATCGTAGGAGAAGATCAGGTTCAAGACCACCTGAGGAACCTGAACGTACACAAGTCCATGGGACCCGACGAGATGCGTCCCACGGTCCTGAGTGAATTGGCTGATGTAGTTGCCAAGCCACTCTCCATCATATTTGAAAAGTTGTGGCAGTCAGGCGAAGTCCCCGGTGACTGGAAAAAGGGAAGCATCACCCCCATTTTTAAAAAGGGTAAAACGGAGGACCCTGGGAACTACATACCAGTCAGCCTCACATCTGTGCCTGGTAAGATCACGGAGCAGATCCTCCTGGAAGACATGTCAAACCATATGGAAGACAGGGAGGTGATTAGAGACAGCCAAGAAGGCTTCACCAAGGGCAAGTCTTGCCTGACCAACCTAGTGGCCTTCTATGATGGAGTGACTGCATAAGTGGACAAGGGAAGAGCTATGGATGCCCTCTACCTGGACTTCTGTAAGGCCTTTGATACGGGTCCCGCAAAACATTCTTGCCGCTAAATTGGAGAGATATGGGTTTGATGGATGGACTGTTAGATGGATAAGGAATTGGCTGGATGGTCGCGTCCAAAGAGTTACAGTCAATGGCTCAATGTCCAAGTGGAAACCAGTGACAAGTGGTGTCCCTTAAGGGTCTGTACTGGGACCAATATTATTTAATATCTTCATCAATGACATAGACAGTGGGTTTGAGTGCACCCTCAGCAAGTTTGCAGATGACACCAAGCTGAGTGGTGTGGTCGACACGCCAGAGGGACGGGATGCCATCCAGAGGGACCTTGACAGGCTTGAGGAGTGGGCCAATGTGAACCTCATGAAGTCTAACAAGGCCAAGTGCAAGGTCCTGCCCCTGGGTCGGGGCAACCCCCGGTATCAATACAGGCTGGGGGATGAAGGGATTGAGAGCAGTTATGCGGAGAAGAACCTGGGGATACTGGTGGATGAAAAACGGCATGAGCCGGCAATGTGTGCTTGCAGCCCCGAAAGCCAACCATATCCTGGGCTGCATCAAAAGAAGTGTGTCCATCAGGTTGAGGGATGTGATTCTCCCCCTCTACTCCACTCTCATGCGACCCCACCCAGAGTACTGCGTCCAGCTCTGGGGTCCCCAGTATGAGAATGACATGGACCTGTTGGAGCGGGTCCAGAGGAGGGCCACGAAAATGATCAGAGGGCTGGAACATCTCTCCTATGAAGAAAGGCTGAGAGAGTTGGGGTTGTTCAGCCTGGAGAAGAGAAGGCTCTGGCGAGACCTTATTGTGGCCTTTCAATATATAAAGGGGGCTTATAAGAATGACAGAGAGAGACTTTTTAGCAGGGCCTATAGTGACGAGACAAGGGGCAATGGTTTTAAACTGAAAGAGGGTAGATTTAGACTGAACATAAGGAAGAAATTCTTGACGATGAGGGTGGTGAGACACTGGCACAGGTTGCCCAGAGAAGTTGTGGATGCCCCATCATTGGAAGTGTTCAAGGTCAGGTTGGATGGGGCTTTGAGCAACCTGATCTAGTGAAAGACGTACCTGCCCATGGCAGGGTGCTTGGTTTAGATGATCTTTGAAGCTCCCTTCCAACCCAAGCCATTCTATGATTTTATGGTTTACATGGTAAATTTATGGAAGCTTTTAGTATGAGAACAGTCCTATGGTGTCAAGCTACTCCCTTCATAAATAAAGATTTCATTAGCTATTAATGTCCAGTGAAGCTGGTAGAGTAGATGGTCCCAACAATCTTTGTTTACTATTTTTTAATAGTAGTGGTATTTAAGATAACAGGTGATCTATAAATGTATGATGATTGCTTTCATTATTATAACTTTTCTTTATGGAGCATCCTTTGTCTTCTGAAGGAAAATTTCTGTTTAAGTTTTAAGAAGTCATAAATGTTTAATCTCAAGAAGATTCCTCTGTTTTCCTTTATTCTGCCCAGATTCCTGCACCTAAACATGGAGAAATAGTGTGACAGATTGACGATGCCCTGCGACAAAACAAGTTCTAGGAAGCTTCGTAAGGTGTTTTGAGAAGCAGCTTTGCTTTTGGAAAAAAAGTCAAAACTGTTTTGCTCTGGTTTTAATGTACCACTGTACAATACTAACCTTAATAACTATTCAAAAACTCTGTTAGTTCTGTTAGCTTTCCTAAAAAAACTTTTAAATAATAATAAAAAAGAGTTGTGTGAGACTGTATTTTGGCATCCTACACTGAAAGTGATATTTCATACTTAAAACAGAAAAAGAAAGTGTAATTCATTCTGATCCTGTACTCTGGCTAGGAAGATAGTTACAACTGTTGCCATGCTGTTTTCCCACTTGCCTGTGAGATAGACTGATGTCTGATACTAAAAATGTCCTGAAAAAGACCTTCTTCTAATATAGAGCTTCAGTTCTTTCTGATGATCTGTAGGATTTTGAGAACTGAGATGTGGAGGTATAGGACTTCAGAAGGTGAGATGGTCTTAATGAGATCTTCATGCAGTACTGTCCTGGTTTTGGCTGGGATAGAGTTAATTTTCTTCCTAGTAGCTGGTACAGTGCTGTGTTTTGGATTTAGGATGAGAATAATGTTGATAACACACCGATGGTTTAGTTGTTGCTAAGTAGTGCTTACACTAGCCAAGGACTTTTCAGCTTCCCATGCTCTACCGACTGAGAAGGCTGGGGGTGCACAAGAAGCTGGGAGGGGGCACAGCCAGGACAGCTGACCCAAACTAGCCAAAGAGACATTCCATACCATGTGATGTCATGCTCAGTACATAAGCTGGGGGAAAGCTGGCCGGGGGGGCCGCTGCTCGGGGACTGGCTGGGCATCGGTCGGTGGGTGGTGAGCAATTGCGTTGTGCATCACTTGCTTTGTATATTCTTCTTATTATTATTACTATTATTATTAGTAGTAGTATTTTATTTTATTTCAGTTATTAAACTGTTTTTTTCTCAACCCACGAGTTTTCTCACTTCTACTCTTCCAATTCTCTCCCCCATCCCACCGGGGTCGGGGGTGGGAGTGAGCAAGCAGCTGTGTGGTGCTTAGTTGCCGGCTGGGGTTAAACCACGACAAGTACTGTGCAGGATATAAAGGTTGAAGGACTGGTCCTTTAAAACACTTTTTAGTTGCTAGGGAAAAAAAGGAGACAAGTGGGGAACTTGCCATTTTTCTTTTACAGGACTTGACTATATGTGCTGCTATTCAGAAACATCTGTTCTTGAATAACCCCATGTGTAGTCAAGTCATATTGTTAACCTACAAAACTTTGTTCTGCTATTTCCCTTTATGTTGGATCCTTAGCAAGAGTTTCTGTGGTGGAATCAGAGTGCTAAAGTACATTTGTGTTCGAACACAGTTGTCCTGGTTTCGGCAGGGATAGAGTTAATTTCCTTTCTAGTAGCTGGTACAGTGTTTTGGATTCAGGATGAGAACAAAGTTGATAACACACCCATGTTTTAGTTGTTGCTAGGTAATGCTTACACTAGCCAAGGACTTTTCAGCTTCCCATGTTCTACCGACTGAGAAGGCTGAAGGTGCACAAGAAGCTGGGAGGGGGCACAGCCAAACTGGCCAAAGGGACATTCCATACCATGTGACGTCATGCTCAGTACATAAACTGGGGAAAGCTGGCCGGGGGGGCTGCTGCTCGGGGACTGGCTGGGCATCGGTCGGCGGGTGGTGAGCAATTGTACTGTGCATCACTTGCTTTGTGTATTATTATTATTGTTATTATCATATTATTATTATTATCATTTTATTTCAATTATTAAACTGTTTTTATCTCAACCCACGAGTTTTTCTCACTTGTACTCTTCCAATTCTCTCCCCCATCCCACCGGGTGGGGGGGAGTGAGCGAGCGGCTGCGTGGTGCTTAGTTGCCGACTGAAATTAAACCACGACAGTCCTTTTTGGCGCCCAACGTGGGGCTCGAAGGGTTTGAGATAATAACAGATTAACCGGAGTGCATTAAAGAACTTATATCTGTTAGTAGTTGTGGGTCACAATGTTGGTTTCTCTGTTCTCGATATTGATTTGTATAATCTGCATCGCGCTCTTTTTCCTGCTGTACATGTTAAAGATTGGTGTTGGGTTTTGCAGTTTGCTGTGGTCTGCAGTGAATAGTAATGTCTCGCTTGTGAGGTTTGTTTTTAGAACATTGACCTTGACGTTAGTGTGGTATGTAAACTTCGCAATGAAGCCGTTACTGTACCACGGAGACCATTTCGTGGAGACAACTAGCAATTGCAGTAACTTTTCTGAGAGTTTTTTTACGGAGGAAATACAGAATGGCAGGGTCACTACCTTCTTCTATGATGTTTCCTCCTTCATTACAGTAATTTTTCAGTATTTTGAACATCCTTGGGCAGTTAAGATACTTCTATTAATACTTCTTGGGAATACTGTTTCGGTTTTGTCTAAAGTTGGTAAGCAATTTAAGAATATCATCCAGAGATCTGCCCCAAGGCTGAATAATTATGAGTGGCAGGGTGTGTGGGACAAGATGGGCAAGTACCTAGGCCAATGGGCACCCCCAGTGTTTTGGAACTTCACCCCTGAGCAAGTGCAGAATCCTGAAAAGTTAGTAGAATATTTGGACTAAGTATGCTGTCACCCTGGCAACTCCAGAGAGATGCAGATCATTGCAACGTGCTGGGGCCTGGCCCATGCCTACCGAGCCCTGTTCAACACCATTCAGTGCCCTCAAAGGGAAGAGAAGGTCTCTGGCTCTGACAGTAAAACGACACGCACTGCGGCCACTCAGACCTGGGCAACGCGCCCTGCGGCCACTCTGACCCCAGCGACAGGCCGTGCAGCCACTCAGACCCTGGCAACAGGCCCTGCAGCCACTCCGACCCCAGCAACATGCACTGCAGCTACTCAGACACCGGCAACAGGCACTGCAGCCACTCAAACCCGGGCAACACGCACTACGGCCACTCCCAACCCCGGCGACATGCACTGCAGCCACTCAGACCCCAGCGACATGCACTGTGGCCACTCAAACCCCGGCGACATGCACTGCGGCCACTCAGACCCCAGCGACATGCACTGCAGCCATTCAGACCCCGGCGACATGCACTGCGGCCACTCAGACCCCGGCAACAGGCCCTGCGGCCACTCAGACTCCGGTGACATGCCCTGCGGCCACTCCAATCCCGGCGACAGGCCCTGTGGCCACTCCAACCCCGTTAATATGCACTGTGGCCACTCCAACCCCGGCAACAGGCCCTGCGGCCACTCAGACTCCGGTGACATGCACTTGCACTGCGGCCACTCCAACCCCGGCAACAGGCCTTGCGGCTACTCCAACCCCGGCAACAGGCCCTGCGGCTACTCGGACTTCGGTGACATCCACTTGCACAGCGGTCACTCCAACCCCGGCGACATGCACTGCGGCCACTCCAACCCCGGCAACAGGCCCTGTGGCTACTCGGACTCCGGTGACATGGACTTGCACTGCGGCCACTCCAACCCCGGCGACATGCACTGCGGCCACTCCAACCCCGGCAACAGGCCCTGTGGCTGAACCAAAGAACCAGCCTGTGCCGGTATCAGTCGCCCCTGTACACAAGAAGAAATTTTGGAAGTGGAAGTCGGCTCGTTTAGTAAGGGAGGAAGAAGCTTCTTCTAAAAGGGAACCGGAGGAAGAACTGTACGACTACCCTGGAGAAGGGCCATCACGAGAACGGGAGGAGGAGAGCCGGCCGCTGATCGGGGAGGAGGAAGAGGAAGAACTCATAAACGAGGCAGTGACCACCCGATCTCTATCCCTGAGTGAGCTGCGAGATATACGAAAAGATTTCAGCCGCCGTCCAGGTGAGCATATTGTCACCTGGCTGCTCCGATGCTGGGATAATGGGGCCAGTAGCCTGGAATTAGAGGGTAAAGAAGCCAAGCAGCTGGGATCCCTTTCTAGGGAAGGGGGCATTGACAAAGCGATTGGAAAAGGGACACGTATCCTCAGCCTTTGGAGGCGACTCTTGTCAAGCGTGAAGGAAAGTTATCCCTTTAAGGAAGATGTCATATGTCGCCCAAGCAAGTGGGCCACCATGGAGAAGGGTATCCAGTTTCTGAGAGAATTAGCTGTGCTGGAGGTGATTTATGATGACCTGAACAATGAACAACTATCCAAAGATCCAGACGAAGTCAAGTGCACACGACCCATGTGGCGGAAGTTTATAAGGAGCTCACCATCGTCATACGCCAATTCATTGGCAGTGATAACCTGGAAAGATGGAGAGGAACAAACGGTGGATGAATTGGCTGGTCAATTCCGGCAATACGAGGAAAGTATCTCTTCCTCCCTCGTCTCGGCTGTGGAGAAACTGTCCGAAAAACTGTCCCGGGAGATCCAGCAACTCAGAGAGGATAGGTCCTACTCCTCACCTGTACGGACCAGTATCTCGGCTATTAGAAGTAAGCGTTCTTTTGCTCAAGAGAGAGAATATAAAGGGTACACACCACGGGGCACCCTATGGTTTTATCTGCGTGACCACGGAGAGGACATGAGAAAGTGGGATGGGAAACCTACCGCAGCCCTAGGGGCACGGGTACGCGAATTGCAAGGGAAAACAATCACAGAAAGAGGTTCTCCCAGGAAAATTGCTGCTCCAGTTTCCAGCGGGCAGTTCCCCAGAGAGAGTAGAAGGGCTGATCTTACTCTTGATCTTAATGAAGAAACTTCTGACTCGTACGTACAAGAAATGAGAAATGAGTACTGTGATGAGGATTAGAGGGGCCCTGCCTCCAGCCAGGGGGAGGAAAGGGACAACCGGGTTTACTGGACTGTGTGGATTCGGTGGCCTGGCACATCAGACCCACAGGATTATAAGGCTCTAGTGGACACCGGTGCACAGTGTAACCTAATGCCATCAAGATATATAGGGACAGAACCCATCTGTATTTCTGGGGTGACGGGGGGATCCCAACAGCTAACTGTATTGGAAGCCGAAGTGAGTTTAACTGGGAATGGGTGGCAGAAGCACCCCATTGTGACTGGCCCAGAGGCTCCGTGCATCCTTGGCATAGACTACCTCAGGAGAGGGTATTTCAAGGACCCAAAAGGGTACCGGTGGGCTTTTGGTATAGCTGCCTTGGAGATGGAGGAAATTAAACAGCTGTCCACCTTGCCTGGTCTTTCGGAGGACCCCTCTGTTGTGGGGTTGCTGAAGGCCGAAGACCAACAAGTGCCAATTGCTACCACCACAGTGCACCGGCGGCAATATCGCACCAACCGAGACTCCCTGATTCCCATCCATAAGCTGATTCGTCGACTGGAGAGCCAAGGAGTGATCAGCAAGACCCGCTCACCCTTTAACAGTCCCATATGGCCAGTGCGGAAGTCTAATGGAGAGTGGAGACTAACAGTAGACTATCGTGGCCTAAATGAAGTCACGCCACCGCTGAGTGCTGCTGTGCCAGACATGCTAGAACTTCAATACGAACTGGAGTCAAAGGCAGTCAAGTGGTATGCCACAGTTGATATTGCTAATGCGTTTTTCTCAATCCCTTTGGCAGCAGAGTGCAGGCCACAGTTTGCTTTCACTTGGAGGGGTGTTCAGTACACCTGGAACCGACTGCCCCAGGGGTGGAAACACAGCCCTACCATTTGCCATGGACTGATCCAGACTGCACTAGAACAGGGTGGAGCTCCAGAACACCTGCAGTACATTGATGATATCATCGTGTGGGGCAACACAGCAGGAGAAGTTTTTGAAAAAGGGAAGGAAATAGTCCAAATCCTGCTGAAGGCCGGTTTTGCCATAAAACAAAGTAAGGTCAAGGGACCTGCACAGGAGATCCAATTTTTAGGAATAAAATGGCAAGATGGACGTCGTCAGATCCCAATGGATGTGATCAACAAAATAACAGCCATGTCTCCACCAACTAGCAAAAAGGAAACACAAGCTTTCTTAGGCGTCGTGGGTTTTTGGAGAATGCATATTCCAAATTACAGTCTGATTGTAAACCCTCTCTATCAAGTGACCCGAAAGAAGAACAATTTCAAATGGGGCCCTGAGCAACGACAAGCTTTTGAACAAATTAAACGGGAGATAGTTCATGCAGTAGCCCTGGGGCCAGTCCGGGCAGGGCAAGAGGTAAAAAATGTGCTCTACACCGCAGCCGGGGAGAATGGCCCTACCTGGAGCCTCTGGCAGAAAGCACCAGGGGAGACTCGAGGTCGACCCCTAGGGTTTTGGAGTCGGGGATACAGAGGATCCGAGGCCCGCTATACTCCAACTGAAAAAGAGATATTGGCAGCATATGAAGGGGTTCGAGCTGCTTCAGAAGTGATCAGCACTGAAGCACAGCTCCTCCTGGCACCCCGACTGCCGGTGCTAGGCTGGATGTTCAGAGGGAGGGTCCCCTGTACACATCATGCAACTGATGCTACGTGGAGTAAGTGGGTCGCACTGATCACACAGCGGGCTCGAATAGGAAACCCCAGTCGCCCAGGAATCCTGGAAGTGATCATGGATTGGCCAGAGGGCAAAGATTTTGGAATATTGCCAGAGGAGGAGGTAACGCGTGCTGAAGAGGCCCCAATGTATAATGAACTACCAGGAAATGAGAAGCAATATGCCCTGTTCACTGATGGGTCCTGTCGTCTTGTGGGAAAGCATCGGAGGTGGAAAGCTGCTGTATGGAGTCCTATGCGACAAGTGGCAGAAACTGCTGAAGGAGAAGGTGAATCGAGCCAATTTGCAGAAGTAAAGGCCATCCAGCTGGCTTTAGACATTGCTGACCGAGAAAAGTGGCCAGTGCTCTGTCTCTATACTGACTCATGGATGGTGGCAAATGCCCTGTGGGGGTGGTTGCAGCAATGGAAGCAGAGCAACTGGCAGCGCAGAGGCAAACCCATCTGGGCTGCTGCATTGTGGCAAGATATTGCTGCCCGGGTGGAGAACCTGGTTGTAAAAGTCCGTCACGTAGATGCTCACGTACCCAAGAGTCGGGCCACTGAAGAATATCAAAATAACCAGCAGGTGGATCAGGCTGCTAAGATTGAAGTGGCTCAGGTGGATCTGGACTGGCAACATAAGGGTGAATTGTTTATAGCTCGGTGGGCCCATGGCACCTCAGGTCACCAAGGAAGAGATGCAACATACAGATGGGCTCGTGATCGAGGGGTGGACTTGACCATGGACACTATAGCCCAGGTTATCCATGAATGCGAAACATGCGCTGCAATCAAGCAAGCCAAGCGGTTAAAGCCTTTTTGGTATGGAGGACGATGGTTGAAATATAACTATGGGGAGGCCTGGCAGATCGATTATATCACACTCCCACAAACCCGCCAAGGCAAGCGCCACGTGCTTACAATGGTGGAGGCAACCACTGGATGGCTGGAAACATATCCCGTGCCCCATGCCACCGCCCGGAACACTATCCTGGGCCTTGAAAAGCAAGTCCTATGGCGACATGGCACCCCAGAAAGAATTGAGTCAGACAACGGGACTCATTTCCGAAACAACCTCATAGACACCTGGGCCAAAGAGCACGGCATTGAGTGGGTGTATCACATCCCCTGTCATGCACCAGCCTCTGGGAAAATTGAACGATACAATGGACTGTTAAAGACTGCACTGAGAGCAATGGGTGGCGGGACGTTCAAACATTGGGATACGCATTTAGCAAAGGCCCCCTGGTTAGTCAACACGAGGGGATCTGCCAATCGAGCAGGCCCTGCCCAGTCAGAACTTTTACGTACTGTAGATGGGAATAAAGTCCCCGTAGTGCACATAAAAAATATGCTGGGGAAGACAGTCTGGGTTATTCCTGCCTCAGGCAGAGGCAGACCCATCCATGGGATTGCTTTTGCTCAAGGACCTGGGTGCACTTGGTGGATAATGCGGAAGGATGGGGAAGTCCGATATGTACCTCAAGGGGATTTGATTTTGGGTGAGAATAGCCAATGATCTGAATCATGTGATGTTAAGTACTAATTATAGTTATAATAGTTATACTAATAATACACAGATATACTAATAATACTAATAATATTATATGCCATACTAATGTTATTACAATAAGAATCACCCAGACTAATGAAGAATAACTTCAGTGAAACCAAGCAAAGCACAGTGATGATGGTACCAGAACTGACTTCAACATGAAACAATCCAACACCGCATACCATCTCCATTTTTCCTGCCCTGAAAGATTATTATGACAGATGGAGCCCGAAGTCATGGACTAAATGAACTCACCGAACATTTTAGAGGGATGGCCCACAGATGAAGGGAATGATATCTCTGTGTGTGTGTGTGTGTGTGTATATATATATAAAAAAAGGGGTGGTGATTAATGAAAATGTACTGGAAAATATGAGACTTGAGCATGACGCAGATGGTATAGAATAAGGGGTGGATATTGTCCTGGTTTCGGCAGGGATAGAGTTAATTTCTTTTCTAGTAGCTGGTACAGTGTTTTGGATTCAGGATGAGAACAAAGTTGATAACACACCCATGTTTTAGTTGTTGCTAGGTAATGCTTACACTAGCCAAGGACTTTTCAGCTTCCCATGTTCTACCGACTGAGAAGGCTGGAGGTGCCCAAGAAGCTGGGAGGGGGCACAGCCAAACTGGCCAAAGGGACATTCCATACCATGTGATGTCATGCTCAGTACATAAACTGGGGAAAGCTGGCCGGGGGGGCCGCTGCTCGGGGACTGGCTGGGCATCGGTCGGCGGGTGGTGAGCAATTGTACTGTGCATCACTTGCTTTGTGTATTATTATTATTATTATCATATTATTATTATTATCATTTTATTTCAATTATTAAACTGTTTTTATCTCAACCCACGAGTTTTTCTCACTTGTGCTCTTCCAATTCTCTCCCCCATCCCACCGGGTGGGGGGGAGTGAGCGAGCGGCTGCGTGGTGCTTAGTTGCCGACTGAAATTAAACCAGGACAACAGTAGAGCTTCTGTTGGGGAATTTTAATTTTACCTCTTGAGGCAAATTAAACACACGTTTGTGCTTAAATATAAAGATATCTAATGAGCAATGCATTGGGTTGAGTCCTACCACCGTAAGTGGTTCTGCAAGGAGTCTGCAAAGATGCATCAGAGCCCATTCCTTATATGCACTTGCACCAGCACCAATCATGTGAGTGCTGGCATCAGACGCCTTACCCCAGTGTTGGGTTCATCCCCCAGCGCCAGGTCTGTTTACCAAAAGTGGCCCCTGAGCACTCGCATTCCACGATTGTTACAAGACAATACTGTGGCATTTGTTATCTCATCAGCAAACTTCACTCCCTTACAGGGATTCCTTCTGTCTCTGGCATTCCTGCTTCCAACCAGTTTAACCGAAGTTGGGCCTTCTTGCCCTCCATGCAAGATCATTCCTTGGTCAGGAATTACCATTGCTGAGCAGTTACAATTTGAATTTCCCCTTCACTACCTTGATGAGCATGGACAGGCAGAAGTTTGCTGTGTGCTCTTCAGACAAACCTTGTTGCATGTTGCCAAAGCATCCTTATAGTTTTCTCAAACAGATAATGAGTCTGTTGAGCTCTTCCAGGGTAGGGGCTGAATTTCTGGGTGAAAGCTGTGCACTAGGTGTCCAGGTTTTCAGACTTTTCCTGGGTTTTGGATAGATATGGAAATTCCCCTGATGTAAAAGGGAAGGGTATGTGTGGTGGGTTGACCTTGGCTGGCTGCCCAGTGCCCACCAAACCACTCTCTCACTCCCCCTCCTCAGCGGGACAGTGGGAGAAAATAAGATGAAAAACTCATGAGTTATATTCTATATTCATATTCTGTATTCATGGTTATATTCTATAACCATCCCATTGTATCTAATTCTGATTACTGAAATCCCTTCTTACCTACACTTACAACTTATACTACATACTTAAACCATCTTTATAACCAACATACAAATTTATATGTTCTCATTAACCTCTATCCCGTCCCTTAATAGATAGATAGATAGATAGATAGATAGATAGATAGATAGATAGATATTATTCTCCCATTCCATGGGCTTCCGCCACTCCCCCAAATATTCATAAGAACAGGCTATGACTTGGGCCCCATCTGTCAAGATGGGTGCTCAGGACAGGCAAAGCAGCACGTTCAATTGTTGGGCGCCAACACCGGCTTGGTTTGGATCATCGTTGCACTCGCCTGGTTCCTTGCAAAGCTCATTCTTCGTTTTGGACTTTATAAAGTTTCTCTGTAATTTACATTTATTTGGAATTAAATCTTGTCTCTTACCAAGTCGACCATCTCATATAAAATTTCCACGAATCACTTCCAGATTCTCTTCTTCCACCAGCGTGCTTTTTACCACCTGTAGGAGAAAAAGGAAAACAAACAAACAAAAAGTTATAAATGAAGACTTGAAACTTTTTGGAGCATGGAAATCTGGACTAACTCCAGGAGGTGAGACATTTGTAAAAACTCACTGGAAAACTATCCCCTCTCCCTTGCTCTAAATCTGAAATAAATTACCAGAACACCAGCACATACCACTCACACAGCCAACTCTCTCCCTATGCAGCACACATACACACAGGACAGAGAGTGAGATTATGCAGAGAGATAGTTAAGAAAGGATTTAGTAAGATAGGACAGACTGCGGTTATCGGGCGCAGGGCTCAGTCAGACAAGCACACTGACCAGCCCTGTTTTACATGCGACTGGCCCCTTTTGTACCCCTTTCTGTCTATTCCCCAGTGTTCCTCCTCAGTTCCCTTCCCCTGCACATTGCCTCATCAGTATGCACAGTCCTACGGACCCCCTCCAACATTCCTCAGGTTTGCATCCTTATCAGTTGCAAACTCCCGGTTTGCCTGCAGCTTCTTGAGAGCCCATCAATTAGTGTGACTGACCAGGTTTGTTTCTGGTTATTTTCTCCATTGTGTTAGCCCATCAGGTTTGTGTCTCTGTATATTTTGTTTATGGCTTTCCCCTTTTTCTTAGTACCCCATTTGACAAGGTCCTTGATCAGATAACCTTGCTGGAATAAACATTCCCACATTCCACATATCCTTATCAATTAGTGTGACTGACCAGGTGTGGTTCTTATCACTGCCTCCCTTATCATTTGTCTGTCAGGTTTGTGTCCCTGGATGTTCTTGTTTATGGCTTCCTCCTTTTCTTATTACCCCTTTTTTTCATTTAAAAGGTCCTTGAAAAGATACCCTTAAAGGAGCAGACCTTCTCCTTCCACATACCCTTACCCTATATGTATTCACTGTTGAAGGGAATGGGAGAAGCAGTAGGCTTCAGTAATGGGATGTGGACAATGCTGCTAATGAAATTTGACTTTGGGATAGTTCTAATCTCTCAATCACTACTGTGGGGATTAACGGCAGGGACTCTGGCAGGCAGTAACCAAAGACCTTTATTGCTCTTTGTTAGCATCTTTTATAGCAAGCAGAAGTACACACGCGCTACCTGCAGCTTGCAGATAGGTTATAGCCTTGTGTTCACGTGCATCTATGCTCTAGCGGATTGGCCCTTTCTTCCTGATCATGCGAAATGCCTTCATGGTCTTTATCTTGTTTTTCTCCTTCCAGCTGCACATTCCTTTCTCCGTTATCTTCTGCTTATGTGCCTTCTCATGCCTGGTGGTACAGTGCCTGCTCATTAAAATCAAACTCAGGAATGTCTGTTAGTGAGATTCCCATCCCCACACACTACATTTTTAGCATTTTAGAATATTAAGTACTTCTACATATTAGACATCTTTCTCGATATGAGCAGCCATAAAGGTGGCCTGGTTAGAAGGGGGAAATTACTGAGCAAAAGAAAATGTCTGTTGAAAAATACTGACAGAGAAAGGTCTGCCAGCCTGGGAACTAGGCCTGGGAACCAGAAACATCCTTGAACAGTGCAGCTGGCATTTTTGAAGTACAGACGGGGTACCTAGAAACCAGAGACATCCTGAGATACCATTGATAATCACAAAACCAAGGAACTGTAATGACAACTTATTGTCTGAAAAGGTGGAAAACAGTCTGGAAAAATAAAATTCCTCTGAAAGAACAGAAAACTTCTATTGGCTGTTACAGGTGAAAAATTGAAATTAACAACATCTATTGGCTGCTCAAAGTAGATTGTCCTATGCCTTCTTATGTCGCTATGTTATAAAAAGGACTTAATTTTTAACAAAAATGCAGCCTCTCTATCCAAGAAATTCCTGTGCTGCATGTACTTTTCCTTTCCTAAACAGGTTGAATTCTCTGCATGGGCTTTCTATGAGATCTTGGACTCTCACCAGGGACGCCTGACTGACTCCAGACTCTGTGACGCAGACCATCTTTAGAAGTGAGACTCTGTCTGTTGCTTTATTGGTCCCCCTTTTGGACCCTTCTCCCTCTTCGGGGTCGGGTCGATCTCTCTTCCCACCTCTGGAATAGTTGGGTCCCCTTCTGAAATCTGTCTAATTCACTTGATATCAATTATATGTGTGTGTGTGTGTATATATAGCCATATAAGTAATCAATCTATCATAAGCACATCTGGTGTTATATTGTTGATAAGTTGTTTCACTAAAGATAAGTTTATAGTAACCTATAATGGTGTATACCTACTTTGTTGTTGCTGTTATTGATTGTTGCTGTATGATTGATTACTGTTGTTATTGATTGTTGCCATACCTTTGATTGATACTATATTATTGATTGCTGATAGTAATTTGGAATAGCTTGATATATATATTCACTTTGCTAGTGGTGATTTTGTGGTAGTTTACTTGCTAGTGGTGATTTTTGTGTTATTTATGGTAATCTGTAATAAAGTAGAGAAATTTAGAGGATAAAGCCTCTGTATCCTTGTGTATTACAGAATCCTACAAACCCACGGTCACGATCTCTATACACCCGCAGACCGGGTAACCCTTTAGGTCGTGACACATCTAAGTACCATAAGTGGTGAAATACTGTCTTAAGAGCAAAGCATGCAGGTACTTATTTTAGTAGCATATTTTACAGGTTAAAGTAGCTTAGGGTATGACTGAGTTCCCAGATAACATAAATACTGTAAAACTGGGCAATATAGCAGAAAGAAAATATAAGCCAGCTAAATAGCTAAATTGATGTCCTGCTGTATTTCAACTGTTATGAAAATTCCCCTCCCTATTATATCAACCAGTCTTTATAGTATGAAAGTGTATTAACTTTGTTTATATATATATAAGTTTTTATATATATCTATATTAGTTCACATTATACACTGTAATGTAATGAGGTAGTGGAATTTTACTGGAGACTGGCCACTTTTCTCGTTCAGCAATCTCTAAGTCTAGTTTGATGGCTTTCACTTCCGCAAACTGACTTGACTCACCTTCTTCAGTGGCTTCCACGACTTGTTGTGTGGGACTCCACACGGCAGCTTTCCACTTCCGATGGTTTCCTACAACATGACAGGATCCATCAGTAAACAGAGCATAACGCCTTTCATCTTCTGATAATTCATTATATGGTGGTGCCTCTTGGGCATGAGCCACCTCCTCAAGCGATGCTCTAAAATGTCTGCCTTCTGGCCAGTCCATGATCTCTTCCAGGATTCCTGGGAGGTTGGGTTTCCCCAATCAAGCCGGCCCAGAGGTCACAAATCCAAAACATAGCACTATACGGGCTGCTATGAAGAAAATTAACTCCATCCCAGACAAAACCAGTACAACTTTACACATCAAAACATATACCACAAACATGCTCAAGACTGCTTTAAAACTTTGGGTTTTAACAGTTTTCTGTTCAGCCAAACCTTTAAACACACTCAGAACATACTTTGGAGTTACATTTCCTTGATGGGGAAAAATATGGTATGTGGAATAGGGCCACAAAAATGATCAGAGGGGTGGAACACCTCTCCTATGAGGAAAGGCTGAGAGAGTTGGGGTTGTTCAGCCTAGAGAAGAGATGGCTCCAGGGAGACCTTATTGCAGCCTTTCAGTACTTAAAGGGGACTTATAAAAAAGATGGCGGCAAACTTTTTAGCAGGGCCTGTTGCGACAGGACAAGGGGGAATGGCTTTAAACTAAAAGGGGGGAGATTTAGACTAGATATAAGGAAGAAATTTTTTACGCTGAGGGTGGTGAAACACTGGCACAGGTTGCCCAGAGAGGTGGTGGATGCCCCATCCCTGGAAACATTCAAGGTCAGGTTGGACTGGGCTCTGAGCAACTTGATCTAGTTGAAGATGTCCCTGCCCACGGCAGGGGGGTTGGACTAGATGACCTTTAAACGTCATGTTTCCCAGCTGCAGTGTTGCTGCAGCATGTTTTGCATAGCCGGTCCTGTTCAGACAGGCCCAAGAGCTACTGCACGAGCTATTTTCTGTTTGATCTGCTCAAAGGCCTGCTGTTGCTTGAGGCCTCACTCAAAACAGTTCTTCTTTCGGGTCACTTGATAGAGAGGGCTCACAAGCTGACTATGACCTGGAATATGCATTCTCCAGAATCCCACAAGGCCTAGGAAAGCTTGTGTTTCAATCCTGTTACCTGGTGGAGACACAGTTGCTATCTTGTTGACCACATCCATAGGGACATGACGACGTCCATCCTGCCATTTTATTCCCAAGAAATGAATCTCCTGCAGGTCCCTTGACCTTGCTTCTTTTTAAGGCAAAACCAGCTTTCAGAAGAATCTGGATTACTCTTTTTCCCTTCTCGAACACTTCTTCTGCTTTGTTGCCCCACACGATGATGTCATCAATGTACTGCAGGTATTCAGGTGCACCACCCTTTTCCAGTGCAGTCTGTATGAATCCATGACAAATGGTAGGACTGTGCTACCACCCCTGGGGCAGATGATTGCAGGTGTACTGGACACCCCTCCATGTGAAAGCAAACTGTGGCCTGCACTCTGCTGCCAAAGGAATTGAGAAAAATGCATTGGCCATGTCAATTGTAGCATACCACTTGGCTGCCTTTGACTCCAGTTCATATTGGAGCTCTAGCATGTCTGGTACAGCACCACTCAGTGGTGGCGTCACTTGGTTCAGGCCACAATAGTCTACTGTTAACCTCTACCCTCCATCAGACTTTTGCACTGGCCATATGGGACTATTAAAAGGTGAGCGAGTCTTGCTGGTGACTCCTTGGCTCTCCAATTGATGAATCAGCTCATGGATGGGAGCCAGGGAGTCTCGTTTGGTGCGATATTGCTGCCAGTGCACTGTCCTGGTAGCAATCGGCACCTGCTGTTCTTTGACTTGCAGCAGTCCCCCAACAAAGGGATCTTAGAATCATAGAAGAGTTTGGGTTGGAAGGGACCTCTAAAGGTCATCTAGTCCAACTCTCCTGCAACGAGCAGGGACATCTTCAACTAAATCAGGTTGCTCAGAGCCCCGTCCAACCTGACCTTGAATGTTTCCAGGGATGGGGCATCCACCACCTCTCTGGGCAACCTGTGCCAGTGTTTCACCACCCTCAGCGTAAAAAATTTCTTCCTTATATCTAGTCTAAATCTCCCCCCTTTTAGTTTAAAGCCATTCCCCCTTGTCTTGTCGCAACAGGCCCTGCTAAAAAGTTTGCCGCCATCTTTTTTATAAGTCCCCTTTAAGTACTGAAAGGCTGCAATAAGGTCTCCCTGGAGCCTTCTCTTCTCTAGGCTGAACAACCCCAACTCCCTCAGCCTTTCTTCAGAGGAGAGGTGTTCCACCCCCCTGATCATTTTCGTGGCCCTCCTCTGGACCCGCTCCAACAGGTCCATGTCTTTCTTATGCTGAGGGCTCCAGAGCTGGATGCAGTACTCCAGGTGGGGTCTCGCCAGAGCAGAGTAGAGGGGGAGAATCACCTCCTGCAACCTGCTGGCCACGCTTCTTTTGATGCAGCCCAGGATACGATTGGCCTTCTGGGCTGCGAGCGCACATTGCTGGCTCACGTACAGCTTTTTATCTACCAGTACCCCCAAGTCCTTCTCGGCAGGGCTGCTCTCAATCCCTTCATCCCCCAGCCTGTATTGATACCGGGGGTTGCCCTGACCCAGGGGCAGGACCCTGCACTTGGCCTTGTTGAACCTCATGAGGTTCACACAGGCCCACTTCTTGAGCTTGTCCAGGTCCCTCTGGATGGCATCCCGTCCCTCTGGCGTGTCGACCGCACCACTCAGCTTGGCGTCATCTGCAAACTTGCTGAGGGTGCACTCGATCCCACTGTCTATGTCATTGATGAAGATATTAAACAGTACCCGTCTGTGGGGATGGGAATCTCACTAACGGACATTCCTGAGTTTGATTTTAATGAGCAAACACTGTACCACCTGGCATGACAAGGCACTTAAGCAGAAAACAACGGAGAAAGGAATGTGCAGCTGGAAGGAGAAAAACAAGATAAACACCATGAAGGCATTTCGCATGATCAGGAAGAACGGGCCAATCTGCTAGAGCATAGATGCGCGTGAACACAAGGCTATAACCTATCTGCAAGCTGCAGGTAGTGCGTGTACACTTCTGCTTGCTATAAAAGATGCTAACAAAGAGCAATAAAAGTCTTTGGTTGCCGTACCTGCCAGAGTCCGTGCCGCTTTAACTCCCACAAATGGCGCCCAACGTGGGGCGAAAATGCTGGAGCAGAGCACCAGTGGGGAGCCAGCTGAACGAGCCACAGCCAGCGGGAGATGGAGCAGTCTCAGGAAAGAGCTGGAACCGGAACTTTGAATCATCGCCTCGTCGGAGCAGAGGTGAGCAGCTGGGAATCTTAAAATGGGATCGCAACTAACTAAGGAGGAGGAATCTATGCTATGTATTATTAAGAAACTGTTAGAAAAGCGCGGAATTAAGTATGATGACCATACCCTCCGCCTATTGCTTTCATGGCTAAAACGAAGGGGAATTCCCCCTGATTCGGCTACTGCTTTTCAGAAGGAAACTTGGGATAAGGCGGGTAACTTGTTGTGGGATGCTGCTACCGGGGGAGATGAGACTGCAAAAACGGTCCTTACTACATGGCGCTTAGTCTCAGATACGTTAAAACAATTGAAGTGTAATCGTACTGCCCATCAAGCTGTGGTGGCAGCCACTGCTCCTGACCCACCGACTCCGGCAACTCCAGACCAGGCTCCCTCGGAACCTTCACCCGGTCCGAGTGGGACAGATCAGCCTGAGGGAGGGGAAAAACCTCTGACCGAGGCTCTTTCGGCCCTGATGATATCAAGTGATCTCGGACAGTCTCCTAAACAACAGAGCATAGGGGTCTCATGCCACGACAATGAACCCTTAAACTATGATCCGGCTGCTCACTGGCAGGCCGTTCGACAACAAGCCTTGGCAGAAGGGGACCTTTCTACTGTGGCATACCCTGTCATAATTAGTGAACAAGGTCCTAACAGTTGGCAGCCCCTTCAATGGGATTTGGTTAAGGAGTTAAGGTGGACCATTATGCAATATGGATTGGGAGCACCTTTTACACAGAGCCTATTGCAAAATATTGTGAAGGGACACTTGTTAACCCCTTTCGATACCAAAGCGTTAGCTGATTTAATATTTTCCCCTACACAAAGAGTGCTCTGGCAAGCCCACTGGCGGGAGCTCTGTGATCATGCAGCTTTACAGAACCTGGAACGGCGAGCGGGATACCCGCTACGGGCTGCGGGGCTCGCTCAGTTAATGGGGGAGGACCCTGTCAATACGCCGCAACTGCAGGCACGGCTGGCGCCTGAAATTTTAAGACAATCAGCGGACCTTGCGTTTCAAGCAATGATAAAGGTCCCTAATACAGGACGACCAGTAAAATCTTTTACTAGCATTAAGCAAGGGGCCAACGAACCTTACATGGATTTTATCGACAAGCTCCAAGAAGCTATTCAAAAACAAATACAAAATCCTGAAGCCAAAGAGGCATTGCTTATGAAATTGGCTATAGAAAATGCCAATGAGGACTGTAAAAGAGTCTTACAGACATTGCGAAATCCGACCATAATAGACATGCTTGACGTGTGCAATCGTGTGGGTTCAATTACACATAAGAATGAGGTTTTTGCAGCCTGTTTAGCTGCTGCCTTGCGTCCCGGTAACAAAGCATGTTTCCGCTGTGGAAACTCGGGGCATTTTAAACGGCAATGTCCTGAGAATCCTGTACAAAAGGGAGGATCGGAAGGAATTCAGCAGCCCCCTGGTATTTGCCCGCGCTGCCGCAAGGGGAGGCACTATGTTAATCAATGCCGGTCGAAATACGATCTCTGCGGTCGACCCTTGTCGGGAAACGGGAAGTCAAGCGCGAGGCGGGGGCGCGCACCGACACAAATGCCACCCCAAAATCCCCAACCCCAAAACCCCATGAGACCGCTGTCTCAGCAGGCCTGGATCACCTCAAGGCCAGAACCATCGGCAGTGCCAGAGTGGATGTCTCCACAGCCACCAACTTCTCTATAAGCGATCAGACTGCGCACAGGGTGCCCCTCAATGTGAGAGGCCCCCTTGGCCAGGGGCTGAGTGCCCTATTGGTGGGGAGGTCCAGTGCTACTATGCAGGGTTTGTTTGTGTTACCTGGGGTTATCGACTCTGATTATACGGGACAGCTGCAAGCGTTGCTATGGACCCCGTCTCCTCCAGTGTTTACTCCAGCTGGAAGCAGGATTGCACAGCTAGTTCCTTTTAAGAGCATGGTTCGTAATCGGGATCCTATTTCCCGGGGACTTGGCGGATTTGGGTCAACAGGTGAACCAAATATTGTTTGGACTCAGCTTGTCCAAAGAACTCAGCCCACTTTGACCTGCGCTCTAAAGAATAAAGAAGGCAAACCGGAACAACTGGTAGTGAAGGGAATGATAGATACAGGGGCAGACGTTACTATCATCAGTACTGCAAAGTGGCCTGGATCATGGGAAACCATCCCGGTCAACACGGGGCTAGTGGGAATCGGAGGCCTGTCGACGTCCAGGCAGAGTGCCAACTTAATACAGATTGTAAGCCCGGAAGGACAGGTTGCAACTATTCGACCTTTTGTGGTTCCTGTGCCGTTAAACCTGTGGGGACGAGATGTCTTGAGCACTTGGGGACTAGTGATTGGCACTGCTAATTCGCATCAACATTTTTAGCGGGGGTCACTGGCGCTCGGCCCACCGTTCGACTCACATGGCTCACCGATCAGCCAGTGTGGGTGGATCAGTGGCCCCTATCACAGGAAAAGGCCGACGCGTTGCGAACGTTAGTGGACGAGCAAGTGAGTCAAGGACATCTGGTTCCCACCACCAGCGCCTGGAACACCCCAGTGTTTGTTATAAAAAAGAAAAGTGGCAAATGGAGACTTCTACATGATTTACGGCAAGTAAATGCCGTGATTCAAGATATGGGGACATTGCAACCAGGTATGCCTTCACCGACATTGATACCTCATCAATGGGACATTGTGATTATCGATTTGAAAGACTGCTTTTTCACGATTCCCTTAGCGCCGGAAGATGCTCCCAGATTTGCCTTCTCTCTCCCAGTTGTAAACCATCAAGGGCCTGGGTTGCGATATCATTGGACGGTGTTGCCCCAGGGCATGAAAAACAGTCCCACAATATGTCAAATGTATGTTGCGCGTGTGTTGTCGCCCATAAGAAACAAATATCCGAACTTAATTTGTTATCACTACATGGACGATATTTTAATCGCCGGACGAGACCCAAAGGAACTCATCACAGTTATGAAAGATATGTTGCAGGGGTTAAAGACATACGGCTTGCAAATAGCTCCTGAAAAGGTGCAAGTGCAAGCCCCGTGGAAGTACTTGGGGTGGAAGATTTTGGAACATACGATACAGCCCCAACCCATAACCTTGCAATCTAACATTAAGACACTGAATGACTTGCAAAAACTAGTAGGGACTATCAATTGGGTACGCCCATTGCTGGGAATAGATAATGACATGTTAAACCCACTGTTCAAGTTGTTAAAGGGTAATCCTGAGTTGACATCTCCAAGAGAATTAACGACAGAGGCCTAACAAGCGCTAGGAAAAATATCACAGGTGCTTACCGAGAGGCAGGCACAACGCGTAATTGAAGGATTGGGAGTTAACTTGTATGTCCTAAATCAGTCCCGACAAGCAGTGGGCCTCTTAGGCCAATGGGACAGCAAGGGTACCCAGGATCCCTTAGCCATCATTGAGTGGGTATTCCTGCCGCATCAAGCACCAAAAACGAT
This sequence comes from Aptenodytes patagonicus, assembly GCF_965638725.1. Lineage (NCBI taxonomy): Eukaryota > Metazoa > Chordata > Aves > Sphenisciformes > Spheniscidae > Aptenodytes > Aptenodytes patagonicus. The sequence goes on from NC_134981.1 coordinate 43,794,921, forward strand.
AGTAACGAGGGTGGAAATGTTTTCGATGCTTGTGCGAAAGGGACGCGCGCGATGTTTGGAATTAACGGGCACAGATCTTAAAACAATTTATCTCCCACTGACTAAAGACCACCTTAATTGGTGTGAGGCTAATAGCCTAGAACTACAGATAGCGCTGGAAAACTTTAGGGGACAAATTCTAATTCACTATCCATCTCACAAATTATTCGCCCTTAATGAGGAAATTAGTATAATTCCCGAATCGTTGAGTAAGGAGGTACCTGTCGAAGGACCCACCTTATTCACCGATGGGTCAGGACGAACAGGTAAGGCAGTTATAGTGTGGTGCGTAAAAGGGGAATGGAAACATCAAGGTCACCATGTTGTAGGAAGTCCTCAGCTGGTGGAAATATACGCAGTAATTCAGGTCTTTCGCCAATGGGAGATGCCATTAAATTTGGTTACTGATTCTCAGTACATCGCCAACGTTGTCAGGCGCTTGGAAAAGGCTTGGCTCAAAGAAGTTGATAACGAACCAGTGTTTTTAATGTTCAAACAGGTATGGGACTTGTTGAATCGCCGCATAAACCCGTATTATGTGCTCCACATGAGGAGTCATACCTCTCTCCCAGGGTTTATATCAGAAGGGAATGCGTGAGCTGATCGTCTCGCTGCCCTCGTATGGACAGTCCCTGTACCAGACGTTTCTACACAAGCCCGATTGTCGCACGAGTTTTTCCATCAATCTGCCCGAATGCTGCGCCGACAATTTGGGCTGGCTTGGGACACGGCACGAAGTATTGTACAAATGTGTCCTGACTGTCAGCAATTAGTTCCCATACCCCAAACAGGGGTAAATCCCCAAGGAGAAAAGGCCCTACAGATTTGGCAATCCGATGTTACTCATATCGGAGAATTTGGCAAACAAAAGTATGTACACGTTTCCATCGATACGTTCTCCGGAGCTCTATGGGCAACCGCAGAGACCGGAGAAAAAAGCAAAGATATTTTACGGCACTGGAAAGGGGCCTTTGCTGCTCTAGGGATTCCACACCAGATCAAAACAGATAATGGGCCCGGGTACATAAGCGCAAAAACGCAGGCCTTTTTGGCACAATGGGGCATTCCACATATCACTGGTATCCCTTATTCCCCTCAGAGCCAGGGCATCGTTGAGCGGGCTCATCTCACTCTCAAGCAGCTACTACAAAAACAAAAAGGGGGAATGCTAGGGGAATCACCGCAAGCCCGCCTCCACAAAGCAATATATGTGTTAAATCATCTTACAATAAGGGAAGACAGGACAGCAGTTGACAGCCCTAATACGGTAATAGCGCGACACTTTACATCTTGTAACTCAGCTTCTCCGGTAGGAGAAAGGGCTCAGGTGTGGGTCAAGTCATTGGAAAATAGCCAATGTGAAGGCCCTTATGATCTTATAACATGGGGGAGAGGATATGCTTGTGTTTCCACAGATCGTGGACCCCGATGGATACCTGCCCACTGCGTTCGACCGTATCTGGACAAGGAGCCCAAGGAGCCCACAGATGCATCAATGGTTTGAAGTAGATTACTGGGACTTACACAAAGTATCTCATTCGATATTCGGGGAACCACCTAGTGGGCCAGGCCGTGCCGGGGTATATAGAGGACCGAGTGGGTTGCCATTAGCCGTGGACTGGGAACACCAGGCGGCGGAGAACAGTCAACTGAATAATCAAGAGGTGACAGGAATTCCCTGCCTCCAGTGTCCCGGATCAACACATCACGCATGGACTTTGTGCAAATGCGATAATTGCGAAAGAAACTGGTATTGTCACTCTCAGTTCCGGGCGGGAAGGTGCACAAGGTGTAAAGGGCATACCACCGGGAGCGCCGAACCACAGAATCTACAGCTAGTGTGTGGGAGATCACATGGTGTCCCCCAGCTGTGGACTGTGTGGGAAATGGACTGGGAAAGTACCAAATGACAGTGTGACAAATGATTTGGGTGGAAACGGAACAAAAAGAGAACGTAAACCATGACGCCAGTATGGGGGGGTGTCTTGTGGCTGGTATCACTGTGTGCGGTTGCTGCGTTATGGGCACCCTCACAGCTGAAGGAAAATGTTTGGGTAACTCTGGCCAATCAGACAGGACAGGATTCCATCTGCCTGTCGATATCTTCCCCCGGCAACCCCTTTTCTACCTGCCTAGTGGGGTTTCCTTTAGATAATTGGGACTTGGGCCTGACTAGTCCTTTCAAGGAGGCCTGCAGAGGGGGACGACACGTCACTGACAATTGGGATGGATGCCTACCACATCTTAATCACTTGCCAATAGAACCTCAGGAACTCGAGCTATTAGGGTCCATAAAAATGGATTGGTGTTTGTATTTCAATTATTCAGGGGCCAATGTTTCCCGAGCCTGGTCAGTTAACGCTACCCTGGGAATCTATAAAAATGAATCACTGTGGTGTAACCAGACAAGCAGCAATATGTCTAAATCATCCAATGCACCTATAGGATTACCCAGGGGGGTCTTTTTAATATGTGGAGACCGGGCCTGGCCTGGCATTCCCTCTCATATTAAAGGTGGGCCGTGTTCGTTGGGAAGATTAACTCTACTAATGCCAAACACATCTATGATCCTAGACCACAGAAGGGGCACCTCTAAGACGCGCAGTAAGCGCGGAGCACATGCCTACACTTCACAATGTGATGATGCTGTCGACCTATGGAACCGGAACACTGTAGCTGCGGTTGCAATCTTGGCTCCAGGTGTCGCAGCAGCAAAGAGTTTGGTCACATTAAATAAATTAGGATGTTGGCTAGCGAAACAATCGAATGCAACCTCTGAAGCACTAACAGGATTACTAATGGATGTAGATTCTATACGACATGCTACTTTGCAAAATAGAGCAGCGATAGATTTTTTGCTTTTAGCGCAAGGCCATGGGTGTGAAGAGTTGGAGGGAATGTGTTGTATGAACCTATCTGACCATTCGGAATCAATTCACCGCAGCATTCAGATGTTGAAGGAAGGAGTACAGAAGCTAAGAGTGGAAGACCCCTGGGACTGGTTGGATAAATTATTCGGGAAACGGGGTCTAAGCGGCTGGTTAAAAGGACTAGCCAAGCTAGGAGGGCTATGCTTAGTAATGTTCCTTTGCATCCTGGTTTGTGTGCCGTGTCTGTTACAAGGTATGTGAAAAATGATTGAAAGATCTGTTTCAGCAGTGTTTCTAGTAAAACAAAAAGGGGGAGATGTGGGGATGGGAATCTCACTAACGGACATTCCTGAGTTTGATTTTAATGAGCAAACACTGCACCACCTGGCATGACAAGGCACTTAAGCAGAAGATAACAGAGAAAGGAATGTGCAGCTGGAAGGAGAAAAACAAGATAAAGACCATGAAGGCATTTCGCATGATCAGAAAGAACGGGCCAATCTGCTAGAGCATAGATGCGCGTGAACACAAGGCTATAACTTATCTGCAAGCTGCAGGTAGTGCGTGTACACTTCTGCTTGCTATAAAAGATGCTAACAAAGAGCAATAAAAGTCTTTGGTTGCCATGTCTGCCAGAGTCCGTGCCGCTTTAACCCCCACACCCGTCCCAATACGGACCCCTGCGGGACGCCACTCGTCACCAACCTCCATCTGGACATTGAGCCGTTGACCACTACCCTCTGGATGCGACCATCTAACCAATTCCTCACCCACCGGACAGTCCACCCATCAAATCCATACCTCTCCAGTTTAGAGAGAAGGATGTTGTGGGGGACCAATGTCAAAGGCCTTACAGAGGTCCAGATAGACGACATCTGTAGCCCTTCCCGTGTCCGCTGACGTAGTCACTCCATCATAGAAGGCCACTAGGTTAGTCAGGCAGGACTTGCCCTTGGTGAAGCCATGCTGGCTGTCTCGAATCACCTCCCTGTCCTCCATGTGCCTTAGCATAGCTTCCAGGAGGATCTGTTCCGTGATCTTCCCAGGCACAGACGTGAGACTGACTGGCCTGTAGCTCCCCGGGTCTTCCTTTTTTCCCTTTTATTAAAATGGGGGTTATGTTTCCCCTTTTCCAGTCAGTGGGAACTTCACCGGACTGCCACGACTTCTCAAATATGATGGATAGTGGCTTAGCAACTTCATCCGCCAGTTCCTTCAGGACCCGCACATGGATCTCATCGGGTCCCATGGACTTGTGCACCCTTCAGGTGCCTTAGATGGTCTCAAACCTGATATTCTCCCACAGTGGGCGGCTCTTCATTCTCCCAGGCCCCGCCTTTGCCTTCTGCGGCTTGGGCGGTGAGGCTTGAGCACTTGCTGGTGAAGACCGAGGCAAAAAAGTCATTGAGTACCTCCGCCTTCTCCATGTCCCGGGTAACCAGGTCTCCCGTTTCATTCCTGAGAGGGCCCACATTTTCCCTTGCCTTCCTTTTACCCCCGACGTACCTATAGAATCTTTTCTTGTTGCCCTTGACGTCCCTGGCCAGATTTAATTCTGTCAGGGCTTTAGCTTTCCTAACCTGATCCCTGGCTGCTTGGACAATTTCTCTGTATTCCTCGCAGGCTACCTGTCCTTGCTTCCACCCTCTGTAGGCTTCCTTTTTGTGTTTGAGTTTGTCCAGGAGCTCCTTGTTCATCCACGCAGGCCTCCTGGTGTTTTTGCCTGACTTCCTCTTTGTTGGGATGCATCGCTCCTGAGCTTGGAGGAGGTGATCCTTGAATATTACCCAGCTTTCCTGGGCCCCTCTTCCCTCCAGGGCTTTGTCCCATGGCACTCTACCAAGCAGATCCCTGCAGAGACCAAAGTCTGCTCTCCTGAAGTCCAGGGTAGTGAGCTTGCTGTGCGCCCTCCTCGGTGCCCTAAGGATCTTGAACTCCACCATTTCGTGGTCACTGCAGCCCAGGCTGCCCTTGAGCTTCACATTCCCCACCAGCCCCTCCTTGTTGGGGAGAACAAGGTCCAGCGTAGCACCTCTCCTCGTTGGCTCCTCTACCACTTGGAGAAGGAAGTTATCATCGACACATTCCAGGAACCGCCCGGATTGCTTATGCCCTGCCGTGTTGTCCCTCCAACAGATGTCGGGGTGGTTGAAGTCCCCCATGAGGACCAGGGCTTGTGAGCATGAGGCTGCTCCCATCTGTCTATAGAGGGCCTCATCCGCTCGGTCTTCCTGGTCAGGTGGCCTGTAGCAGACTCCCACCGCAATGTCACCTGTCCCTGCCTTCTCTTTAATCCTGACCCACAAGCTCTCGGTCGGCTCCTCATCCATCCCCAGGCAGAGCTCCATGCACTCCAGCTGGTCATTGACATAGAGGGCGACACCCCCTCCTCGTCTCCCCTGCCTGTCCTTCCTAAAGAGCCTGTATCCCTCCATCCCAACACTCCAATCATAGGAGCCATCCCACCACATCTCCGTGATGCCAGTAAGGTCGTAGCCCTGCAGGCGTGCGCATGTCTCGAACTCCTCTTGTTTATTCCCCATGCTACGTGCATTTGCATAGAGGCATTGAAGTTGGGCCCCCGATGAAGCTGTCTTACTGGCTGGAGTTCCTTTGTGCTGCTCCTCAGGCGCTCGCCTGCTGACCTGTGTTCCTTTTCCAGGCTCTGGGCATCTATTGCTGGCCCTGGCATCAGACTGGTAGGAGTGGGATGGATTGAGGTTCCCCTCCCCCGGCATCTCTTGTTTAAAGCCCTCTTCACCAGCTTGGCAAGCCTATGACTGAAGATGATCTTCCCCTCCTCTGACAGATGGACAGATGGACCCCTCATCTCCCATGAGGCCAGGCAAGGTAGATAGCTGTTTGATCTTTTCTGTGTTCACGGTAGCTACACCAAAAGCCCAAAAGCTACAACCAAGATAACGCCAGCATCCTAGCCCCTCTAACACATCTTTGAAACCCTCCCAGCATCGTCTGGCGTCATAGATCAGTAACTCTAGCAAGACTGACTCCTGGGACATCTGGATCAATTGACAAGCAGCAAGAACGCTGCAGAAATATAGTTGCTTTGCAAAGTTTTACTATGATTAGTAATCAGTAGTGTGGGTGTCAGTGATTAGTCAAATCGTGTTGTACCTGAATGTTTGAAGCATATAAGGACCCTGTGTAAAACCACATTCGAGGTGCCCCAATTTGGCTGGAACACCTCATGCGCATGAACAAATATTTACTCTTGTAATTCTATACTTTGCATCCTTTGCATTTAGGAGACTCATTTCTCTTTAGTTTGTTTGTTTAAATTCCAAAGTGATTATAGATCAAAGCTATCTAATTTTACAAGTTGAAGCAGTTTACCAGGTAATGGGGTTAGCTAGTTTTAATTGGAATACAAACTCTGAAAGGGAGATAAAGAATCCAACTAATACTGTCAGTCTTGGAGACATTAAATAATTGCTCCCCAAATGTCATGATAAGGATATTTAGAAACATATAGTGTTTCCCTGAAAGAATATCTTTGGATCTTTCCTTTTTAGCTGACACTCTGTATGTGCCTCTTCATACCAAAGAAGCAATGAAGATGTTCCTTGATGCAGAACAAGCGAAACAAGGTGGCTATGTGATCTATGGTGGGATGGTGGCTTTTTTTTATTCTCCCCACTCCACACACTCCCTTCTGCCCACTGAGACATTTGCCCCCCTACTTTATGTGCTGAAATTTAAGGTAAAATAACGATGGGAAATTAGTCTGGTATCAGGGATTCTGACAGAAGAGTCAGGAGAGAGATTTAAGATGTATGTAATGTTCATGCAATTGTCCTGACAATTCAAAAAGTAGTGACTGTTGTTCTGCGCTGTGGGATATCCCACTATAATAACTTAAATCAGTGTGCAGCTGCATGTATGAATCTTCTGTGAAGAACACTGAAGTTAAGATAGAAATCTGTACAGGAATAAATTTTCATTGATCGTGCCAGAATGGGTTGTGTCTCTGTGCAGTTGTGGAGGTATCCTATCCCTGATTTGGTGCACGCATATGTGCCAAGAGGCATTCAGTATATTGCATTATGACTGTAGCATATTGGGGTTTTCCCACAGAGCTTCTTTTTAGCTGCTTGTTTTGAATAGGCGTGGTTTAACCATTGACACGCTTCTCTCTAAGAGGAAGAAGAGATTTTTACCTGGAATAATGAAGTGAAACAAGGTCTTTACAGCAGCACATTACCAAGGATTTTGGCAGGATCTTCTGCTGGTTTGGGTATAGCTCAGATTATTTTTCTAACTTCCTAAAGCATAGTATCAGTGTCTTTCATGTCTCTTGTAAACCTGCAACACGGAAAGAAAAGCTTCTGGTGGGGATGAGAATAAAGCATTACCACTGTAAAACTACTACAATTTAGGTCTCTTCATCTTATTTTTCAAGGCTCCAATCTGTCCATTTAAAAGACTAAAACAATTAAGTTGATTTTGAAGTATACTGCTGTAGCAGAAAATTGAAATTGGCTAGAGAGAGCTGGCTTTCAGCTTTTAAAAAAATATCTGTATTTGTCTTTTAAATATCATAGAATCATAGAATAGTTTGGGTTGGAAGGGACCTCTAAAGGTCATCTAGTCCAACCCCCCAGCAGGGACATCTTCAACTAGATCAGGTTGCTCAGAGGCCCATCCAACCTGACCTTGAATGTTTCCAGGGATGGGGCATCTACCACCTCTCTGGGCAACTTGTGCCAGTGTTTCACCACCAAGTGGAGCCTTATTTATGAGCCACCATCTCTCCAGGGGTGTACCTGCTGCGGCATAGACTTATCCACGGCCACAGTCGCTTTGAGGTGCACCTGCTCCAGCGTGGCCTTACCCACGGCCACAGTCCCTTCAGGAGTGAACTTGCTCCAACATGGCCTTACCCATGGCTGCAGTCCTTCCAGGGGCATACCTGCTCTGTCATGGGCTTATCCATGGCCACACGCTTTGAGGTGCTCCAGCATGACCTCATGCACAGCCATTGATGCTTCAAGGTGTACCTGCTGCAGCATGGACTTATCCACAGCCACAGACGCTTCGAGGTGTACCTTCTCCAGTGTGGACTTATCCTTGGGCCACAATCCCTTCAGAGGTATACATGCTGTGGCACATACATAACCATGGCCACAGACGCTTCGAAATATACCTGCTCTGGTGTGGACTTATTCACGGCCACAGACGCTTCAGGGTGTCCTGCTCCCACATGGACTCATCCACAGGTCACAGTGCCTTCGACTCAAATTCACACTGGAGTTCCAGCCTGTCCAGTACAGCAACACAGAAACAGCAGCGATGCCCTGGCCATCTGCCAGCCCAGGCACATCGCCATTGCTGTTATCAAAATGTTCCCAGGCACAGCAGAGCAAGATGATAAGCAGTACAGCAGTACAGCAAGCAGCGAAAGCAAAAAGCAGCCACTAACGAGCACTAGACTCTAATATACAGTAAGGCGAGCAAGCACCATGGCAAGCACAGGAGCCTGCCGATTAATAGCTAAACAGCAATAACAGCTATAAATTTGGTCTAGCACATTCCAATCAAACCTGTCGTTATCTCAAACCCTTCGAGCCCCACGTTGGGCGCTAAAAAGGACTGTCGTGGTTTAACCTCAGCTGGCAACTAAGCCCCACACAGCCGCTCGCTCACTCCCCCCCCTGCCCTGGTGGGATGGGGGAGAGAATAGAAAGAGTAAAAGTGAGAAAACTCGTGGGTTGAGATAAGAAGAGTTTAATAGGTAAAGCAAAAGCCGTGCACACAATCAAAGCAAAACAAGGAATTCATTCACTACTTCCCATCGGCAGGCAGGTGTTCAGCCATCTCCAGGAAAGCAGGGCTTCATCATGCGTAACGGTTACCTGGGAAGACAAATGCCATCACTCCAAACGTACCCCCTTCCTTCTTCTTCCCCCAGCTTTATATGCTGAGCATGATGTCATATGGTATGGAATATCCCTTTGGCCAGTTTGGGTCAGCTGTCCTGGCTATGCTCCCTCCCAGCTTCTTGTGCACCCCCAGCCTACTTGCTGGTGGGGCGGTGTGAGAAGCAGAAAAGGCCTTGACACTGTGTAAGCACTGCTCAGTGATAACTAAAACATCCCTGTATTATCAACACTGTTTTCATCACAAATCCAAAACATAGCCCCATACTAGCTACTATGAAGAAAATTAACTCTATCCCAGCCAAAACCAGCACACATGGAAAGGTTTTGGAAGCGGGGGGGCTACAGGGGTGGCTTCTGTGAGAAGATGCCAGAAGCTTCCCCCATGTCTGATAGAGCCAATGCCAGCTGGCTCGAAGATGGACCCGCCGCTGGCCAAGGCTGAGCCAATCAGTGACGGTGGTAGTGCCTCTGTGATAATATGTTTAAGAAGGGGAAAAAACTGCTGCGCAACAGCAGCCAGAAGAGAGGAGTGAGAATATGTGAGAGAAACAACTCTGCAGACACCAAGGTCAATGAAGAAGGAGGGGGAGGAGGTGCTCCAGGAGCCTGAGCAGAGATTCTCCTGCAACCCATGGTGAAGACCATGGTGAGGCAGGCTGTCCCCCTGCAGCCCATGAAGGACCCCACGCCGGAGCAGGTGGATGTCCCCTGAAGGAGGCTGTGACCCCATGGAGAGCCTGTGCTGGAGCAGGCTCCTGGCAGGACCTGTGACCCTGCGGAGAGAGGAGCCCATGCTGGAGCAGTTTGTGAAGAACTGTAGCCTGTGGGAAGGACTCACGTTGGAAAAGTTTGTGGAGGACTGTCTCCCGTGGGAGGGACCCTAAGCTGGAGCAGGCGAAGTGCCTTGGCAAGGCATGCAGTTCACACACACAATAGAAATATATTGGCACAGGCTCCACACACAGTACTGGAGGAAAAAGAGCTATCTAAACTGAATTCACAAAGGCACAGCAGCTACCAAGCCTAGTCATTATGAAATGTATATGGAGGGCACTAATTTCTAGGACACTGAAGGACCTAATTCTTTCAAAATTTTTCAGCACAGATGCCTACTTGGTAAACAGACATCCAACTCAGAGTGGTTACTCCTTCCACCAACATTTGCACTGGTGGAAAGGGTTTGGACCTTCCAGGGAAGGGAAGATATTGACACAAATCCTGCCCTTTTTGGCGGGGGGGGGAAGAAAAAAAAAAGGTAAAGTGATTTATACAAAGCAGTTGTAACTTCAATAGGGGATATCTGGAATATTGTTCTATTCTTTGTAAGTGTTAGAAACATGACCACTTGTGTAAAAATTATAATGGAGCTGATGAGAGACACAGAAAAGATAGAAAAAGCTTCTGATTATTATACCAATCCTGCTGGTATCCTCTGAGATCATTTATGTAATCAATTCCTCTTGGGAACATCCCCTTTGAAGGTCCTACCAATGGCAGGTGTAGACAAGAGCTCCTAACCCAAAGGATGCCCTAAGGATGTGGGTGTAGTCACCCAAAACTTTTTAGATTTAATCTGAGTAGGCACAGTATCATTGGCCAATTTGGCTAAATGGAAACTTGAGGGTCAGTAAGAGCCATCAGGAAGAGGAAGCAGAAATTCTAAAAATCAGCTATTTATGTACCAGTGAAATTAATACACCTAGCTACATTTTGGATAGGAATAGATATAGGCATCACAACTTCTTGCAGAAGCTCAAGGAATAAATTCTCTTAAGTGCTAGTTCTTTTATGTAACTGTAAAGTTGGTCTTCCTGGCTCAGTGTACATAGTGTACATTGTTTAATTATATGCATTTGACTGATTTTTTATGTAAGCTCCAAGAAGGCTATTGATAAACAGGGAATAACTTAAGAGACAAATAAATTAAACTTACTGTCATAGCTTATCACAAAGCTCTACAATTATAAGATCAGACTACATTGATTTTATAACCCAAGATAGCAAAAAAACTTTTGTGAAGTCTCATTACATGCAATAATATTTTAGCAAAAAGCTTTACTGGGTTCAAAGCATAAACCTAGATGTGTGAAATGAGATCAGTCAATTTTCCCACTTGAGCAAATTGGCATGTGTTAAAGACTCAGATATTCTCACCAGGTAAACTGAAAACAGGTGCTGGCAAAATCCTTTCAAAGTTATTCCTCTACAGTTTATAAACGCATATGCTTAGGTACTGAGCACAAAAGAAACTGTTTGCTCAGTTTTCTGTATAAATAGCTAGCTTTCTCGTCATATTTATTGCATGTCACACCTGCTCTGTAAACATGAAACCTCCTATGTTCTCTGGAGTAACACCTCACTAGAAGCTGCAGCTGAGCCATCAGAGCAGTAGCCCTCAAAGGTCTGGATAGCACCAATCTGGAGCTTTATTTAGCATGTATCAGATGACTGTTAGTGGGAAGCCTGGAAATGAAAGTACAAGGGAAGCATAAGCATAACAGGAAGCTGAGAGCATTACTACACAACTGCATGAAGAGTCAGGTGAAAGCAGGGATAGTATTAAAAATCAAACGTACACACACAACCCTTTGACTTTTCTGCAAATGCTAACAGGAGTTATTGCATTTTGTGTTCTGCTGAAAGGGGGCTTTATAAACCTCACTTCCCTTCCTTGGAGTACTAGCTGTTTCCTTCACACCAGCAGTAGCATAAACCTGACACCCCCCACCTCAAGCCAGTTCAGGGAACTAATTTGGCAGAAAGCTAACTCTATCACCTCCAAAACCCACATTACCTTTTTTCTTCTCCTTTCTCCTATCTGTGCAAACGCACAAGAAAATAACTGGGAATATGGAAGAGGGAAGAAAAGAAAAAAAGAGAAGAATCCTTCCTCTTGACAGTAGCTTGAAGTTAGATTCATTCAAATATATCAGAAAACCATGCCCATAACATACTCCAGCTTTTTCTTTTTCTCCCAGGAAGCTAATATTTGATTTAAGTTCATACTAATGAATTGAAGAGAAACACTTAAATATTCTCACCAAGCTAGTATATAGGGACTCCACTTGCTGGATATTGTCAGAATACACGATGGAAAAGTCAGGTCTTGTTTATGACTCACACCCACTCACACAACTGAAGTGTTTTGGCAGTTGCTTCAAAAAATTTTTCTTTTAATGAGACAATGCCAAACAACTTTTATTTTCTTAGAATAAGAACACACATGAACTGAAGAAGCTTCGACCAAGACTGTTAAGGAAAAAAAATTAGGTCATGAACTGCAAATACAAAAACATTAGTGATGTGCCTCTGTTGCCTTCCATACACTTGTGGTTTCAAAGTATCTTGCCAGAACCTGGAAGTATTATGTTCTTCACAGCCAGTGGAGTCCAGTCCTTGTTTTTCCAGCCTCAAAGGTGTTAGGGGCAACAGAGAGATACAATAAAAAAATAGACTTTTTTTCCAGGCAGCCTGTGCAACAAATTATTAGTTATCCTTATTAACACTGTGTGCTAAACATTTGGTGTAGATATACTTTCACGAGGGGAAAGTCCTGATTAACCAACTTAATTTCTTTTTATGACAAGGTCACCCATCTAGTTGACCAAAGGAAACCAGTAGATGTGGTAGTTTGGGATTTTAGCAAAGCTTTTGATACTGTCTCTCACAGTATCCTTCTGGATAAAATGTCCAGCACACAGCTAGACAAGTCCATAATAAGAAAGAGATCTGGGTTGATGGCAAGTTGAATATGAGTCAACAGTGCGCCCTGGCAGCCAAGAGGGCCAACCGTGTCCTGGGGTGCATCAAGCCCAGCATAGCTAGCCGGTCGAGGGAGGTGATAGTCCCACTCTACACTGCACTGGTGCAGCCCCACCTCGACTACCGTGTGCAGTTCTGGGCGCCTCAATATAAGGACATCAAACTATTAGAGTGTGTCCAGAGGAGGGCGACCAAGATGGTGAAAGGCCTCGAGGGCAAGACTTATGAGGAGCGGCTGAGGTCACTTGGTTTGTTCAGCTTGGAGAAGAGAAGGCTGAGGGGGGACCTCATCACAGTCTACAACTTCCTCAAGCGGGGAAGCGGAGGGCGAGGTGCTGATCTCCTCTCTCTGGTGACCAGCGACAGGACACGAGGAAATGGAATGAAGCTGCGTCAGGGGAAGTTCAGATTGGACATTAGGAAAAGGTTCTTCACTGAGAGGGTGGTTGGTCACTGGAACAGGCTCCCCAGGGAAGTGGTCACGGCACCAAGCCTGTCAGAGTTCAAGGAGCATCTGGATGACGCTCTCAGTCATATGGTTTAGTGTTAGGTAGTCCTGCGAGGAGCAGGTAGTTGGATTTGATGATCCTTATGGGTCCCTTCCAACTTGAGATATTCTATGATTCTATGATTCTAGATTTCTGACTTCCCCAAAGTCACACATCTTTCCCCACCTATTTCAGTGAAACTAATACTTTGTCTTTGCAAGACTAGCAAAACCCGCTCATGCAGCCTTTCTTTGATAATGCAGGGAAGGGGAGGGGAACCTTCTAACTCCTTACCCCTCTCCCCCACTCACAGGAAGCACCTTCTCCTTGCTCATCATTGCTGTTGTTACTTCTCTCCCTCCCAAACAGGATTAGGGCAAACGGCTCTTCAGCTTCAATCACACTTTTAAACTACACCCCCGGGTCTTGTGTGGACTCTGTCTCACAGTTTGAAAGTACTATATACCACCTGTGCACTGACTTTTCTGAATAGTATGAAATCCTCGCAGGCATCCTCATCCTACCTCTAGGAAAATGAGTGAGGGTACAAACCTCAGAGCTTAGGAAACAGGGACACATTCACAAGTTCTAACTGCCACATAGCATTTCCTTCTTTATGGTGTAATTATGGGCAATTTGCTGCTTCTCCATTTGAAAGATGCTGTTTCACCTTTGTCCAGACTAACCTCCTCTGATGTGCTGCCAGGAAGGCTAAAGGACACTCATCTGCCTTGGATTACTCATTCATTCCTGTAATTATCCTGTTCACTCATGGCTAATGATAGAGGGTTAGCCTGTCTCCTTTCCTGCTTTACATAAGGTACACAACAAATATTATTGTTTGGCAGAAACCCCTGTTTTCCTATAGCAAAGCACATCCTTGCTGATGTAATGGAGTAATAGCCCAATTCAGTTCAGCTGCTGGATACAATCAAGTTTCCTTGAAGGTCCTTTGACAGAGGTGACTTGTGGCTTTAGGTTTTAAAGTATAGTAAACAGAACTACAGACTTCTATTATTAAAATAGACATTCAAGAAAGCTAAATAGAGAAGGAGGGAAGAGGTAAGAGTCCAAAAAGTTGTAGAAGCTGTAGAACTAATGGAAGAGGAAGAGGGTAGGGAAAAAGAAGGAAAAAGAAAAATCAGCCTTTTCAACATTTTTCTTGTGAAAACATGAGTATTCCAGTAATCTCATGCTGGCTAAGGAAGGAAAGACAGAGGCTGTAATAGGGAGAACAGTCAAATCTCAGATTTCTGACTGAGACCATGCTCATATGGAAACTTGAGCCAGGCAGACGCATTAGAAAGCACATAGGGCTATCTAAGCTGCCTCAGCATTACATTATTAATCTCATCCAATATCCTTCAGGGCAGAACTGCTGAGAAAGTTATTAATATTTCCTACAATCTCTGGAGGCCAAATTTGCTCCTGCTGTTCTGTCTCCTCAGTCTGGGAAGATCTAGAGTATAGCTGGATAAGAGGAAGCACATTAGTAGAATGCAGTTCATATCTGCTGAATAGTCAAGCTTTGTACTGTGAGGTATGAGCCTACTCAGATCACAAGTATCACGTTTGACTAAAACTGGTGGATGGAATTGGATTGACCCAAATTATAGTGAAACAAAGTCGGTACCGAGCCCGCACCTTCCGACGCTCCTCACAGGAGGAGGCCCGATCGGGATGGTTTTCCGAGATAAATAACTCAATAACAACTAGTTTGTTATGAAGCAGGCATTCTTTAATACAACGCTGGGCAGCACTGGGGATAGCTCCGCCATGAGTGCTCCAACAGGTTAGCAAAGAACATCAGTTTATATACAGAAAAATCATACATATTCATCAGATTTCCTGGAAAAGGTGATCTTATGGTGATGAGTTCCCGGAATTCATTTACATAGTCCAAGCATGCGCAGTAAAATTAGGGTTAGGGTCCTTTCACCCTCCGGTGGTCATCCATAGTCTTCCTCACTCTGTCCGCTAGTTGAACTTTGGGCTTCCTTTGTCCATATATAGTCATTGAATTAGCTTATCAGTCCTTCGACTCCGGGATGTTACAAGGGGGTCAGTTTAAACTAGTTTTTTTGGCACTTATCTTGACACAATTGTCCTGAGTTCCTGTTATCAGTGATTGACACAGGAAGCTTAACGAGCTAGCTAAAGGCCTGTTTAATCTTGTCAGGCAAGAAGTTACATGTTTCGAAATGTCCCACCATCAACTCCATTGACAAATAACTAAAACTATGCAAGTGAAGCTTTTTGTGTATCACAGCAAGGTTTTAGCCAGGGATTGTCAGGGATTTAACCCTTTCAATAGTACTTCTGAGTTACTTGTTTTAAAAAAAACAGTTTATTTAAATTAAGGTACATTTCACAGAAATGGTTATAAAATGCATAGCATATATAAACGATACTGTTACTTTACAGATACTAGTTGATATCCTAAATATTGCTTTCTAAAAACTAACCAGCCTGTTTGGTGAATCTGAAAGCTAAAAATCAACAGCTATCCCACCTCAGGCACTGTGAAAACAATAGTATAATGTAACAAAGCAGGCATCCAATTTCTTTCATTCACTCTACTAAAATAATTTCTATTGCTACATCATTAATTTGCCAGTTCCTATTATGTGGAAACATCTGGTCTCTGGAGTCACAGACCAAGACTAGCTTTCCATTAACTGGAACATGAATTGCACTTGCTCAGTCAAACAAGACTTCATGCAACTCTGGAAATAACTGACTGAGGGGCTTAGCACTGAGTAATTTAATGGACAGTATGAGTGGACAGAAAAACTATAGCAGCTGTTCTAAGCTGTGCAGACACCTCACACCCATACTGCTATTCATAAGCAGTTTGACTGTAAGTTGGCAAGTCCATACATGCTTCAAGCTTGACTTCAATGGAAATTGAATGCCCAGTAGAAACAGACCATACCCTCAGCAGTGATGTAGTGCCACAGAAAGTGGAATTGAGCCTATTTACAGCACTTGAGAACTGAGCACACATTGAACATTCAGAACTCCACAAAATCAAATCCAGAGGTGTCTGTTCTCTGATCTTTAGGATGCTAGGGCAGAAAGGAGTAAAAACCAAGAGCACAGCATTGATTCATAGCTGCGGTTGTGAGACACATACCCAGCGCATTTACACAACACTTTTGCACATGATGGATCATGACTGAAATTCTTCTCCATTTACACTTGTATGACAATGGACAGAAAACAAATGTCGAGGTAAATGAAGTTACACCAGGTTTACAGTGGTGTAAGCAAGTCTAGAATCAGACAAGCTTATAAAATCCATTAATTATTTCATGCACAATAGAAAAGGAAAAAAATATTTCAAAACATATCTCTATATAATTGCTCAAGAATAAACTGACTTTCTGCATTGTGACATGAACTATTGTAGTACTTTAAGATTAGCTTGGACTGAAAATAAAGAATCTTGAACTCTGGCCAGCAGCATGCCTAGCTGAACAACTGAAGTCAAGGTGATATAGCTTATGAGTATCTCCTGCAATATCCTCCTATAAATTCTCCTCTTCATTAGGCATGAGAAAATAAGGGAGAAGTTTAGAGCTAGAAAGACATGGAAATAGATAAGAAACACAATATTTTAAACTTGATCAAAACACAATAAAAGCCTCATACTTCAAAGTCACAGCTTTTAGATTTAAATGGGTAATTCAAATAATTTTATAACAGCTTCAGCTACACAGGCTGCTCCCTATGACCTATGTGCAGCATCATAGGGTCTTCCAACTGTTGAAGATTATCTTAAGTTTTACTGAATCTTTCTATGTTTGGTTGTGAAATAATCAACTATAAGAACATCTTGATTTCAAGAAGTTAGCCTCTGTGTTAGCGTTATATATGGGTTGCTGTGCTATTTGTTATCCGAGGCTGTGTTGCTTGAAGTCCCTATTCTCTGGACCATGTTAGCCTTAGTCCTTATTCTCTGGACCATAACCAGAGCCCCTAGGTTCTGTTGTATATAGGATGAGTTATTTGACAACCTGACAAGGTAGATGTATATCTGGCTAACTTGGCAACAAAACTTACTTTTAAGGTATCCTGAAGTGAACTGCCTTCATTATAATACTAAAAAACACACCCACAGGTCAAGAAGACCCTTGCCCAGGTGAAGACCCTTCCCCTGTGCAAGCGTAGTGCAAACAGAAGAGAATGACACAGCAGATATTATAATTATATGCAAATCACTAACCAATCATTGTAACTGGGAGTGTACTACCTTATGATTTTTGTGTATAAATGTAACGGTGATCTCGGCATAGGTGTGCTTGATTTGTGGAAGTTCCACTTTGCAGCCTGTGCCACAACAAAGAATGCCTGCTTTCTAAAACTCCAAATTGAGCCTTAGAGAGTTTTTCATCTGCCGACTTACGGTAACACAACCATGAGTAGATATCCCATGTGCCAGATTTAGTGTACTGATTGTGGGATACTTACTTTCCCTCAGTTATGCTGAGGGTAATGCCAGGCAGTCACATCCTCAGGATGATTCACACAAGATCTGTTTTACACAGCCTATTTCTCCCCTACCGCTCCATCTCCTTGTCCTTAAGAGGAGAGTGGAGGGGATACAGTGGGCCACATCCCATAGCATATGTGTTCTCTATGTCTTAGTAACTAAGAATCAGAGAAGGTTTAGTTGCAGCTACTTTCACACTTAAATTTGGGGAGCCATTGTACTTTCTGTTCAAGGATGCCACTTCTTAATCCTACCGTATGATTTCTAGCCCAGATGCACACCTTTTCCAAGAAGGGTGTTTGGGAGAAAGGAGAACAGTAAGAAACATCTAATTTTATAGGAGTTATTTAACTCTGTTGTGGGTTAACCCTGGTAGGCAGCTAAGCCCCACACAGCTGCTTGCTCACTACCCCCCAGGGGGATGGGGGAGAGAATCGGAAGGCATGATGCTGGCTGATCATATCTAGATGTTTTCTTTGACTCTAGTGCAGAAAGCACTTAATATGCATACCATGGGTATGAATAGCAGTGACAGAATTAACATGTATGCAGAGAGTGTATTGAAGAGTATGTCTTGATTTTTAAAATGCAGCATAACACTTCCTACCTTCCAATTGTTTTTTCTCTTTTTCTAAAATACAGAACAACTTACAAAGACTACTTGAAGAAGATGAATGAAATGTTGATGTTCTTGGACTGCTTTGAACCTCATTCTTCTCATCTTGACAAACAGTTGCAAATGAGCTCTGCTGGCCAGAGTTCAAGCTTCTTTATTTTCAGGTTTCCCCACCCACTCTTGTTTTGAGTAGGTTTTCAGCTCAAGTCAGCAAGCACATTTAGTTTTCCAATTAGAGAATGGTAAAGAGTAAAGATCAGGTATAAGGTATCACACAGCTGGTGTAAGAAGCATTTGTGTTACGAAAGAGAAACAGGCAGAATCCAGCCGCTTCGTATGGAGAGGCTGACTACATATGAAAGTCAACATCATTTTTTCTTAATGAAAAAAAAAACCAAACCCAAAACCAAAGCCATACACAGGAAATGTTATCTAATAAAAAGGTTAAGTTCAGAATCCTTAGCCTTGATAGACAAGAATCAAGATCATTAAATGCAATAATCACCCCTGAAGTGTCCAGTTTACTAGTACTCCTGGTCTTGAGTCTCAGCTCAAGGCAAAATAGTCACACATACCAATGCTTGTACTTGGGCTAACTTATAGTCCAAAAAGTAGTGTTTCCTCTAGGAAAACATGCCAGCTTCTGGTATCAGAGCTGGGAGTAACTCAGCACTTTTCACAATAACAGACCATAGAAATTCAGCAAGAACCTGATTAGTTTTCCAGCATTTGCCTCATATAAAGTTACCTTTTCCAATTTTATAAGATAAGCAGTTAACTCATCAGAGGGTAACAGCATTAATTTGCAGATGAGAACCCAAACCTTGGTGCACTGGATGTCTGACAGACAAAAGAAAGAAGTAAGTGTGAGGAAAATGAAAAAGAGAAAAACACAGAACCGAGATGGGAATACTTTGAATGATAACATTGTGAACTGTACTTGTTTACAGAAACAAAGGCCTAAGTCACTTTTGCACTTTTGACTACATTCTTTATGTGGTCTCATTCTCCAGAAGTTTAGATGGAAAACTTTATAGCTAGTTGAAAAGTTGCAGAGTTCTCTGCATCTTGAGACTTAGAGGAAATCAAAAAGTCCAACCCCTCAACACTGTAAAAGTGCACACTAGGTCATCCTCTATCTTATACTGTTTGGGATCAGAACAATAGAAACAGCTTCCTGTTCATAACAGAGTGCTTCAGAAGAGGGCCACTTTATCCTGTTAAAAAGTGAGAGAATGGCTTTTAACATTGCCTATGATTAGGTGAGTGTTGAGAGTTAACTCCGGTAGGCAGCTAAGCCCCACACAGCCACCTGCTCACTTCCCCGCAGTGGGATGGGGAAGAGAATCAGAAGGGTAAAAGTGAGAAAACTCATGAGTCAAATTAAAGACATTTTAATAGGTAAAGCAAAGCTGCACACGCAAGCAAAGCAAAATGAGGAATTCATTCACTACTTCTCATTGGCAGACAGATGTTTAGGCATTTCCAGGAAAGCAGAGCTCCAACACGTGTAATGGTTACTTGGGAAGACAGACGCCATAACTCCGAACGTCCTCCTTTCCTCCTTCTTTCCCCAGCTTTTTTATTGCTGAGCACGATGTCCTATGGTAAGGAATATCCCTTTGGTCAGTTGGGGTCAGCTGTCCTGGCTGTGTCCTGTGAGCAAAAGGGGTTATTCTGTGCAGTGATAAAACACGTTATTATAAAGAATCTCCCTGGAACCATGGTGATGACCTAAATGGTAATTTTGGCCCTTTGTTCCAAGTAGACCAACTGTGGAAAAATGCTGAAGAGACAACTTGCATAGGACAGGAAGACCTTAAAGAAGAACCGGCATGGGATCTTAATGAACTGTCCAAGAATTCTTGATAAAATAGCAGTACTGGAGGTATATTTAATTTATGTAACAAGAATAACCTGTTATATTTATCTAATAATAAAACAATGAACAGAGGGCAGATAAGATCACTCATGCACGCTACCTGCATGAGGATGGGCACTTCTTGTTCCCATGCGTCAAAGTAGTTGATTGGTTGGAATGGTCACTATCACTAAGCTGATTGGATGGAATGAGATCTCTGTAACCTATAAAATGCTTGTGCTAACTTATGTCAGGGTCCCCAAAGCGCTTGGCTTGGTCACTTTTTGCACATTTCAATAAACTCCTATGTAATTCTATGTTACTGGAGGTCTGTGTCTCCCTCCTCGGTAGGAGGGAAGAACTTTAATGCTGATAGTCCCCTCCCAACTTCTTGTGCACCCCCAGCCTACTCTCTGGTGGGGCAGCGTGAGAAGCAGAGAAGGCCTTGACACTGTGCAAGCACTGTTCAGCAACAGCTAAAACATTGGTGTGTTGTCAACACTGTTTTGGTCACAAATCCAAAACACAGCACCATAGGGGCTGCTATGAAGAAAATTAACTGCATCCCAGCCAGATCTAGTACAGTGGATTTATGCCAGAGTCCAATACTCTCTGACCAGGTTCTTTTAGATATTCCACGTGTGGAGTGTGTAATGTTTAATATCAAATTTACTTATTTGAAGATATTTGATGTTACATGGGATTTTTGATTTAGCAGAGTGATACAGCAATATACTGAAATCACAAGTGTAAGTTATAGCAATTGCAATATACAGTTCAATCACAATACCAATGTGATCCCCATTACCGGTCTCTATAATATTCTCACTGTCATGACACTGGGCATCCCCAGTCATCAGGAAGGAATACTTGGGTTGAAGCCAGCTCAAGCCCATTGCTCTCTTCAAAATTCTTTTGCTAGTTGTTCAGTTTTTATACTTTATGTTGGGCTGAGCCACGTATACACTCCCCCCATACTGGTCTGGCTAACTCAGGGAGACATTCACACACTTTTAATGAACTCAGGGAGAAACATTTCCACCGCCAGTTGATCCACTCAGCTGTGATGTAGTCAGTTGATCCACTCAAATTTTGATAGCTGTTTATCTAAAACAAAGGCTACCTTCCAGTCCCCTTTGTGTTGAGGCTGTTAGCTTTCTTTGCAACAGCTGTGGTCAGTCACACCCTACATTATTCCCACATTCTTCATGGACACATCGCCCTTGCCCATCACCACTGAGCCTTCTTCCATTGTAGGGGTTTATAGGTCAGTCACAGTTTACCTCTCTCTCTGTAGTATTGGTAAAATATAAATGCAAGCCTTTTTCAAATAAAGAACCATTTCCTTCCTATTCCTTTAAATTTGTTAGCAACAGCCTAGCTCTGCCCTCTAACACATGCATGCCAGTCCTACTGATTTCCATAGAACATAGATGAGAGCAATTGGATCCTAAGCAGCACAGCAGTTGTTCAATGTGACCAAGAGTGCAAATTGTCAGTGACCTTTGTTTTCTTCCTTGTTTTTCAGGTGGTGCTTCTTCAGCTGGCTGGCTGTGTCAGCATTGCCATTCACACTATGTGTGGCTGCAGGTTTTGCAATGGGATTTACAAATGGCTTTTTAAGCCATGTTTTTCAAAGCAGCTCAGAAAATTTCAGTTCTGATAAGGGGAGAAGAGTCATTTCAAAATATAACGCTAAGGAAACTGTTTAGTTTTCTCAGCAATGTACAGCTGAATTTTATTCTGTCCAGGGAGAAGAGTAGGAAGCTGGTACAACTTACAGTGGCACTCCTGTATACATCTGCACTGCCTCTCCATTTGATGTTTGCAGATTTCGTGTCCATGCAACATGGTGGGGGTGGGGGGAGGCAGGGGCATCACATCCACGACCTGGGCTCTGCCATAGCTACAGAATGGTACTACCAAAGAATTGCTGGGAGACTTCTAAGAAAAGAATAGCAGTACTACATTTATCCCTTCCTAAACATCCTGGACACTAACAGGATCTCAGGTATTCTTACATAACTTAAATATTTCTTATGTGCTTCCAGTCAACATGAGGTAATGAGTGTCTGTATTGGGTTTACTTGGCAAGGATTTGGTAGCAGGGGGACTGCAGGGGTGGCCTCTGTGAGGTCAGGAGCTGCTTCCATGTCGGACAAAGCCAGTTCCAGCCGGCTCCAAAATGAACCTACTGCTGTGTTGAAGATTATCTTAAGTTTTACTGAATCTTTCTATGTTTGGTTGTGAAATAATCAACTATAAGAACATCTTGATTTCAAGAAGTTAGCCTCTATGTTAGCGTTATGTATGGGTTGCTGTGTTACTTGTTATCTGAGACTGTATTGCTTGAAGTCCCTATTCCCTATTCTCTGGACTCTCTAGACCATAACCAGAGCCCCTAGGTTCTATTGTATATGGGATGAGTTATTTGACAACCTGGCAAGGTAGATATCTAGCTGGCCAACTTGGCAACAAAACCTACTTTTAAGGTGTCCTGAAGGGAACTGCCTTCATTATAACACTAAAAAACACACCCACAGGTCAAGAAGACCCTTGCCCAGGTGAAGACCCTTCCCCCGCGCAAGCGTAGTAACAGAAGAGAATGACATAACCGATATTATAATTATATGTAAATCACTAACCAATCATTGTAACTGGGAGTGTACTACCTTATAATTTTTGTGTATAAATGTAACGGTGATCTAGCCGTAGGTGTGCTTGATTTGTGGAAGTTCCACCTTGCAGCCGGTGCCGCAACAAAGAATACCTGCTTTCTAAAACTCCAAATTGAGTCTTAGAGAGTTCTTCATCTGCCGATTTATGGTAACAGATTTTGGCGACCCAGATGGGACACTGCTCTTGAGCCTCGACGGATCCTGGGATCGTGGAACCTCAGCTGGCACTGAGGGATTCTCAGAGAGGATTTTCCGATCCCTGGACTGAGGAGCCCCTGAGCGAAGAACATTGTTTTGTGAGTATTAAGGCATTCTTTCAGAAATTTGGACACCAGCCCATCAGGGTTGGGGTGGGCTAGTCCCCATTTGGTAGGGGTTAAACGTCCCCATTTGGAAAGCCTGCCTGTAAGGCGCAGCGAAATCTACGCAGGGTTGGGGCTTAGAGGGTACCCATTTGCAGTTGGAAGCCTAGCCGTCTGCCCGTAAGTCATAAGCGAAAGCTATTGCTGGGTTGGACATTTGGTTGAACTCTATTCATTACTTTTGAACTCCATCTGTTATCTATAATCCTTTAGACATAAACCGTTGACCAAGTCTGGGACTAGGATTGGATCCAGCCGCACCTAGACTCCTCTCTGAGGAGGAGTTTAGAAAGCAAGGGGGTCCTTTCTGAACCTCATGACTCAACGGGAGGGTCTCCCTGACAGTTTTGTCTGACCCTGTCCTCTATGCAGTAAATAATCGAGTGTACCTTGCCATCGAATCTTGTTAAACCACTGTCACCTTTGAATTTTACCTATTATCTTTGAATATTTTGTTGGGATGGCATCAGGATTTGTAAAATTATTTAAGAGTAAGAGTGCTGGGAATTTGGCAATGGATGAAAAGAAACCAAAGACCTCGCCGTTGGGGTGTTTGTTAGCGCATTGGGGCGAATTACATGATGATTTACGAAAGAGTCAGATGATTGAGTATTGTAACCATTGGTGGCCTTTGTATGTTTTGGAGGATCAGGAAAAGTGGCCAAAGAACGGCACTTTGAGTTATAATACTGTTTTGCAGTTAATGTTGTTCTGTAGAAGAGAAGGCAAATGGAATGCTTTTATTTGAGGCAGCGAGTGGATTGGCAGAATGAATGTAAGTTAATTAGTCGAGATACTTTGGTAATGGCGTTAACTTCAGAGAATAAGAAAGCAAAAGAGTTGTTGTTCGGCTTGTGATATGGCTTGTGATATTGGAAAGAGGTGCATTAGGTGTACAGTACCAAAAGAGGATGAAATGGAGTTAGAACTAGAAGTAGCACCCCCGCAGGAGGGACGGAATTTCCCTCCCTCACGTATAAGGGAAAGAAGTGTTGAAACAGAATGGGATAGTAGTGGAATGGGGGAGGAGATCGAAGAAGTAGTGGTTATACTGTATGGAATAAAGCATGCAATGCCAAGACCTCTGAATTGGTCTAAATTATATGAAGTAAAACAAGACAAAAATAAACTTGTGTTCTTAGAAAAATTAAAGGAAACTGCTAGAAAATATACTGATTTAAAATTGGAAACAGAGGCAGAACAACAACAATTGGCTTTGATTTTTTTTATGGGACAATCAGCACCCGATATAAAAAGGAAACTCCAAAAGTTGGAGGGAGAGGATTCCAGAAATTTAAATAAAATGCTCGAAGTAGCATAGAAAGTTATAATGGTTATAATTAAGCTGGGAGATGATAAAGTTGAATTTTTAGTAGATACAGGTGCAACATATTCTGTTTTGAACACTTGCAAAGGGAAATTGGGAAATAAAATGGCTAATATAATTGGAGCGACTGGGAAGCAAGAAAACAGGCCATTACTTCAACCCCTAGATTTGAAATTTGGAAATATTGTCCAAATTAAATGCGCAAATAGTGTTTGAAGAAGGAGAAATTCTTTTAAAAATACCAGAATCAAAGATGGGAAATATTGATGGTAACTCAAAAACAGCACAACCTGTAAAAATAGAATTAAAAGAACAGGCAAAACCAGTGAGAATCAAGCAATATCTAATTAACCCAGAGGTTAGACAAAGAATCAAGAAATTGATTGATAAATTTTTTAAGTTTGGAATTCTTGAAGAATGTGAGTTGGAATATACTATCCCAATTTCACCAATAAAAAAAACCCCAAACCTTCAGGTGAATATAGATTAGTTCAGGATTTAAGGGCTATAAATCAAATAGTTAAATCCTGCAGTTGTAAATCCATATATATTTTTTTTAACAGCATTAAGAGAGGTTGATCAGTGGTTTACAGTGCTTGATTTAAAGGATGCTTTCTTTTGTATACCTCTGGAGAAGGAAAGCCGAAAGTTATTTGCCTTTGAGTGGGAAAATCCACAAACAGGACAAAAGACACAATTAACATGGACAAGACTGCTGCAAGGATTCAAGAATAGTCCGACGATCTTCGGTAATCAGTTGGCGAAAGACCTGGAACAGTGGAAGCAAAGTGATACAGAACCTAAACCTGCACATTTGCTTCTACAATACGTGGATGACATCTTGATTGCTACAGAAGAAAGACTGACCTGCATCAAGGTAACAATAGACCTTTTAAACTTTCTTGGACTGAATGGGTACAAAGTGTCTAGGAACAAGGCTCAGATAGCGAGCCAAACTGTAATATATCTGGGCTTTGAGATTTCAAAAGGGCAACGACAGTTGGGAACAGACCGTAAGGAAGCAATTTGTAGTATCCCCAAACCGAAAAATGTTCATGAATTAAGAGCATTTCTGGGAATGGCTGGATGGTGTCGCCTTTGGATAATGAATTACGGTCTGATAGCAAAGCCGCTTTATGAAGCCCAAAAGAATGTACCATTTGTGTGGGGCCCAGAACAGCAAAAAGCCTTTCTGAACTTAAAACAGGCTTTAATGACTGCACCAGCATTGGGACTTCCAGATCTAACCAAAGATTTTCAGTTATTTGTTCATGAAAGGCAACCTCTTGCCCTCGGGGTGCTGACTCAGAAAATGGGAAGCTGGAAAAGACCGGTTGGGTATTTCTCCAAACAACTGGACACTGTAAGTAAAGGTTGGCCTACATGTCTCCGAGCAGTCGCCGCTACAGTGATGTTAATACAAGAAGCCCGGAAATTAACTCTGGGAAGGACAATAACAGTATATGTACCACACATGGTAATCACTGTTCTAGAACAAAAGGGGGGCCATTGGTTATCCCCTAGCAGAAGGATGAAACACCAAGTGATTTTGACAGAGCAGGATGATGTCATTTTGAAAACTACTAACTTAATTAACCCCGCAGACTTTTTGAACTCCGTGCAGGAAGAAGGGCAGATAGAACATGACTGTTTGGTGACCATTGAACATGTCTATTCCAGTCGAGAAGACTTAAAGGATAGACCGCTAGAGGATCCTGATTGGGAGTTATACACGGATGGTAGCAGTTTTGTGGAGGATGGGATCCGATATACAGGATATGCGGTGACTACTGAGAATTGTGTTGTAGAAGCAAATTCTTTACCCTGCACAACTTCAGCCCAAAAGGCAGAACTGATAGCCTTGACGAGGGCATTAGAACTAAGTGAGGGGAAGAAAGTGAACATTTGGACTGATTCAAAATATGCCTTTGACGTGGTACATGTTCATGGAGTCCTGTGGAAGGAAAGGGGATTATTATCCTCTCAGGGGACGAGTATTAAATAAAAAGAAGAAATCTTAAAATTGATACAAGCAGTCCAAAAACCGATTAAGGTGGCAATCATGCACTGTAAAGCACATCAATTGGGAAATACTAAAGAAATTATAGGAAACAAATTGGCAGACAGGACAGCTAGGAGAATTGCAAAAAGAGATGCCTTTCAAATGGCATTGATCCCTATTAAGACCATTGCTCTACCAAGAGAGAAACCTAAGTATTCAGAGGAAGACGAGAAATTAGGTAAGTTGTTAGATGCAAAAAAAAAGAATCTAGCAGGATGGTGGATAACATCACAAGGCCAAGTAGTAGTCCCACCACTAGTAATGAGGGAAATAATACAGACAAAACATAAGGAATGCCATTGGGGAGCAGAAGCATTGGTGGCACTTTTAAGGAAACAAATAGTATCAGTAAAATTGCTAGAAATGGCTAAAATGATAACTGCAAAATGTGAGATATGTTTGAAAAACAACCCAGTTGTAAAAAGAAAGGTTGAAATGGGAATACTGAAATCGGGAATGGAACCAGGAGATAATTGGCAAATCGATTTTTCAGAATTACCTCGCCAAAATGGGTATCGGTACATTTTGGTGGGGGTTGATACTTTTACAGGATGGCCAGAAGCCTTTCCCTGTCGGACCAATCAAGCAAAAGAAGTTATTAAGTGGCTATTGCAGGAAATTATCCCGAGATTTGGAGTACCGATCGGAATATCTTCAGATAGAGGTCCACATTTTATTGCCGAAGTGGTGCAGGGCGTTAGTAAAATGTTGGGAATTACTTGGAATTTACATACACCTTGGAGACCACAATCCAGTGGTAAAGTAGAAAGAATGAATCAAACACTGAAAAGACAGATTAGTAAAATATGTCAGGAAACTAATTTGAAATGGCCTCAGGCACTCCCATTGGCTCTTTTGAGAATTCGAGTTCAACCTAACTTTAAGTAGTCCGTATGAGTTGTTATACGGAAAACCATATGAATCTCCAGAACCAAATTTGAATGTACATATAAAAGAAAACAAGATATATATAACTATCTACTTTCCCTAGGAAAAACTTTAATTGCGCTTCGGAGTGTAGTTGTTTGGAACAGGCCTCTGTCTTTGGAGAATCCAGTACATGATTTCCAACCAGGAGATTATGTTTACGTGAAAACATGGACTTCTGAACCCCTTCAGGAACGTTGGAAAGGACCTTTCCAAGTACAGTTGACTACCTTCGCCGCCATCAAGAAAGCTGAATCAGAAGCGTGGATACACTACACCAGGGTGAAGAAAGCCCCACCATCGTGGAAAATTGTCAATAAGGAAGATAAGACCTCAAAATTTACTCTAAAATATGTCTAATTTTGTGTATTCTTTTCAGAAATGGGAATAAATATTGGTTTGGATGTTAGTGGGAACCAATTTTCTAGCGAAATTTGAACCAGCTGGGGAATTAAAAAAACACAGAAATTTATTAAAGTTGGGATGTAATTCTACTCAAATTCCAAACCTTAATCCTGAGGAGATGAAAATCTTCAAGGGACTAGGATGGAATTTGAGTTCATGGATAAAATCACTGATTAGCACTGCATTAGTCTTGTTGATAATCTTTTAACAATTATTTTGATTTACTATAGTTTAAAAGGCAAACAGTAAGACGGCATTTAATCGAATGATCATCCAAGTAGTGGCCAGACAACAGGATGAACCAAATACAATTTCAAAGATTCCCACTAAGATCACTGAAACGTAGTGATTATCACATCGCTAAAATAGATATTAAAATGAAAGTATTGAAATGAATTTCAAAACTTTCAAAGGGGGGAAATGTTCGATGGGCCCAGACCAATTGTATGAGGTTCAACAAGGCCAAGTGCCGGGTCCTGCACTTCGGCCACAACAACCCCATGCAGCGCTACAGGCTTGGGGAAGAGTGGCTGGAAAGCTGCCTGTCGGAAAAGGACCTGGGGGTGCTGGTCGACAGCCGGCTGAATATGAGCCGGCAGTGTGCCCAGGCGGCCAAGAAGGCCAATGGCATCCTGGCCTGTATCAGAAATAGTGTGGCCAGCAGGAGTAGGGAAGTGATCGTGCCCCTGTACTCGGCACTGGTAAGGCCGCACCTCGAATACTGTGTTCAGTTTTGGGCCCCTCACTACAAGAAGGACGTTGAGGTGCTGGAGCGTGTCCAGAGAAGGGCAACGAGGCTGGTGAAGGGTCTGGAGAACAAGTCTTATGAGGAGCGGCTGAGGGAACTGGGGTTGTTTAGCCTGGAGAAAAGGAGGCTGAGGGGAGACCTCATCGCTCTCTACAACTACCTGAAAGGAGGTTGTAGCGAGGTGGGTGTTGGTCTCTCCTCCCAAGTAGCAAGTGATAGGACGAGAGGAAATGGCCTCAAGTTGCGCCAGGGGAGGTTTAGATTGGATGTAAGGAAAAATTTCTTTACTGAAAGAGTGGTTAAACATTGGAACAGGCTGCCCAGGGAAGTGGTTGAGTCCCCATCCCTGGAGGTATTTAAAAGACGTGTAGATGAGGCGCTTAGGGACATGGTTTAGTGGGCATGGTGGTGTTGGGTTGACGGTTGGACTCGATGATCTTAGAGGTCTTTTCCAACCTCAATGATTCTATGATTCTATGATTCTATGATTCTATGATTCTATGTTGAAGATTATCTTAAGTTTAACTGAATCTTTAGGTTGTGAAATAATCAACTATAAGAACATTTTGATTCCAATAAGTTAGCCCCTATGGTAGCATTATGTATAGGTTGCTGTGTTACTTATTACTTGAGGCTGTGTTGCTTGAAGTCCCTATTCCCTATTCTCTGGACTCTCTAGACCATAACCAGAGCCCCTAGGTTCTATTGTATATGGGATGAGTTATTTGACAACCTGGCAAGGTAGATATCTAGCTGGCCAACTTGGCAACAAAACCTACTTTTAAGGTGTCCTGAAGGGAACTGCCTTCATTATAACACTAAAAAACACACCCACAGGTCAAGAAGACCCTTGCCCAGGTGAAGACCCTTCCCCCGCGCAAGCGTAGTAACAGAAGAGAATGACATAACCGATATTATAATTATATGTAAATCACTAACCAATCATTGTAACTGGGAGTGTACTACCTTATAATTTTTGTGTATAAATGTAACGGTGATCTAGCCGTAGGTGTGCTTGATTTGTGGAAGTTCCACCTTGCAGCCGGTGCCGCAACAAAGAATGCCTGCTTTCTAAAACTCCAAATTGAGTCTTAGAGAGTTCTTCATCTGCCGATTTACGGTAACATGTGCATTTCCTTCTTACACTTTAGTTTGCCCAGGAGGTCCTTACTCAGCCATGCCAGTCTCCTGCCTTCCTTGCCTGATTTCTTACATGTGGGAATTGAGAACTCTTGCGCTCTAAGAAAAACGTCCTTAAAGAGCTGCCACCTCTGTTCAGCTCCTTTATTCCTGAGGGCAGTTTCCCAGGGGGTCCCATCCACTGATTCCTTAAACAACTGAAAGTTTGCTCTCCTATCTCTCACGATCACTGCAGCTCAGGCTGCCACCAATCTTAACATCTCTAATTAGTTCATCCGTGTTGGTAAGCAACAGGTCTCTTCTCCCAAGTAACAAGTGATAAGACACGAGGAAACGGCCTCAAGTTGTGCCAGGGGAGGTTTAGATTGGATATTAGGAAATATTTCTTCACTGAAAGTGTTATCAAGCATTGGAACAGGCTGCCCAGGGAAGTGGTTGAGTCCCCATCCCTGGAGGTATTTAAAAGACGTGTAGATGAGGCGCTTAGGGACATGGTTTAGTGGGCATGGTGGTGTTGGGTCGACGGTTGGACTCGATGATCTTAGAGGTCTTTTCCAACCTCAATGATTCTATGATTCTAAGGTAAATTTTGACATCAATGCCAAAAGCAACACTAAATCACAAAGACATGAAGATGGTGTCATGGTCCATTTGGATCTCTCAGATTTACAGGACAATGTACTCTGTGATTTAAACTTGTATTGGGTTTACATGGCAAGGTTTTGGTAGCGGGAGGGCTGCAGGGGTGGCTTCTGTGAGAAGATGCCAGAAGCTTCCCGATGTCCAGTAGAGCCAGTTCCAGCCAGCTACAAGACGCATCCGCTGCTGGCCAAGGCTGAGCCAATCAGCAATGGTGGTAGTGCCTCTGTGATAACATGTTTAAGAAGGGGTAAAAAAACTACTGGAGAGCAGCAGCCGGAAGAGAGGAGTGAGAATATGTGAGAGAAACAACTCTGCAGACACCAAGGTCAATGAAGAAGGAGGGGGAGGAGGTGCTCCAGGCACAGGAGCAGAGATTCCCTTGCAGCCTGTGGTGAAGACCATGGTGAAGCACGTTGTCCCCCTGCAGCCCATGGAGGTCCACGGTGGAGCAGATATCCACTCTGCAGCCCGTGGAGGACCCCATGCCGGAGCAGGTGGATGCACCCGAAGGAGGTTGTGACCCCATGGAGAGCCTGTGCTGGAACAGGCTCCTGGCAGGACCTGTGGACCCGTGGAGAGAGGAATCCACGCTGGAGCAAGTTTCCTGGCAGGACTTGTGACTCGGTGGGGGACCCACGCTGGAGCAGTCTGTTCCTGAAGGACTGCACCCCGTGGAAAGGACCCAAGCTGGAGAAGTTCGTGGAGGACTGTCTCGTGTGGGAGGGACCCCATGCTGGAGCAGGGGAAGAGTGTGAGGAGGAAAGAGCGACAGAGACAACATGTGATGAACTGACCGCAACCCCCATTCCCCATCCCCCTGTGCCACTCAGGGGGAGGAGGTAGAGAAATCGGGAGTGAAGTTGAGCCCGGGAAGAAGGGACAGGTGGGGGGAAAGTGTTTTAAGATTTGTTTTTATTTCTCATTACTCTGCTCTGATTTTATTGGTAATAAATTAAATTAATTTCCCCGAGTCGAGTCTGTTTTGCCTGTGACGGTAATTGGTGAATGATCTCTCCCTGTCCCTATCTTGTCCACGAGCCTTTTGTCGTATTTTTCCCCCCTGTCCAGCTGAGGAGGAGGAGTGACAGAGCGGCTTGGTGGGCACCTGGCGTCCAGCCAAGTTCAACCCACCACAGTCCTTTTTGACACCCAACACGGGGCACGAGACAATGGCAGTTTTGTATTAAGCCTGCTACAGCTATAGTGATTATTAAGTGGCAAGGTTCTGTGCAGGTCATGGAATTTGTTGGCTGCACTACTTATCTCTTTATTTTGCTGAGCTTGGGAACATGTTAGTACAAACAATGGCTATGTGCTTTGGCCTGGCATTGATGGCCTTGCTGTTCTGGAGGAGCTATCCTGTGGAGAGGATGAGAGAATACCTCTCCCTGTCCTGGTTTCGGCAGGGATAGAGTTAATTTCCTTTCCAGTAGCTGGTACAGTGTTTTGGATTTAGGATGAGAACAAAGTTGATAACGCACCCATGTTTTAGTTGTTGCTAGGTAATGCTTACACTAGCCAAGGACTTTTTCGTTTCCCATGCTCTACCGACTGAGAAGGCTGGGGGTGCACAAGAAGCTGGGAGGGGGCACAGCCAAACTGGCCAAAGGGACATTCCATACCATGTGACGTCATGCTCAGTACATAAACTGGGGAAAGCTGGCCGGGGGGGCCGCTGCTCGGGGACTGGCAGGGCATCGGTCGGCGGGCGGTGAGCAATTGTACTGTGCATAGCTTGTTTTGTGTATTATTATTATTATCATATTATTATTATCATTTTATTTCAATTATTAAACTGTTTTTATCTCAACCCACGAGTTTTTCTAACTTGTGCTCTTCCAATTCTCTCCCCCATCCCACCGGGTGGGAGGGAGTGAGCGAGCGGCTGCGTGGTGCTCAGTTGCCGACTGAGATTAAACCACGACAGTCCTTTTTGGCACCCAACGTGGGGCCCGAAGGGTTTGAGATAATAACAGATTAACCAGAGTGTATTAAGGAACTTATATCTGTTAATGGTTGTGGGTCACAATGTTGGTTTCTCTGTTCTCGATATTGATTTGTATAATCTGCATCGTGCTCTTTTTCCTGCTGTACATGTTAAAGATTGGTGTTGGGTTTTGCAGTTTGCTGTGGTCTGCAGTGAGTAGTGATGTCTCGCTTGTGAGGTTTGTTTTTAGAACATTGACCTTGACGTTTCTGTGGTATGTAAACTTCGCAATGAAGCCGTTACTGTACCACGGAGACCATTTCATGGAGACAACTAGCAATTACAGTGACTTTTCTGAGAGTTTTTTTACGGAGGAAACACAGAATGGCAGTGTCACTACCTTCTTCTATAATGTTTCCTCCTTCGTTACAGTAACTTCTCAGTATTTTGAACATCCTTGGGTAGTTAATATACTTCTACTGGTACTTCTTGGGAATATTGTTTCGGTGTTGTCTAAAGTTGATAAGCAATTTAAGAATATCATCCAGAGATCTGCCCCAAGGCTGAATAATTATGAGTGGCAGGGTGTGTGGGACAAGATGGGCAAGTACCTAGGCCAATGGGCACCCCCAGTGTTTTGGAACTTCACCCCTGAGCAAGTGCAGAATCCTGAAAAGTTAGTAGAATATTTGGAAAAAGTATGCTGTCACCCTGGCAACTCCAGAGAGATGCAGCTCATTGCAACGTGCTGGGGCCTGGCCCATGCCTACCGAGCCCTGTTCAACACCATTCAGTGCCCTCAAAGGGAAGGGAAGGTCTCTGGCTCTGACAGTAAAACGACACGCACTGCGGCCACTCAGACCCGGGCAACACACCCTGTGGCTGAACCAAAGAACCAGCCTGTGCCGGTATCAGTCGCCCCTGTACACAAGAAGAAATCTTGGAAGCGGAAGTCAGCTTGTCTAGTAAGGGAGGAAGAAGCTTCTTCTAAAAGGGAGCCAGAGGAAAAAATGTACGACTACCCTGGAGAAGGGCCATCACGAGAACAGGAGGAGGAGAGCCGGCCGCTGATCAGGGAGGAAGAAGAGGAAGAACTGATAAACGAGGCAGTGACCACCCAATCTCTATCCCTGAGTGAGCTGCGAGATATACGAAAAGATTTCAGCGGTCATCCAGGTGAGCATATTGTCACCTGGCTGCTCCGATGCTGGGATAATGGGGCCAGTAGCCTGGAATTAGAGGGTAAAGAAGCCAAGCAGCTGGGATCCCTTTCTAGGGCAGGGGGCATTGACAAAGCAATTGGAAAAGGGACACGAGTCCTCAGCCTTTGGAGGCGACTCTTGTCAAGCGTGAAGGAAAGGTATCCCTTTAAGGAAGATGTCATATGTCGCCCAGGCAAGTGGACCACCATGGAGAAGGGTATCCAGTTCCTGAGAGAATTAGCTGTGCTGGAGGTGATTTATGGTGACCTGAGCAATGAACAGCTATCCAAAGATCCAGACGAAGTCAAGTGCACACGACCCATGTGGCGGAAGTTTATAAGGAGCTCACCATCGTCATACGCCAATTCATTGGCAGTGATGACCTGGAAAGATGGAGAGGAACAAACGGTGGATGAATTGGCTAGTCAACTCTGGCAATATGAGGAAAGTCTCTCTTCCTCCCTCGTCTTGGCTGTGGAAAAACTGTCCCGGGAGATCCAGCGACTCAGAGAGGATAGGTCCTACTCCTCACCTGTATGGACCAATATCTCGGCTATTAGGAGTCAGCGTTCTTTTGCTCAAGAGAGAGAATATAAAGGGTACACACCACGGAGCACCCTATGGTTTTACCTGCGTGACCACGGAGAGGACATGAGGAAGTGGGATGGAAAACCTACCTCACCTGATCAGCCCTAGGGGCACGGGTACGTGAATTGCAAGGGAAAACAATCACAGAAAGAGGTTCTTCCAGGAAAATTGCTGCTCCAGTTTCCAGCAGGCAGTTCCCCAGAGAGAGTAGAAGGGCTGATCTTACTCTTGATCTTAATGAAGAAACTTCTGACTCGTACGTACAAGAAATGAGAAATGAGTACTGTGATGAGGAGGAGCTTCCCTCCATGGACAGAATCTACAGTGTGTTGTGGGAAAATCCATCTGGGGTCCATCTGATGCTGCACGAACGCGGGGTTCCCAGCATCTGAAGGGACGTAAGATTTACTCACTATCTATACCTCTTCTTATTTTTTCTTATTAAAACAGCTATTGTATTAAGCCATTTGTTTTCAGGCCTTTCTTATTGAGATCCAGAAAGAACCCTGCACTATCCCTCTCTCTCTCCCCCTTCCCCCCCTTCCCTTACCACACACACCCCGGTGCATAACAGTATCTTCTTCAGTCTCAAACAACGTAATTGTTGTCACTCGCACAGGCAATCAGCTCCGGTGCAGGCGCATCCCGCAGCGGAGCGGCGGATCGCGGCGTACAGGGGGGTTTCCTGAGCTGGGGAACCCACAGGGGAGCGCAGGGACCCGCTGGGAGCCGGCAGCTCTCACGAGGGCGGCTGACGAGGCGTGGGCGGGGCCAGGAGTAACTGGCTGCCACCCCCCACTGCCACTAAAGGCAGCCCCAGGGAGCGCTAGCCACCAGGACGGGCAAACAGGGCGTGGCGTGTCAGCTAGGGCGCGGTGCGGCAGTTTTTGCGGCAGTTCACGAGGGAGGGCACCTCTTCGAAGGGGAGGCACTCCACAGGCCGAGTGGGGACTCGGGGTACACATAACCCAGCAACTGGGCACAGGTCAAGGGCACTCATCCTACCTGACCCTCAATGGTGGGCACTTGTCTGAGGGTAAAGGCTGTGGCTCCAGTTGGGGTGTCTGCACCATCTACCCCAGCAGCGGCCGATGCCTCCACGCAGATGGAACTGCTGAAGGGAGAGGCTGCAGTGCAGACCTCAGGCTGCAGGAAGTGCCTAGACCTCTCTCCTGGGGTAGGGACAGGCAGCAGACCTGCCTGCAAAAGGTGTGCCCAGGTCGAGGACCTCCTGCAGCAGGTGGCTGAGCTGCAGGAGGTGGTGAGAAGACTGTGAAACATCAGGGAGGCAGAGAAGGAGCTAGATAGCTGGTCCAAGTGCAGTCTGAAGCGGACCCGCAGCCCACGGCAAAACAGCCAAAAAACTCCCCCACCGGCACACGCAGAAGGGAGTGGGGGGGCCAATAATGCAGAAGAATGGACGGCTGCAAAGGCAAGGACCAGCAGGAGGAAGAGACTTCCCCCGAAGCCTGAGGTGCCCTTGCAGAACCGCTTCACCGCTCTGCAGGCCAAAGAGGAAAGTCCTGTCACACCAGGAGAAGCGCTGGAGCTGAGTAATGCAGCCCGATCTGCCCCCCGTATAACAACCAGTGCCACTAAGAAAAGGCGACGGGTGATAGTAGTAGGCGACTCTCTTCTGAGAGGTACAGAGGCACCCATTTGCCGACCGGACGCACTCTCTAGAGAGGTGTGCTGCTTACCGGGGGCTCGCATCAGGGATGTCACCGAGAGGCTACCAAGCCTCGTACAGTCCACTGACTATTATCCGCTGCTGCTGTTTCACGTGGGCACCAGTGACACAGCCAGGAGCAGTCTGAGGACTATCAAGAAGGACTACAGAGCCCTGGGAGCAGCAGTAAGGTACTCAGGAGCGCAGGTAGTTTTTTCATCAATCCTGCCGGTCAAAGGGAAGGGGTTTGAAAGGGCCAGTCGAATCTGGCGAGTCAACAAATGGTTACGGGACTGGTGCCACAGCCAGGGGTTCGGCTACTTAGACCATGGGACTCGCTTTGAGAAACCTGGTCTACTGGGGGCTGACGGGGTCCATCTGTCAGAGGAGGGGAAGAGCATCTTCAGTCATAGGCTTGCCAAGCTGGTGAAGAGGGCTTTAAACAAGAGATGCCGGGGGAGGGGAACCTCAATCCATCCCACTCCTACCAGTCTGATGCCAGGGCCAGCAATAGATGCCCAGAGCCTGGAGAAGGAACACAGGTCAGCAGGCAAGTGCCTGAGGAGCAGCACAAAGGAACTCCAGCCAGTAAGACAGCTTCATCGGGGGCCCAACTTCAATGCCTCTATGCAAGCGCACGTAGCATGGGGAATAAACAAGAGGAGTTCGAGACATGCGCACGCCTGCAGGGCTACGACCTTACTGGCATCACGGAGATGTGGTGGGATGGCTCCTATGATTGGAGTGTTGGGATGGAGGGATACAGGCTCTTTAGGAAGGACAGGCAGGGGAGACGAGGAGGGGGTGTCGCCCTCTATGTCAATGTCCAGCTGGAGTGCATGGAGCTCTGCCTGGGGATGGATGAGGAGCCGACCGAGAGCTTGTGGGTCAGGATTAAAGGGAAGGCAGGGACAGGTGACATTGCGGTGGGAGTCTGCTACAGGCCACCTGACCAGGAAGACCGAGCGGATGAGGCCCTCTATAGACAGATAGGAGCAGCCTCACGCTCACAAGCCCTGGTCCTCATGGGGGACTTCAACCACCCCGACATCTGTTGGAGGGACAACACGGCAGGGCATAAGCAATCCGGGCGGTTCCTGGAATGTGTCGATGATAACTTCCTTCTCCAAGTGGTAGAGGAGCCAACGAGGAGAGGTGCTACGCTGGACCTTGTTCTCCCCAACAAGGAGGGGCTGGTGGGGAATGTGAAGCTCAAGGGCAGCCTGGGCTGCAGTGACCACGAAATGGTGGAGTTCAAGATCCTTAGGGCACCGAGGAGGGCGCACAGCAAGCTCACTACCCTGGACTTCAGGAGAGCAGACTTTGGTCTCTGCAGGGATCTGCTTGGTAGAGTGCCATGGGACAAAGCCCTGGAGGGAAGAGGGGCCCAGGAAAGCTGGGTAATATTCAAGGATCACCTCCTCCAAGCTCAGGAGCGATGCATCCCAACAAAGAGGAAGTCAGGCAAAAACACCAGGAGGCCTGCGTGGATGAACAAGGAGCTCCTGGACAAACTCAAACACAAAAAGGAAGCCTACAGAGGGTGGAAGCAAGGACAGGTAGCCTGCGAGGAATACAGAGAAATTGTCCAAGCAGCCGGGGATCAGGTTAGGAAAGCTAAAGCCCTGACAGAATTAAATCTGGCCAGGGACGTCAAGGGCAACAAGAAAAGATTCTATAGGTATGTCGGGGGTAAAAGGAAGGCAAGGGAAAATGTGGGCCCTCTCTGGAACAAAACGGGAGACCTGGTTACCCGGGACACGGAGAAGGCGGAGGTACTCAATGGCTTTTTTGCCTCGGTCTTCACCGGCAAGTGCTCGAGCCTCACCGCCCAAGCCGCAGAAGGCAAAGGCGGGGCCTGGGAGAATGAAGAGCCGCCCACTGTGGGAGAACATCAGGTTCGAGACCATCTAAGGCACCTGAAGGTGCACAAGTCCATGGGACCCGATGAGATCCATGTGCGGGTCCTGAAGGAACTGGCGGATGAAGTTGCTAAGCCACTATCCATCGTATTTGAGAAGTCGTGGCAGTCCGGTGAAGTTCCCACTGACTGGAAAAGGGGAAACATAACCCCCATTTTAATAAAAGGGAAAAAAGGAAGACCCGGGGAGCTACAGGCCAGTCAGTCTCACGTCTGTGCCTGGGAAGATCACGGAACAGATCCTCCTGGAAGCTATGCTAAGGCCCATGGAGGACAGGGAGGTGATTCGAGACAGCCAGCATGGCTTCACCAAGGGCAAGTCCTGCCTGACCAACCTAGTGGCCTTCTATGATGGAGTGACTACATCAGTGGACACGGGAAGGGCTACAGATGTCGTCTATCTGGACCTCTGTAAGGCCTTTGACACGGTCCCCCACAACATCCTTCTCTCTAAACTGGAGAGGTATGGATTTGATGGGTGGACTGTCCGGTGGGTGAGGAATTGGTTAGATGGTCGCATCCAGAGGGTAGTGGTCAATGGCTCAATGTCCAGATGGAGATTGGTGATGAGTGGCATCCCGCAGGGGTCCGTATTGGGACGGGTACTGTTTTATATCTTCATCAATGCCATAGACAGTGGGATCGAGTGCACCCTCAGCAAGTTTGCAGATGACACCAAGCTGAGTGGTGCGGTCGACACGCCAGAGGGACGGGATGCCATCCAGAGGGACCTGGACAAGCTCGAGAAGTGGGCCTGTGTGAACCTCATGAAGTTCAACAAGGCCAAGTGCAAAGTCCTGCCCCTGAGTCAGGGCAACCCCCGGTATCAATACAGACTGGGGGATGAAGAGATTGAGAGCAGCCCTGCCGAGAAGGACTTGGCGATACTGGTGGATGAAAAATTGGACATGAGCCGGCAATGTGCGCTTGCAGCCCAGAAAGCCAACCGTATCCTGGGCTGCATCAAAAGAAGCATGGCCAGCAGGTTGAGGGAGGTGGTTCTGCCCATCTACTCTGCTCTCGTGAGACTCCACCTGGAGTGCTATGTCCAGCTCTGGAGTCCTCGGCACAGGAAAGACATGGACCTGTTGGAGTGGGTCCAGAGGAGGGCCACGAAAATGATCAGAGGGCTGGAGCACCTCCCCTATGAGGACAAGCTGAGAGAGTTGGGGTTGTTCAGCCTGGAGAAGAGAAGGCTCTGGGGAGACCTTATTGCAGCCTTTCAACATACAAAGGGGATATAAAAATGACAGAGAGAGACTTTTTACCAAGGCCTGTAGTGACAGGACAAGGGGCAACGGTTTTAAACTGAAATAGGGTAGTTTTAGATTGGATGTAAGGAAAAATTTTTTATGCTGAGGGCGGTGAGACACTGGACCAGTTGCCCAGAGAAGTTGTGGATGCCATGTCGCCATAGGACTTGCTTTTCAGTGGCCCGACTCGTGGGTATGTGAGCATCTACGTGACGGGCTTTTACAACCGGGTTCCCCACCCGGGCAGCAATATCTTGCCACAATGCAGCAGCCCAGATGGGTTTGCCTCTGCGCTGCCAGTTGCTCTGCTTCCATTGCTGCAACCACCCCCACAGGGCATTTGCCACCATCCAGGAGTCAGTATAGAGACAGAGCACTGGCCACTTTTCTCGGTCAGCAATGTCTAAAGCCAGTTGGATGGCCTTTACTTCTGCAAATTGGCTCGATTCACCTTCTCCTTCAGCAGTTTCTACAACTTGTCGCATAGGACTCCATACAGCAGCTTTCCACCTCCGATGCTTTCCCACAATATGACAGGACCCATCAGTGAACAGGGCATATGGCTTCTCATTTTCTGGTAGTTCATTATACAGTGGGGCCTCCTCAGCACGCGTCACCTCCTCTGGCGATATTCCAAAATCTTTGCCCTCTGGCCGTTCCATGATCACTTCCAGGATTCCTGGGCGACTGGGGTTTCCTATTCGAGCCCGTTGTGTGATCAGTGCGACCCTCTTACTCCACGTAGCATCAGTTGCATGATGTGTACAGGGGATCCTCCCTCTGAACATCCAGCCCAGCACCGGCAGTCGGGGTGCCAGGAGGAGCTGTGCTTCAGTGCCAATCACTTCCAAAGCAGCTCGAACCCCTTCATAGGCTGCCAATATCTCTTTTTCAGTTGGAGTATAGCGGGCCTTGGATCCTCTGTATCCCCGACTCCAAAACCCTAGGGGTCGACCTCGAGTCTCCCCTGGTGCTTTCTGCCAGAGGCTCCAGGTACGGTGTATTGGGTCTGTCTGAGATGGAGTTAACTTTCCCCATAGCAGCCCTCATACTGCTG
Organism: Aptenodytes patagonicus; assembly: GCF_965638725.1. NCBI lineage: Eukaryota > Metazoa > Chordata > Aves > Sphenisciformes > Spheniscidae > Aptenodytes > Aptenodytes patagonicus. The sequence continues at coordinate 43,834,860 of NC_134981.1, forward strand.
TGCTTTGTATTGGTAGCTAGAAAGGTGTTGATAACACACCAGTGTTTTGGCTACTGCTGAGCAGTGCTCCCACAGCATCAAGGCTGTCTTTCCAACATTTCCCCCCCTCTCCCAGTAGGCTGGGGGTGAGCAAGAGCTTGGGAGGGGACATAGCCAGGACAGCTGACCCAAAACGACCAAAGGGATTTTCCATACCATATGATCTCTGCTCAGCAATAAAAGCTAATTGAAAGGAGGAGGAAGGGGTGGCATTTGTTATTAAAGCATCTGTCTTCCGGAACAACCGCTACGCGTGCTGAAGCCCTGCTTCCCAGGAAGTTGCTGGACATCTCCTGCTGATGGGTAGTAGAGAATAAATCTTTTGTTTTCCTTTGCTTCCGCCTGCGGCCTTTGCTTTTGCTTTATTAAACTGCCTTTATTAAACTTGACCCACAAGGGGTTTTTTCCATCTTATTTTCTCTGCCCCCATCCTGCTGAGGAGGGGAGTGATAGGGTGGCTTGGTGGAACCTGGTGTCCAGCCAAGGTCAACCCACAACATAGGGCCATTCTCCCCTGCTGCAGTGTAGAGCATATTTTTTAAATCTTGCCCTGCCTGGACTGGCCCAAGGGCTACTGCATGAACTATCTCCTCTTTAATTTGTTCAAAGGCTTGTCGTTGCTCAGGGCCCCATTTGAAATCATTCTTCTTCCGGGTCACTTGATAGAGAGGGTTTATGATCAGACTGTAATTTGGAATATGCATTCTCCAAAAACCCACGACGCCTAAGAAAGCTTGTGTTTCCTTTTTGCTAGTTGGTGGAGACATGGCTGTTATTTTGTTGATCACATCTATTGGGATCTGACGACGTCCATCTTGCCATTTTATTCCTAAAAACTGGATCTCCTGTGCAGGTCCCTTGACCTTACTTTGTTTTATGGCAAAACCGGCCTTCAGCAGGATTTGGACTATTTCCTTCCCTTTTTCAAAAACTTCTTCTGCTGTGTTGCCCCACACGATGATGTCATCAGTGTAATTGCTCACCACCTGTTGACTGATGCCCAGTCAGTTCAAGAGCAGTGGACCCTAGTTTATACACTGAGCATGACGTCATATGCTATGGAATATCCCTTTGGTCAGTTTGGGTCAACTGTCCCAGCCGTGTCCCCTCCAGCTTCTTGTGCACTCCCAGCCTACTCACTGGTGGGGCAGTGTGAGAAGGAGGAAAATGCCTTCATTCTGTGTAAGCATTGCTCAGCAGTAACTAAAACATCGGTGTGTTATCAACATTATTCTCATCCTAAATCTAAACCACAGCACTATAACAGCTACTAGGAAGAAAATTAACTCCATCCCAGCCGAAACGAGGACAAGTTTTCTGGTTTCTTTTGCATTCTTTTGCTTTGCTTGGATTTCTTTATTGTTTCTGTTTCTTTTGGTTTCTTTTTGTTTCATTTTTTGTTTCTTTTTAGATTCTTACAGTTTTGTTTTGTTTCCTTGTGGTTTCTTTCCATTTTCTTTTCATGTCTTTTGCTTTCTCTGGTTTCCTTTGGCTTCATATTGGTTTCTGTTGGTTTCTTTTTGGTGTCTTTTTGGTTTCTTTTTGTTTCTTTTGGTTTGTTGTCTTTTGTTTTCTTTGGGTTCTTTAGTCATTCTTTTGTTTCTCTTTTGTGCCTCTGGTTTCTTTTTGGCTTATTTTGGTTAATTTTGTTTTCATTTTGGTATCTATTGGTTTCTTTTTTGTTTGTCTTTCTTTTCATTTATATTGGTTTATTTTTTATTCTTTTGCTTTCTTTTTTGTTTTCTTTGGTTTTCCTTTATTTTCTTTGGTTTCCACATTTTTTACTTTCCAGATATTTTGTTTGGGTTTCTTTTTTATTTCTTTTGGTTTCTTTTGTTTTCATTTTTGTTTCTTTTGTTCTCTTTATGATTCTTTCTGGTTTCTTTGTTTTCTTTTAGTTTCTTTTAGGTTTCTTTAGTTTCTTATGCTTTCTTTTGGATTCTTTTGTTTCTTTTGGTTTATTTTTTGTTCTTTTTAGTTTCTTTCAGTTGCTTCATTGTGTATTAGTAGATGTTTTGGTTTCTTTTGGTTTTTGTTTATTTGCTTTATTTTTGTTTCTCTTGGTTTCTTTGTTTTCATTGTTTTCTTTTTCCTTTCCTTGTTTTTCTTTTCTTTTAGTTTTGTTCTTTTTCTTTGGTTTCTTTTGTTTCTTTTAGTTTCTTTTGGATGTTTTTTTTTTGTTCTGATTTGTTTTTATGGGGTGTGGGGGTGTCCTGGTTTCGGCAGGGATAGAGTTAATTTCTTTTCTAGTAGCTGGTACAGTGTTTTGGATTTAGGATGAGAACAAAGTTGATAACGCACCGATGTTTTAGTTGTTGCTAGGTAATGCTTACACTAGCCAAGGACTTTTCAGCTTCCCATGTTCTACCGACTGAGAAGGCTGAAGGTGCACAAGAAGCTGGGAGGGGGCACAGCCAAACTGGCCAAAGGGACATTCCATACCATGTGACGTCATGCTCAGTACATAAACTGGGGAAAGCTGGCCGGGGGGGCCGCTGCTCGGGGACTGGCTGGGCATCGGTCAGCGGGTGGTGAGCAATTGTGCTGTGCATCACTTGCTTTGTGTATTATTATTATTATTATCATATTATTATTATCATTTTATTTCAATTATTAAACTGTTTTTATCTCAACCCACGAGTCTTTCTAACTTGTGCTCTTCCAATTCTCTCCCCCATCCCACCGGGTGGGGGGGAGTGAGCGAGCGGCTGCGTGGTGCTTAATTGCTGACTGAGATTAAACCACGACAGTCCTTTTTGGCGCCCAACGTGGGGCACGAAGGGTTTGAGATAATAACAGATTAACCGGAGTGTATTAAGGAACTTATATCTGTTTATAGTTCAGGGTCACAATGTTGGTTTCTCTGTTCTCGATATTGATTTGTATAATCTGCATCGCGCTCTTTTTCCTGCTGTACATGTTAAAGATTGGTGTTGGGTTTTGCAGTTTGCTGTGGTCTGCAGTGAATAGTAATGTCTCGCTTGTGAGGTTTGTTTTTAGAACATTGACCTTGACGTTTCTGTGGTATGTAAACTTCGCAATGAAGCCGTTACTGTACCACGGAGACCATTTCGTGGAGACAACTAGCAATTGCAGTAACTTTTCTGAGAGTTTTTTTACGGAGGAAATACAGAATGGCAGTGTCACTACCTTCTTCTATGATGTTTCCTCCTTCATTACAGTAATTTTTCAGTATTTTGAGCATCCTTGGGCAGTTAAGATACTTCTATTAATACTTCTTGGGAATACTGTTTCGGTTTTGTCTAAAGTTGGTAAGCAATTTAAGAATATCATCCAGAGATCTGCCCCAAGGCTGAATAATTATGAGTGGCAGGGTGTGTGGGACAAGATGGGCACCCCCAGTGTTTTGGAACTTCACCCCTGAGCAAGTGCAGAATCCTGAAAAGTTAGTAGAATATTTGGACTAAGTATGCTGTCACCCTGGCAACTCCAGAGAGATGCAGATCATTGCAACGTGCTGGGGCCTGGCCCATGCCTACCGAGCCCTGTTCAACACCATTCAGTGCCCTCAAAGGGAAGAGAAGGTCTCTGGCTCTGACAGTAAAACGACACGCACTGCGGCCACTCAGACCCGGGCAACAGGCCGTGCAGCCACTCAAACCCGGGCAACACGCACTACGGCCACTCCAACCCCGGCGACAGGCTCTGCGGCCACTCAGACCCCGGCGACAGGCCCTGCGGCCACTCAGACTCCGGTGACAGGCCCTGCGGCCACTCCAACCCCGGCGACATGCACTGCGGCCACTCCAACCCCGGCGACAGACCCTGCGGCCACTCAGACTCCGGTGACATGCACTTGCACTGCGGCCACTCCAACCCCAGCAACAGGCCCTGCGGCCACTCAGACTCCGGTGACATGCACTTGCACTGCGGCCACTCAGACCCCGGCAACAGGCCCTGCGGCCACTCCAACCCCAGCGACATGCACTGCGGCCACTCCAACCCCGGCAACAGGCCCTGCGGCCACTCAGACTCCGGTGACATGCACTTGCACTGCGGCCACTCCAACCCCAGCAACACGCCCTGTGGCTGAACCAAAGAACGAGCCTGTGCCAGTATCAGTCGCCCCTGTACACAAGAAGAAATCTTGGAAGCGGAAGTCAGCTCGTTTAGTAAGGGAGGAAGAAGCTTCTTCTAAAAGGGAACCGGAGGAAGAAGTATACGAGACAGATGACCCTAGAGAAGGACCATCACGAGAACGGGAGGAGGAAAGCCGGCCGCTGATCGGGGAGGAGGAAGAGGAAGAACTCATAAACGAGGCAGTGACCACCCGATCTCTATCCCTGAGTGAGCTGCGAGATATACGAAAAGATTTCAGCCGCCGTCCAGGTGAGCATATTGTCACCTGGCTGCTCCGATGCTGGGATAATGGGGCCAGTAGCCTGGAATTAGAGGGTAGGGAAGCCAAGCAGCTGGGATCCCTTTCTAGGGAAGGGGGCATTGACAAAGCAATTGGAAAAGGGACACGTATCCTCAGCCTTTGGAGGCGACTCCTGTCAAGCGTGAAGGAAAGGTATCCCTTTAAGGAAGATGTCATATGTCGCCCAAGCAAGTGGGCCACCATGGAGAAGGGTATCCAGTTTCTGAGAGAATTAGCTGTGCTGGAGGTGATTTATGATGACCTGAACAATGAACAACTATCCAAAGATCCAGACGAAGTCAAGTGCACACGACCCATGTGGCGGAAGTTTATAAGGAGCGCACCATCGTCATACGCCAATTCATTGGCAGTGATGACCTGGAAAGATGGAGAGGAACAAACAGTGGATGAATTGGCTAGTCAACTCCGGCAATACGAGGAAAGTCTTTCTTCCTCCATCGTCTCGGCTGTGGAGAAACTGTCCCGGGAGATCCAGCAACTCAGAGAGGATAGGTCCTACTCCTCACCTATACGGACCAGTATCTCGGCTATTAGGAGTCAGCGTTCTTTTGCTCAAGAGAGAGAATATAAAGGGTACACACCACGGGGCACCCTATGGTTTTACCTGCGTGACCACGGAGAGGACATGAGGAAGTGGGATGGGAAACCTACTGCAGCCCTAGGGGCACGGGTACGTGAATTACAAGGGAAAACAATCACAGAAAGAGGTTCTTCCAGGAAAATTGCTGCTCCAGTTTCCAGCGGGCAGTTCCCCAGAGAGAGTAGAAGGGCTGATCTTACTCTTGATCTTAATGAAGAAACTTCTGACTCATACGTACAAGAAATGAGAAACGAGTACTGTGATGAGGATTAGAGGGGCCCTGCCTCCAGCCAGGGGGAGGAAAGGGACAACCGGGTTTACTGGACTGTGTGGATTCGGTGGCCTGGCACGTCAGACCCACAGAAGTATAAGGCTCTGGTAGACACCGGTGCACAGTGTAACCTAATGCCATCAAGATATATAGGAACAGAACCCATCTATATTTCTGGGGTGACGGGGGGATCCCAACAGCTATCTGTATTGGAAGCCGAAGTGAGTCTAACTGGGAATGGGTGGCAGAAGCACCCCATTGTGACTGGCCCAGAGGCTCCATGCATCCTTGGCATAGACTACCTCAGGAGAGGGTATTTCAAGGACCCAAAAGGGTACAGGTGGGCTTTTGGTATAGCTGCCTTGGAGACGGAGGAGATTAAACAGCTGTCCACCTTGCCTGGTCTCTCGGAGGACCCTTCTGTTGTGGGGTTGCTGAAGGTCGAAGACCAACAAGTGCCAATCGCTACCACCACGGTGCACCGGCGGCAATATCGCACCAACCGAGACTCCCTGATTCCCATTCATGAGCTGATTCGTCGACTGGAGAGCCAAGGAGTGATCAACAAGACCCGCTCACCCTTTAACAGTCCCATATGGCCAGTGCGGAAGTCTAATGGAGAGTGGAGACTAACAGTAGACTATCGTGGCCTAAATGAAGTCACGCCACCGCTGAGTGCTGCTGTGCCAGACATGCTAGAACTTCAATATGAATTGGAATCAAAGGCAGCCAAGTGGTATGCCACAATTGATATTGCTAATGCATTTTTCTCAATCCCTTTGGCAGCAGAGTGCAGGCCACAATTTGCTTTCACTTGGAGGGGCGTTCAGTACACCTGGAACCGACTGCCCCAGGGGTGGAAACACAGCCCTACCATTTGCCATGGACTGATCCAGACTGCATTAGAACAGGGTGGAGCTCCAGAACACCTGCAATACATTGATGATATCATCGTGTGGGGCAACACAGCAGAAGAAGTTTTTGAAAAAGGGAAGGAAATAGTCCAAATCCTGCTGAAGGCCGGTTTTGCCATAAAGCAAAGTAAGGTCAAGGGACCTGCACAGGAGATCCAGTTTTTAGGAATAAAATGGCAAGATGGACGTCGTCAGATCCCAATAGATGTGATCAACAAAATAACAGCCATGTCTCCCCCAACTAGCAAAAAAGAAACACAAGCTTTCTTAGGCGTTGTGGGTTTTTGGAGAATGCACATTCCAAATTACAGTCTGATTGTAAACCCTCTCTATCAAGTGACCCGAAAGAAGAACGATTTCAAATGGGGCCCTGAGCAACGACAAGCTTTTGAACAAATTAAACGGGAGATAGTTCATGCAGTAGCCCTGGGGCCAGTCCGGGCAGGGCAAGAGGTAAAAAATGTGCTCTATACCGCAGCCGAGGAGAATGGCCCTACCTGGAGCCTCTGGCAGAAAGCACCAGGGGAGACTCGAGGTCGACCCCTAGGGTTTTGGAGTCGGGGATACAGAGGATCCGAGGCCCGCTATACTCCAACTGAAAAAGAGATATTAGCAGCATATGAAGGGGTTCGAGCTGCTTCAGAAGTGATCGGCACTGAAGCACAGCTCCTCCTGGCACCCCGACTGCCAGTGCTGGGCTGGATGTTCAGAGGGAGGGTCCCCTGTACACATCATGCAACTGATGCTACATGGAGTAAGTGGGTCGCACTAATCACACAACGGGCTCGAATAGGAAACCCCAGTCGCCCAGGAATTCTGGAAGTGATCATGGATTGGCCAGAGGGCAAAGATTTTGGAATATTGCCAGAGGAGGAGGTAACGCGTGCTGAAGAGGCCCCAATGTATAATGAACTACCAGAAAATGAGAAGCAATATGCCCTGTTCACTGATGGGTCCTGTCGTCTTGTGGGAAAATATCGGAGGTGGAAAGCTGCTGTATGGAGTCCTATGCGACAAGTTGTAGAAACGGCTGAAGGAGAAGGTGAATCAAGCCAATTTGCAGAAGTAAAGGCCATCCAGCTGGCTTTAGACATTGCTGACCGAGAAAAGTGGCCAGTGCTCTATCTCTATACTGACTCCTGGATGGTGGCAAATGCCCTGTGGGGGTGGTTGCAGCAATGGAAGCAGAGCAACTGGCAGCGCAGAGGCAAACCCATCTGGGCTGCCGCATTGTGGCAAGATATTGCTGCCCGGGTGGAGAACCTGGTTGTAAAAGTCCGTCACGTAGATGCTCACGTACCCGAGTCGGGCCACTGAAGAATATCAAAATAACCAGCAGGTGGATCAGGCTGCTAAGATTGAAGTGGCTCAGGTGGATCTGGACTGGCAACATAAGGGTGTATTATTTCTAGCTCGGTGGGCCCATGACACCTCAGGTCACCAAGGAAGAGATGCAACATACAGATGGGCTCGTGATCGAGGGGTGGACTTGACCATGGACACTATAGCCCAGGTTATCCATGAATGCGAAACATGTGCTGCAATCAAGCAAGCCAAACGGTTAAAGCCTTTTTGGTATGGAGGACGATGGTTGAAATATAAATATGGGGAGGCCTGGCAGATCGATTATATCACACTTCCACAAACCCGCCAAGGCAAGCGCCACGTGCTTACAATGGTGGAGGCAACCACCGGATGGCTGGAAACATATCCTGTGCCCCATGCCACCGCCCGGAACACTATCCTGGGCCTTGAAAAGCAAGTCCTATGGCGACATGGCACCCCAGAAAGAATTGAGTCAGACAATGGGACTCATTTCCGAAACAACCTCATAGACACCTGGGCCAAAGAGCACGGCATTGAGTGGGTGTATCACATCCCCTATCATGCACCAGCTTCTGGGAAAATTGAACGATACAATGGACTGTTAAAGACTACGCTGAGAGCAATGGGTGGTGGGATGTTTAAACATTGGGATACGCATTTAGCAAAGGCCACCTGGTTAGTCAACACTCGGGGATCTGCCAATCGAGCAGGCCCTGCCCAGTCAGAACTTTTACGTACTGTAGATGGGAATAAAGTCCCTGTAGTGCACATAAAAAATATGCTGGGGAAGACAGTCTGGGTTATTCCTGCCTCGGGCAGAGGCAGACCCATCCGTGGGATTGCTTTTGCTCAGGGACCTGGGTGCACTTGGTGGATAATGCGGAAGGATGGGGAAGTCCGATGTGTGCCTCAAGGGGATTTGATTTTGGGTGAGAATAGCCAATGATCTGAATTATGTGATGTTAAGTACTAATTATAGTTATAATAGTTATACTAATAATACACAGATATACTAATAATACTAATAATATTATATGCCATACTAATGTTATTATAATAAGAATCACCCAGACTAATGAAGAATAACTTCAGTGAAACCAAGCAAAGCACAGTGATGATGGTACCAGAACTGACTTCAACCTGAAACAATCCAACACCACATACCATCTCCATTTTTCCTGCCCTGAAAGATTATTATGACAGATGGAGCCTGAAGTCATGGACTAAATGAACTCACCGAACATTTTAGAGGGATGGCCCACAGATGAAGGGAATGATATCTGTGTATGTGTGTATATATATATATAAAAGGGGGTGGTGATTAAATGTACTGGAAAATGTGAGACTTGAGCATGATGCAAATGGTATAGAATAAGGGGTGGATATTGTCCTGGTTTCGGCAGGGATAGAGTTAATTTCCTTCCTAGTAGCTGATACAGTGTTTTGGATTTAGGATGAGAACAAAGTTGATAACGCACCGGTGTTTTAGTTGTTGCTAGGTAATGCTTACACTAGCCAAGGACTTTTCAGCTTCCCATGCTCTACTGACTGAGGAGGCTGGAGGTGCACAAGAAGCTGGGAGGGGGCACAGCCAAACTGGCCAAAGGGACATTCCATACCATGTGACGTCATGCTCAGTACATAAACTGGGGAAAGCTGGCCGGGGGGGCCGCTGCTCGGGGACTGGCTGGGCATCGGTCAGCGGGTGGTGAGCAATTGTGCTGTGCATCACTTGTTTTGTGTATTATTATTATTATTATCGTATTATTATTATCATTTTATTTCAATTATTAAACTGTTTTTATCTCAACCCACGAGTCTTTCTAACTTGTGCTCTTCCAATTCTCTCCCCCATCCCACCGGGTGGGGGGGAGTGAGCGAGCGGCTGCGTGGTGCTTAATTGCTGACTGAGATTAAACCACGACAGGGGGGCATGGTTTTGATTTGGTTTTGGTTTGGTTTTGCGGGGGGTGTGTGTGAGATGGGTTTAGTTTTGGTTTGCTTTTGTGGGTTTGAGGGTTTATTGGTTTTGTTTTGTGCAGTGTGGCATTTGTTTTTGTTGGATGGCTGTGGGTTTTGGTTTAGTTTAGTTTTGGTTTTGTGTGGTTGGTTTGGGGTAGGTGTGGGGGAGTGTTTGGTGTTAGGTTTGGTGGGTGCAGGGTGGGTTTTTTATGGTTTGGTTTTGTGGGGTGGGTGTGGGGTGTGATTTGGTTATGTGGAGTGGGTGTGGGATGTGTATGGTTTTGTTTTTGTTTTGTGGCATGCATGTGGGGTGGGGTTTGGCTTTTGGGGGTGCGTGTAGGGTGAGGTTTGGTTTTGTGGGCTGGTTGTGGGGTCGGTGTGGCATTGGGTTTGGTTCTGTGGGGTGGGTATTGGGTGGGTGTGGGGTGGGATTTGGCTTTTTTGGGTGGGTGCGGGTTGGGTTTTGGTTGTGTGTAGTGACTGGGTGGGTTGATTGTTTTGGGTTTGATTTTTTATGGTGGACGTGTAGTGATCCTGACCAGGAGACTTTGGAGGAGTCATGGCTGTTCTATCGGGCCTTATACTTAGGGCTTGAGAAGCCCGTATGTTATTAATATAATCTGTAACTTATACTGTCTTTGGGAAATGTGAACTGTATGTGGATCAAGAGGTGGAATGTAGTGATCCTGACCAAGAGACCATTGTACATCCACATCCGCATAACTGTTAATCTGAGGAGGCCCAGGCCTGTGCTGTGCTGCACATATTCCTTGGCCGCAGGATAAACTCAGCCAGCTCGTTGTAACAGAGCCTGCAGGCAGCTCTCACTTGGTACTGGCAATTATGCCACCTGAGTGGCCTTGCCTTTAACAGTGCAGCAAGGAGTTCTCATGTGAACATCCTTTAGGAATAGAGATGTTTTCTTGTAAAAACATTATATAATTGCTCAAATGACCAAAAAGAAGGAACCTCTCTCCACAGACTGAATCTCTGCAGTGTGCCATGGGAAAATCCATCTGGGGTCTGTCCAATGCTGCACAAAAGTAAGGTTCCCAGCATCTGGGTTCATTTTTTGGGGGGTGGGTTTGGTGTTGGTTTAATTTGGTGGGGTGGGTGTGCGGTGGCTTAGCTTTTGGCTCAGTTTTGTGGGGTGATTGTGGGGTGGGTTTGATTTTCTTTTGTTTTTGTGGGATGGTTGTGGTTTGGGTTTGGGGGGGTGATGTTTGGTGGGTTTGGTTTTATGGACTGGGTATGATTTTGGTTTGTTTTTGCAGGATAGGGGGGATAAGTTCTGTGAGGTGGGTTTGGTTTTGTAAAGCTGGTTTGGTTTATGCTTGCTTTTGTGGCTTGGATATTATTTGGGTTTGATTTTGTGGGGATGGTGTGGTGTGGGTTTGGTTTTGTGGGATGAGGTGGGTTCTTTTTGTTTTGATGGGTTGGTGTGGGGTAGGTTTGGTTTTGTAGGGTTGGTTTGATTTCAGTTTGGTTTTTGGAGTGGGTTTGGGTTGGGTTTGGGGTTTTGGGGTAGGGGTTTTGGTTGGTTTTGAGGGGTCAGGTTTTGGGGCAGTTTGGTAAGGTAGGTTTGGGTTTGTGGGGTGCATGTGGGTTGGAGCTTTGGTTTTGAGAAGTGGATGTGGGGTGGGGGTTTTGTTTTCTGGGGTATATTTGTTTTGCTGTGGTGGGGGTTTGTTCTGGATTTGGTTTTGTGGCGTTGGGGTTGTTTTGGGTTTGGTTTTGTGGGATGGGTTTTATTTGGCTTAGGTTCTGTAAGGTGAGGGTTTGGTTCAGGTTTAGTTGTGTGGAATGGGTGTGCAGTGGGGGGGTGGGTCTTGTTTCATTTTGATTTTGTGAGCTGGGTGTTGGGTTAATTTTGGTTTGTGGGGTGAGTTTCTTTTTGGTTTGGTTTTCAGGGTGGGGGATTGGTTTCGGTTTGGTTTTGTGGGGTGCTTGTGCAATAAGGGTTTGGTTTGGGCTTGGTTTTGTTGGGTGGTTGTGGGGTAAGGTTTGGGTTTGGTTTTGTGGGATGGGGCTTTGGTTTGGTTTTGATTTTGTAGAGTGTGGGTTTTGTTCGGGTTTGGGTTTCATGGGTGGAGAATTGGTTTGGGTTTAGTTCTGTGGGGGGTTGGGTTGGGTTTGCTTTTTTGGGGTGGGTTTGGTTTGGGTGTGGTTTAGTGGGGTGTGGGGGTAGTTTTGGTTTGGTTTTGGGAGGTGGGCATTTTGTTTGGTTTTGGTTTCGGTTTCGTTGGGTGATGGTTTTGTTTGGTTTGCATTTTGTGTTTTGCAGTTCTGGGTTTTGATACCAAGTACAAAGGAATATTAAATAAACATATGAGGTAATGTAGCCGAGTTTGAAAAACCCCGCGAGTAGATAAGCTAGACATTCAGTAGATAGAAGGAGGCCTTGAAACTTTGTATCTTGGAGTAGAATAGATAAGGAAGCTATGCTGAAATAAGCTAGTTTGTGTAAGCAAAATGCACAACCGAGCCAAAGAACAAACTGTGCATCTGCGAAGACTGAGTTCAACTAGCGGACATGGTGAGGAAGACTATCGACGACCACCAGAGGACCCTGAGAGACCACCAATGGACATAAGAGTGCATGCGTCAAAGACTTTTACATATGTTAATGAGTTCCAGGAAGTAGTATGAATATGTTAATCATTTCTCGGAAATCTAATGAATATGTATACTCTAACTGTACATAACTTCTGTAGTTGAGCAACTCGGCGCGCACACTAGGGGGAGCGATCCCCTGTCCGCAATAAAGAATGCCTGCTTTCTAAAACAAATTGAGTCTTAGAGAGTTTCTATTTTGCCGACTTATGGTAACAATTTTTGGTTTGCTTTTCTATAAACTCCACAGTGGTACTTTGTTTCCATATATAACATATATTTGTGTGCTGAACCATCAGAGATACTGACCTTTAGATTAGATAGCAAATTGAGAGTCCTTGTAAGTATGCAGATGAATGTAAAAGAGTCTGTGGACTGTTCTAAAGAAGAAGAAAACATTGTTAGCATTGCATCTCGAAAAAAAGAAAAAGTAGTATTTAACATAAGTATTTGCCAAGTGTATAATGACTTGTCTGTATGTTTGCATCACCAGTTCCCACAGTCCAGTCTATGGATCACTGGTAATCTGCAAAGCAATAATAAATGATCCACAGCTAATCTGCAGAGCCAGTAACGTTTGCACACATCAATTAAAAGTTTGATCATAAGACTGCAGGGTAGGCTGTGATAAATTTTGAGGCTTGTAATGATCTGCTAATCAAAAAATTTTGGATCAATATGATAGTTTCCAATGTACTACTTTCAAATCTGCTGTGAGAAACCTTGTATTTGCAAAATGTTATATACAAGAGAAATGCCATTCTCAGTTTACTAATTTATCTGGCAAATAAATCCTCAAAAGAAATAGATTTTTGTCCTCTCTTTAGTGCAAAGTTAAAGAAAAAAAGAATGCTGATTTAATCACTGCAGGCATACTATGTTCAATATTGAGATTGTCAGCACACACATGTATCTCTGCTCCTGCAACATGAAATCTAGTAACAAAGGGTGCAATTGGAAGAGATCTCCTGAGGAAAGGTAATTAAGACCCAGCTGCAAATGATAGTAAGACTACATGGCATTTTCAAACATTAAAATCAGTGGTGTTAAATTTATTAAAGTTGGTTCTTTCATTTGGATATGGGCATCAAGAAGAATTGAAAAGGAGCCCTTCCAAAAGTTGTCCACTAAGAAATATTTACTTAGTTCTGTGCTTTCCCCTTGAAAATTGCAGGTAGACACAGGTGCCTTGGGCTTGCAGAGAATATTAAACATCCAGGTGACCTAACCACATTCCCTGCTGAGGGCAGAAGTTGAGCTTGGTGTGATGCAGTGCTGGCCAGGCACCGCACTGCACCGCACCTGGGGGCTGAAGCTCAGGCTCAGCCAATGAGAGGGTGGGAAAGCTCATTTCCCCAATGGTGATTGAGGAGAGGGGAGAGGTGTGCTGTGTCTGGCTGACAGAGAGAATGCCTTTCTGTTGCTCTGTTTCTTGCTAAATGTTCTCCAACATCAGTGCAATTGCACTGATTTTTCTTGTTGCCAGGTTGTTCTGGGAGAAGGAAAAAGGAGCATTTACTTATAACAAATGTGTCCAAGAGTGTAAGATAAAAGTCTCGCATTCCTTTTGCTAAAAATAGATGTTTGCTGGTTATTTTTCTTAGTGTATATGATGCATATGTCTGATAAGTTTAAAAAAAAAAGGGGGGGGGGCTGAGGTTTTCTTTGAGACTAATGCAGCTGCAGACTGATAATAATTAGAGAAATTTCCTATTTTAGACAAACATCACTGATTTATTGGCCTTCTGTCTGTCTTGTAAAATATACACAAATACAAAACTGTAATTTAATTTTGTGAGCAGGCAGAAATTAATAACAGTGAAAAAAACACTAAAACGTACAGCGGGCATTGGCTTCTTTGTGAAATAAGGATATTTCTGCCCTGACATGATTGTATGAGTTAAGCGGACTTCTTGCAACCCCTCATGGTAGGTGACTGCTGCAGATGTACCCATAGGCCTGCAAGTGGGCTTGTAGTAATTTCTGCCTCAGAAATGGATAAAAACCTTCTTCAATAATCATGCAGTATGTTGGACAGCCTCCTTCCCTGTATAGTTATATACAAAAGCCAGGAGGGAGAGAGGGAAGAGGCAAGGCTCTTTGAGTACCACGATCTAATGGAGGTTTGTGAGGATATTTTACCTAGCAGTTGGCAGTTGTGATTGCAGAAACAGCTCTTCCACTGACCATTGCTTTGAGAAATTAAAATGATGGTGTAATGCAGATAAAGCAGAGACATTTTTACAATCTCTCCTACTGAGTTCCTTGGCTAGTTAATAGACCAGCTATTCAGGAGTAATTTTCTTTGGGCTGAAATTATGTGCTGATGGTAGTAGATCACTTCCCATAATAGCCCTTCTCCCACCCAATGCTAAATACAGTGTCTCCTACTCACTGTATAGTAACGTGAAAATGATTGTAATTTTGCAGACAAGAAGCAGCCCAAAGTGAAATGTATCTAAACAGAGCTCGACTTTCAGAAATCAGGGCTATTATCTACATTTGAAAAATGCATAACATAAAGAAACAGCAACAGTGATCTGCAAGTAGGTTTGGTGTTGCTGATCTTAAAATATTTGCTAACCACCAAGTGAAATAACCTAAAAGTTACCCTAGGGAGACTGTGATTTTCAGTACCTTGTAACATTATGTATGCTTGCAAATGCCAGATGCAAGCAAGCCATCCCATGTACCACTGGCAATGTTTACAATCATCATGGCTGCCACACTGGCTGGAAAACATGCACTTTGTAAGTATTTTTTGTTATTGTCCCAGCTCTGTGTGTAATGGGAGTGCCTGTGTGGGAGGGCCCTGGGCAGGACCCCACACTGACACAGCAGACCCTGTTCACACTGTGGCTCTGAAGCCCCCAACCCCTATTCAGCAGTCCTGCAGCTCACCCCTAGGGATGGCTTCACCAAGACTTTCACATGGGCTGGGCCATTGTGCTGGTTTTGGCCGGGATAAAGTTACATTTCTTCATAGTAGCTTGTATGGGGCTATGTTTTGGATTTGTGCTGGAAACAGTGTTGATAATACAGCGAACAGGATTGGATGAGCAGAAGTGCCATCAGGAAATCAAGCAACCTATAGAAACTATAAAATCCGGTAACAATCGACAGGCGGGGTCCCTCTTTGGAGGCACCCAGCTCGAGCTGTAAATACTGTTGCATATTAAACATAGTAGAAGAAGGAACTCTGATTCTTTTATTAAAGTGGAACCTAGGGACGAGCCCTGTTGGGATGGCGTCCACGTAATTCCTACCATAGTCTAGGTGGCGGCTGCATAATTCCTACAACACACCCCTATAGCCAGTTTCATCCTCTCACGTCCCAACTCCTGCCAGTTGTCCCTCGACCTACCGTTGTGCCCCTCTGAGAAAAGCCCATCTCTTTCTTCTCAATAATACCTTCATAGGCACTGGGGGCTGCTGTTAGGTGCCTTTGGAGCTGCCCCTTCTCCAGGCTGAACAAGTCCCTCAGCCTCTCTTCACAGGGCGAGTGCTCGAGCCCTGACCATCTCAGTGGCCTCTGCCGAACTCGCTCCATAGAACCCCTCCCTAAACTATAACATCCCCCTAATCGCTATTGTTCTCCTAATTATTTACTGGCTGCTTTTTGCTTTCGCTGCTTGCTGTACTGCTGTACTGCTTATCATCTTGCTCTGCTGTGCCCGGGAACATTTTGATAACAGCAATGGCCATGCGCCTGGGCTGGCAGATGGTCAGGGCATCGCTGCTGTTTCTGTGCTGCTGTACTGGACAGGCTGGAACTCCAGTGTGAATTCGAGTCGACGGGACTGTGACCTGTGGATGAGTCCACGCGGGAGCAGGACACCCTGAAGCGTCTGTGGCCGTGAACAAGTCCACGCCAAAGCAGGTACCTCTCGAAGCATCTGTGGCCGTGGTTATGTCCATGCTGCAGCAGGTGTACCTCTGAAGGGATTGTGGCCCAAAGATAAGTCCACGCTGGAGAAGGTACACCTGAAAGCATCTGTGACTGTGGATAAGTCCATGCTGCAGCAGATACACCTTGAAGCATCAGTGGCTGTGCATGAGGTCATGCTGGAGCACCTCAAAGTGTGTGGCCATGGATAAGCCCACGACAGAGCAGGTACATCCCTGGAGGGACTGCAGCCATGGGTAAGGCCATGTTGGCGCAGGTTTACTTCTGAAGGGACTGTGGCTGTGGGTAAGGTCACGCTGGAGCAGGTGCATCTCTGAAGGCATTGTGGCCCATGGAGAAGGCCACGCTGGAACAGGTGCACCTCAAAGTGACTGTGGCTGTGGATAAGTCTATGCCACAGCAGGTATACCACTGGAGAGACTGTGGTGCATAGTTAAGGCTCCACTTGGAGCAGGTACTCCCCTAAGGGACTGCAGTCTGTGGATAAGTCCAAGCCAGAGCAGGGGCAAGGGGAGGAGTTCATTGTAATGTTAAACCTCATGGTCTGGTCCAAAGGGACCACAGGTGGAGATCGTAATGGAAATACCTTTAAATTGTTGAACCCGGGATTTGAGTTGCATGTTATGGGAATTACTATAGAAGGAATCCCTTGTTGCTAGCCAGGCTAGGAGCAAGGGGAGGAGTTCATCGCAATGTTAAACCCTATAACCTGGCCCAAAGGGACCAGGGGCTGAGATTGTAATGGATATACCCTTAAATTGTTATAACCCGTGATTCGAGTTGCATGTTATGGGAATTACTACAGCAGAAACCACCCGAACCAATGGAGGACGAGCCTCACAAGAAGCAGTGCAAGCGCAGCAGTGACCCGACCTCAGCTGGCTTTGGTGTCCAGTAACTCCACGCAACACACCACCTCTCCTGTCCTGAGTGACCACCATCACAGATGGAGCCCAAAGTCATGGACTAAATGAAATCAGTGGACGTTTTACGGACATTTTGTGGGCATTTTATGGGCATTTTATGGACATTTTACAGGGGTGGTCCATAGACTAAGGGAATGATATCTGTGTATTGTATCAAAGGATGGGAAGGGGGGTGGTGGTTAATGAGGATGTATTGGATAGTGTGGGACCTGAGCATGATGTAAATGGTATGGAATAAGGGGTGGAGAATGTGCTGGTTTCGACTGGGATAGAGTTACATTTCTTCATAGTAGCTTGTATGGGGCTACGTTTTGGATTTGTGCTGGAAACAGTGTTGATAATACAGGGATGTTTTAGCTATTGCTGAGCAGTGCTTACACAGCGTCAAGGCCTTTTCTGCTCCTCAGACTGCCCCACCAGCGAGTAGGCTGGGGGTGCACAAGAAGCTGGGAGGGGACACAGCCGGGACAGCTGACCCCAACTGACCAAAGGGATATTCCATACCATGTGACGTCATGCTCAGCAATAAAAGCTGCGGGAGGAAGAAGGAAGGCGGGGACGTTCAGAGTTATGGTGTTTTATGAGTTTTATGGTGTTTAGAGTTACGTCTTCCCAAGTAACCATTACGCGTGATGGAGCCCTGCTTTCCCGGGGGTGGCTGAACATCCGCCTGCCGATGGGAAATAGTGAATGAATTCCTTATTTTGCTTTGCTTTGCTTGCGTGCATGGCTTTTTCTTTACCTATTAAACTGCCTTTATCTCAACCCACGAGTTTTCTAACTTTTACTCTTCCGATTCTCTCCCCCCATCCCACTGTGAGGGGAGTGAGCAAGCGGCTGTGTGGTGCTTAGTTGCCGGCTGGGGTTAAACCCTGACAATTACACATGCCAGTGGGAACTTAAAAGGCCTAGTATGACCATAAAAAAGTTGTTCCAGGCTGCAATGTGTTTTTCCTGCGTTTTTTGTTAGAAAGGGCTCAGTGCTTGCAGCATCTGAAGTGCTAATATTGATATTCCTTCTCATTTTTATCACAGAGCTCAGGAGAAAAAGATGACAGTTCGATTCCTAATGCATTTTAAGTGATAACAATGGCTCCATACACCTAGGGCGAGCCTCCAGAGAAGTCCAGGTAACGCTACTGAAGTTCTTCAAATAACAGCTGATCTAACTTCTCTTAGCCTGCGTATGCTTTTGCATTGCTTTTCTACAAATATAGTAGCACTTAAGAGAATATCCCAGATCCACAAACCTTTTCTAATTAAGGTTAATTGTATTCTCTGCTGTAAGTACACATAACTCTCTTTAAATGAACATGGTGGGGGAACATTGCCAACGAGGATGAGGAAAAGGCTGAGGTACTCAATGCCTTCTTTGCCTCAGTCTTTAATAGTCAGACCAGTTATCCTCAGGGTACTCGGCCCCCCGAGCTGGAAGACGGGGACGGCGAGGAGGATGAACCCCCCGTAATCCAAGAGGAAGCAGTCAATGACCTGCTATGCCACCTGGACACTCACAAGTCTATGGGGCCGGATGGGATCCACCCGAGAGTGCTGAGGGAGCTGGCGGAGGTGCTCGCCAAGCCACTCTCCATCATTTATCAGCAGTCCTGGTTAACGGGGGAGGTCCCGGACGACTGGAGGCTTGCCAATGTGACGCCCATCTACAAGAAGGGCCGGAAGGAGGATCCGGGGAACTACAGGCCTGTCAGCCTGACCTCGGTGCTGGGGAAGATTATGGAGCAGTTCATCTTGAGGGCGCTCACAAGGCATAAGTGGGACAACCAGGGGATCAGGCCCAGCCAGCACGGGTTCATGAAAGGCAGGTCCTGCTTGACCAACCTGATCTCCTTCTGTGACCAGGTGACCTGCCTAGTGGACGAGGGAAAGGCTGTGGATGTGGTCTACCTGGACTTCAGGAAGGCCTTTGACACCGTCTCCCACAGCATTCTCCTAGAGAAGCTGGCGGCTCACGGCTTAGACAGGTGTACTCTGCGCTGGGTAAAAAACTGGCTGGACGGCCGGGCCCAGAGAGTTGTGGTGAATGGAGTTCAATCCAGTTGGCGGCCGGTCACGAGCGGTGTTCCCCAGGGCTCAGTTTTGGGGCCCGTCTTGTTCAATATCTTTATCGATGATCTGGATGAGAGGATTGAGTGCACCCTCAGGAAGTTTGCAGACGACACCAAGTTGGGCGGGAGTGTTGATCTGCTCAAGGGTAGGAAGGCTCTGCAGAGGGACCTGGACAGGCTGGATCGATGGGCCGAGGCCAATTGTATGAGATTCAACAAGGCCAAGTGCCGGGTCCTGCACTTCGGCCACAACAACCCCATGCAGCACTACAGGCTTGGGGAAGAGCGGCTGGAAAGCTGCCTGTCGGAAAAGGACCTGGGGGTGCTGGTTGACAGCCGGCTGAACATGAGCCGGCAGTGTGCCCAGGCGGCCAAGAAGGCCAATGGCATCCTGGCCTGTATCAGAAATAGTGTGGCCAGCAGGAGTAGGGAAGTGATCGTGCCCCTGTACTCGGCACTGGTGAGACCGCACCTCGACTACTGTGTTCAGTTTTGGGCCCCTCACTACAAGCAAGACATTGAGGTGCTGGAACGTGTCCAGAGAAGGGCAACGAGGCTGGTGAGGGGTCTGGAGAACAAGTCTTATGAGGAGCGGCTGAGGGAACTGGGGTTGTTTAGCCTGGACAAAAGGAGGCTGAGGGGAGACCTCATCGCGCTCTACAACTACCTGAAAGGAGGCTGTAGCGAGGTGGGTGTTGGTCTCTTCTCCCAAGTAGCAAGTGATAGGACGAGAGGAAATGGCCTCAAGTTGCGCCAGGGGAGGTTTAGATTGGACGTGAGGAAAAATTTCTTTACTGAAAGAGTGGTTAAACATTGGAACAGGCTGCCCAGGGAAGTGGTGGAGTCACCATCCCTGGAAGTATTTAAAAGACGAGTAGATGAGGCGCTTAGGGACATGGTTTAGTGGGCATGGTGGTGTTGGGTCGACGGTTGGACTCGATGATCTTAGAGGTCTTTTCCAACCTCAATGATTCTATGATTCTATGATTCCATGGTGTTAAATTTCCTTCGGTGTGTTGCTTGGAAGACAAAATGATAAGCTTACTTTTGCTTAGGGAAAGAAAAACCAACGGCGGCAGCAGCAGCAGCAGCAGCATCTCAGTACAGTAACTTGGTCAGAGAGATGTAAGTTAGTTTTACCTATAGCAGAATCTGATGTTAGCCTGGTAATTACTAGGCAGAATCAATAATACCTCGCCTCAGTATAACTGCAAATCCAGTACAACCATGACCAGAACTAAATTGCTTGAGAGCAATCAATAGAAAGCTCCTGATTTAATTCCCTGGTGTACACATCAGATACAAAAAGGAAAAATTTCCATCCAAACAAAAGGTCAACTTTACAAATGAAAAATGCAGTATGAGGCTAGGAAAAAGTAAGTCCACATAGAAGCCTCTTGGTTAACTCTGGCTAGAGGTGACAGGCCTGAACGGGAAGATGTAGATTTTGAATGATAGAGGCTATGCCCACATGAGCAGTAACTTGATGCAAGTGGAGCGGAGCAATAGATTCAAGTAGTTGATGCTGAGTTCCTGAGATTCTCTGTGTGGTTAGTGGCTTTTACTTGGACTAAATTTAGTCTGGCTCCTTGGACCAAATGTTCTCATCACACGTGGTTCAAAGCTGTCCAAAGGACTAATCTTTGACTCAGATGTTTGTGTCTCCATTACGGGTTGGGCATCATTAGTTTTGCACCTGGAGTGGAACTTCTGGTTCAGTTTCCTTCAAGAGGAATGTAGTTCAAGAACACCAGAACCACTGTGAGGACCAAAGCAAAGCATGGTAAGTGGGGGATGCTCAAGGGATTAATTTCAAAACCTCGCTGTTGCTTGAACAAAAGTGTTATTACAGATTCAGCTAAAGATTTGCCTTAGAAAATTTAATTGTTGTTTTCTTAGGTAGCCTTATGCTGCTACTTTTTCCTTCCTCAGTAGCTTTTGCTTGTACATAAATTCCTGAATAAACATGCTGGCTTCTGTGTCATGTAATTCTTCCCACTTGAATTTTTCTTTTGAATGTTAAACACAAAGGTATCTAATGATTCTGTAGAATACAGGGTTAATTTTACTTATTAGACTGGTAGTCTCAATCAGAGACAATGGATGAGGTGTTTAAAAAACCCCAACACTTCTGTATATGTTTCCAGAGTTAGACAGTTGAATATAAGCTTTGGAAAGTGCTGACACTCTAACTCCAATGAAATTTCAACAAGAATTTCTAGTTGTACCAGAGTTTTGAGAGCCCAGCTCCTTATTTAGGAGAGGGCTCTCAAAAGCACTGTAGAAAATAGGCACCTAATAGCCCTTGAATTGCCTTTGGATATCTCCCCCAGGTGCTGAAAGGGGAGTTAAGTACTTATTTGTTAATATCTTCACTGTTTTCTCTGTTTTATTTTGGATCGGGTGAAGTGGCAACTATTATGTATTCTGCAGCTGTTACTTTTCCTTTTGGAGGTTTCTGATGGAATGTATTAATTCTGTCTGGAGTTTTCTGAGAAAATTGCTTTTGCATAAAATTGTTGGTTTTCTCACTACTTCAAATTACGCTGACCACACAGTACACAAAATAAATAAGCCTGTACAAAGCTGTGGACTGTGCAACATCAACAATACTTTTGCTTAGGCTGTGCTGGCAGAAAATGTTTTTTTTTTTTTTTACCCAGTGTAACTATCTTTCATCTGTCATGTCTTTTGTTACAAGCTTATAAACCAAATATTTTCAACAGGTGCCAAATTTACAGAAAAATATTTTCAGATGCCTTCATAATTCTATAATGGGAGGAAACAAGATTTGCCCCATGAGAAAGTGTTTTGTATAAATCAGTATAAAATTTTATTCATTGCTCAAAAGAGAAAAAAAAAGTGCGGCAGGTATTGCACTTGAATGTTACCAATACAAAGTAGCATGGAATAACACAACAGCAGCCTGCTGTTCTCTTGCTTTTGCTCACTCCCTTTTTCCTTCTTGCTACAGTAACGGAAATGTGTGAAGTCTTGCCCATTTCTAAAATTACTCAAGCAATTGTTTCCCCATAGACTAATTTGTAATTCTAAACCTTGGGAAGAAACGTGAGCATGTTCCTCCCTCAGGCCATTTACAGATCTGGAGTTTTAACTTAATGTAATCTAAAGCAGGGCCTGAGGGGGGGACACTCAAGAAAAGGAAGGGAGACAGTGGCAAAGGCAAAATTGCAGTGTTTCTTCAGCAAAGGTTTTTCTTTGCGTGCCAAATAACTTGGCCTACCCAGTGCTTACATTTCCACGCTGTTTTCTCTCGCATAAACAGACTTGCATAAAGAAGCTGAGGGAGTGAATGTGTGTACACTCTGTACATACACACACAGGGTTATATTTCAAGGAGGCCTATGGAAAAATCACGTCTTGGGAGAAGGCAAAGGTGTCATGGTCTGTTTGGATCATTCAAATTTACAGGACAACGTACTCCGTAAACTAAACTTTAATTCATGAGCTCATTAGGTAAAAAAAAAACCAAACCCAACCAAATCAAACAGGAGCTCAATCCCCTTTGTACAGACTAGTCTAACAGGTGAATTCTCTAATTCATTGCTTCATTAATTCATTAATTCTCCAACTCACAAATTCTGTCACTTGCAAATTCTCTAACTCGTGTGTCTATGAGCAAAATGGTTACCTAGACGACGACGATGATGGTGCTTCTTCCTCTGTCACGGTGTGGGCATCCCCTGTATCACATCGGGAAGCATGAAAGAAAGCCTCAGCAGTTCAGCTGCTGTTGGATCTACTTCAAAAGCTTTTTGGGTAAGCTGATGTTTTTATACCTTCCAGCTTGGAAGTTTGGTCTATACCATTTCCATAAGCTAGTGGATTCTGAAGAAGCTGCCAAACAGTTACTTTTCAAAAATGCAGGAGATGATGTCTGCAGGAGACAGCAAGCTGCAGGTGATAATGGCTGCATAGTGGCCCTTATCTCTCCATTGGGTCCTGGGTAGGTGTTGCTCTCTCTCTGACCTAATGGTGATACTGAAATACTAAGGAGACATACGGTTTTCTCTGTCGAAGCAAAGTAACTAAATGTTCTGCAGACTGGACATTCCATAGATAAAAGGAATCCTTGAAGCTCTGTGTACAGGGGTGGAATGGATAAGGAAGTTATGCTGAAATGAGCTACTGCAACTAGGTGAAAAGACTGAGTTCAATTAGCGGACACAGTGAGGAAGACTATCGACGACCACCAGAGGACCCTGGAAGACCACCAATGGACATAAGAGCGCATGCGTTAAAGACTTTTGCATATGTTAATGAGTTCCAAGAAATAACATGAATATGCTAATCATTTCTTAGAAATTTAATGAATATGTATATTCTGATTGTACATAACTCCCATAGTTGAGCAGCCCGGCGCGCACACTAGGTGGAGCGATCCCCTGTGCGCCCGGCGCCGCAATAAAGAATGCCTGCTTTCTAAAACTCCAAATTGAGTCTTAGAGAGTTTTTCATCTGCCGACTTACGGTAACAGTTTTGGCACCCCAGATGGGACACTGCTCTTGAGCCTCGACGGATCCTGGGATCGCGGAACCTCAGCCGGCACCGAGGGATTCTCGGAGAGGACTTCTCCCGATCCCCGGACCGAAGAGCCCCTGAGCGAAGAACACTGCTTTGTGAGTAATAAGGCATTCTTTTTGGAAATTTTGGAAGGGGTTAGAGTCCCCACTCAAAAGGAGTTAGAGTCCCCACTACCTGCCCGTCAGATGCAGCGAAAGCTCCGCAGGGTTGGGTATAAGACCCAGGCTAGGGGTTAGAGTCCCCACTAGGGGTTAGAGTCCCCACTTGGAAGGGGTTAGAGTCCCCACTAGGGGTTAGAGTCCCCACTTGGAAGGGGTTAGAGTCCCCACTAGGGGTTAGAGTCCCCACTTGGAAGGGGTTAGAGTCCCCACTAAGGGTTAGAGTCCCCGCTCAAGATAAACATCAAGAGCAACCGCGGTAACAATTATTGTAAATACTTGTCTATTATTGTATTTGTTTCATATAGTAATTAGTTATTTGTGTTATTGTTGCTGTACAAAAGGCTCATCTGTGTGTGATTCTATTATTGTAAGTATTTGTTTGTAGTTATTTGTATTGTTGTTGTTGTACGAAAGATTTGTTTGTGTGATTCCCTGTATATAAAATGGGCGCTGGATCATCCGCCGGATCATCCACTGGTGGGGGAATTTTAAAGAAATCACCTTTGGGTTGTATTTTAAAGTATTGGAAACAAATTGCAGGATCCTCTGGTGGGGTCGCAAAAAGGGATGATCTAATTAAGTATTGTAATCAATGGTGGCCACTATACAAACTAGAAGATGGAGGAAAGTGGCCAAAGAATGGTACTTTGAATTATAATACTCTGTTACAACTAATGCTGTTTCTAAGGAGAGAAGGAAAATGGGATGAGGTATTGAATGCTGATATGTTCTTTACATTAAGGCAGCATCCTGAGTGGTAAAAGGAGTGTGGAATCAATTTGGCCCCAACTGATCCTCTGGTATTGGCACTGGAAAAGAAGAAGCGAGAGAAAGAAAAAGGGAGAGGGTTAAAGAGGTGTTGTTCGGCATGCAGTATTGGACAGAGATGTTTGAAGTTGACCCAGAATGAGCAGGAAGAGGATTTAGGGATGTTAGTGGCTCCAGGGTTGAGGCAGAGGCCTCAGAATCCTGAACCCTTAGGGGCAGAGGGTAGATTGGACAATGAGCCCGAGAGAGACGCTGCAGGGGCCACGCCGGTGGCAAGGAGAACTCATAACCGACAGGGAACCGCACTGCAAGCTCCGTTGAGAGAAGCAGTAGGGAACGATGGTCCGGTTGTAGTGAAAGTGCCTTTTTTTTTATTACAGATTTAAACAACTGGAAAGCAGCTGCCGGTAGTTATAGGGATGATTCTGATCGAGTGGCTAGTGCTTTTGAAATGATAAAAATTCAGAATCCAGATTAGAAAGATATCAAAGTTATCATGCAAGTATTGTTTGATAGTACAGAGAGGGAGATGATTCGTAAAATGACAGGGACCCAGGTTGAAGCCCAAATAGCGGCAGGGACATTACAAGGACAATTGGAACATCATTTTCCCCTCAGCAGATCCTGGCTGGGACCCTAATGATAATGGGCAGAAATTGTTATTAACGCAATATCAGAGGTGGGTTTGTTTGGTATAAGAAATGCTATACCAAAAGCGATAAATTGGTCAAAATTATATGAGAATTAAGCAGGACAGAAAGGAGTCTCCCACCGATTTCCTAAATAAATTGAAAGAAGCTACTCGGAAGTATACCACTCTGGATCCTGAATCAGAGGAAGGGAAGAATCAATTAGCAACTTTGTTTATCAGGCAGTCTGCTGATGATATCCGAAGAAAGCTGCAGAAATTACAAGGAGCAGATGCCAGGGACCCAGGAAAATTGTTGGATGTGGCTTGGGTGATTTATAGGAACAGAGATCAGCTAGACTAATTGTGGTACTAGGAGGAACTTATGGACCTCGAGAAGGACCCAGGGGAGGATTTAGAGGCGGTTATCGAGGAAGAGGACGTGGTAGAGGATTCCCAAGGTTCCCAATAGGAGAGAAACAGTGTGTTTATTGTAAAAGAAAGGGACACTGGAAACGGGAGTGCCCA